>NW_006782529.1:0-30109 GCF_000442215.2 Lipotes vexillifer | reverse complement strand
TGAAATGTTTCTTTTTCTTTTCCCTACACTGAATCCATCCTAACTAATCCCTTCACCCTGGAGGTTTCAGCTACCAGAAACAAAAACAACAATAAAAAAAAAAAAAATGTAGTGGATGGGGCATAGAAGTAAAGAGGGAAATGAGAGGGAAAAGGAGAGTGTACCAAGAAAAGAGGTGTTAAGGAATGCATTCTGCATCAGCTCATCCTTTGTAAGATGTCACATCCTTTATAAGCCTCTGTTAAGTCCCACTTGCCCATTCAAAGGATAATATCCCAACTCTTCAGTCTGGCTCCTGAAGCCCTGGTGTTGGATTCTGTCCCATCCTCCTTCCCAACTTCAGGCCTTTGCTGTCATACCCTGATGGCACCTTGCATCCCTACCCACGCTGTTCTCTGTGTAGAGAGACCCCTCTCTTCCACCCGGTGATCTGCACAAATGCAATATCCAGCTCAAAAGTTTGGGATTAACATATACACACTACTGTATATAAAATAGATAACCAACAAGGACCTACTGTATAGCACAGGGAACATATACTGTATATTTTGTAATAACCTGTAAGGGAAAAGAATCTGAAAAAGAATAGATACATATATGTATAACTGAATCACTTTGCTGTACACCTGAAACTAACACAACATTGGAAATAAACTGCACTTCAATCCATCCATCCATCCATCCATCCATCCATCCATCCATCCATCCACCCCCTCCTCCCTGGGAAGCTTTCACTAACACTCTCAGGCAGAGCTGTCTTTTGTTGCCCCTTGTCCCGCAGCCTCCATCATCTGCCATTATAACCACAATTGTGTGCTGGCTTAGGAGCCCCTCAGGGACAAAGTCTCTGTTGATTTATTTGGTGTCACCAGCAGCTAATAGAGCAAGTGCTCAATGAATGTTTGGAGGCAATTAATTACTCAAACTGCGGCAGGAATTTTGATACAGCCTCTTCCCCATGGCCCCCTACCCTACATTCCACCAAAATGTCACGTGGGCTCTTCTCTATTTGTGCCTCTCGATGTTCTCCATCCTGCTGTATGTCCTAGGAGGTTGCTTTGTGACTGTCTCACCTGGGCTCCCTCACTTCAGGCTTTCAGTTGAATTTGGCCAGTGGGAGGCACCTACAGAAGATGTGAGGGCAGGAGAAGACAGAAGGGAGTAGTGAAGTCCCCATCTCCTTCCCCCGCCACAGCCCTCACTCCGTGTTTCTCTACCTGAGTCCTCATCTGCGGCTGAGGCCCTCACCAGGTTCCCATGATGAGTCACTGCCCGTGGCCCTTCAGGTCTTCCCACGGTTGCTAGTTCCCGAGTTCTCCCCATCTCAGGTTTGGGACTTTAACTGTGCCCACGCCTTATAAATGGTCCTTTTATTCACCTCTCTTCTATTATCCCGTGAGTGTGCCGGAACCCTACCAGTCCACGCACTCTTCCAGGTCTCTGTAGAAGGGACATTGCTGCCCTGCCTCCCCACCTTCAGCCCTGCCCTAACCTCCTGGCTCTTCTCCATCCCCTTTTCCCTCCCAAGCCTCCTCCATCACTTGTCCTTACAGGATGTTTTCCTTCCCTTTCTTGGTTCAGTGCTTTAAGGCATCAAATTGCACCATTTGGAAACACCTGTCAGTTTGCTTTTTTTTCCCATGTCTTCTTTTCCTTGTGCTGAGGTTTCATAAGAATATGATGTGTGCTTAAAATACGGCCAATTTCCATTACCCAAATAAAGCATATCTGAGCCAATCAATTGCATGACTCAAGATACCCATCACCATACCCTGCTTTAAAAATTGCTTGAGCTTCCACTTTTCTTTCTTTTTTTTTTTTTTTTTCATCTTTATTGGAGTATAATTGCTTTACAGGGGGGTGTTAGTTTCTGCTTTATAACAAAGCGCATCAGCTGTACATATACATATATCCCCATATCTCCTCCCTCTTGTGTCTCCCTCTCACCCTCCCTATCCCACCCCCGGTACGCGGGCCTCTCACTGTTGTGGCCTCTCCCGTTGCGGAGCACAGGCTCTGGACGCGCAGGCTCAGCGGCCACGACTCACGGGCCCAGCCGCTCCGCGGCATGTGGGATCTTCCCGGACCGGGGCACGAACCCGTGTCCCCTGCATCGGCAGGCGGACTCTCAACCACTGTGCCACCAGGGAAGCCCAAGCTTCCACTTTTCTGATAATTGTTTTGGTTAGAAAAAAACCCCTCTCCTTCTCCCACTATATTTTCACTTCAGCCTATAAAAGAAGAGATTCCTACCCTCAACCTCATCCCTCTTGGGGAGTTCCAGAATGCATGCTTCCTACCTAGACCTCCTCCTCTTAGGTATTCTCCCAAAGGGGAGGGGAAACTGAACGAGAGGTCAGAGTTCTGTGCTTACTAGGCAAGAGTGGATAATGCTCTGCCTTCCTTCTCTGACCTGCCCACACACAGCCCAGGCTTGTTTCTTTTCCCTGTGTGGTAAGAAGAACAGGTAGGGTCTCCTTTCTTGGGGCAGAAGCCCACCGCTTTCCATATTCTACTGACAACAGGTGTGTGAGAGAGCATGAAGTCCATGCCACTGGTTGAATAAGAGACGTCAAGTCTTCTGTGCAGGCAGAAGCGGGTCGCAAGCTTGAGATGTGATGTAGGAGTAGGAGGCCCTATTTTGGCCTCAAGTCCACGCTGGATCCTTTCCAATCCAGCCATGTGTCTGGGAAGTTATCTGGTGTTTGCCCAGCTCTTAATAAAACTAATTACTTGATCTACATTAGCTAGGCATTCTGTGGATATTGGACTGACATACTCTAATATATTCCAAAAGTTTAACTTAGATCTCAACTTAGTTCTATTTCAAAAGAAATTCATGTACAGTTGCTTAGCTATTTTGTTAAAGATAAAAACAAACATATATATATTTTTTTCTTTTTAAATAGTAGTTAGCAGATATTATTGTCCTCCAGTGTCTGTTTTCTACTTCTTCCAGACAGAACCCCAGACTTTCACCTAGGACTTGGCCACTTAGAAGAAAACTACATTTCCCAGCCTTCTTTGCAGCTATGATCATTAGTATAGCGGTGAGTGTAACTTCTGAAAACATGTCCTTAAAGGGAGACAGCAGGCCTTTCTCATGCCCCTCCCCCTTTCCTACTGGCCAGAACTTCGACATAATCTAACATTCAGTTAGTCATCTCAGGCCATGCTGTAGGGATGGTAGAACAAAACAGCACACCCTGACCCAGCCCAACCCACTGTGGTATCTGGATTCCTGAAACCACCTGATGGTCTTCCAGCTTCCATTCCTGTCCCTCTCAAATCCATTCTACACCAGCAACCAAACTGATCTTAAACAAAATAATAATAATCAGGTAATAACAAAATCTTGCTGAAAGCCCTTCAGTCATTTCCCCAGTAACCTTAAAATAAAGCCTAAAACTCTTTCCACAGGACCCTGCAATTCAGCATCTGACCTCTTTTGCCCTTGCTAACCTGACTCAGTGGACTGGCTTCCTTTCTGTTCCCTGGCCCAGCCAAGCCCTATTTCTTCCCCAAGCCTCATGCCCATTGCTTCATACACTTTCTAGACAGAGCTGAGAGTGCTTACAGCTTCCTCAGGTAGACTGTGTCTCTCCCTGTTGAAGTCACTGAATCTAACTCCACATGACTGACAGGGTGTGATGGGATGTTACTGAGATGCAAAGGTGCCAAGAGGCTTTTACCACCCTAAATACTCTTTCATGGCCCAAGAAGATTATAATTCCACCCCAGGTGCCTCTTTAAAGTTCCCTACTGTTTGCACATTAAAATACTATGTTAAGTTTGAAACTTTCCACGTCTGCTTAAAATGACATGAATCCCATGTCCATTTTCCCCAGTTTCTGGTTTGCCAAGGATCCCATAGGAAGCCAAGACACCCCTGACAGGCAATGAGCCCTAAAGCACAGCTCAGAGGAAGCCCCTGCGGATCATAGGAAATGTAAGCCTTCCTGCAAGAAACTCACCTACATCTGAGGACAGATTTGCCGACAGAAGACAATTTAAGACCTGAGTCACACACATCTTCACCATCAATTCCTACTAAAAAGGTTTTCGTGCTTTTTCATCTCTACAAAAACCTCATCCATTGATTGTCGACCTTAATGGTAGAAGAGGTTGGTGGGTTGGGTTCTTGGTGCTGTTCAATAGCATCCTTGGTTTTCTGCAGTGAAAGATCAGCTTGAAGCCATGCTCTTCCTCAGGGGGTAGCGCTTGTCTGAGCACTTCTCTTCAGTGATGCCGGCCTTAGCAACAGCAGCCATCGCTATGATAGCTTCCTGCCACCTGGTCTTGGGATGGATTCGTTTTCACTGCAGAACCAGGTTCAGAAAAGCATAATGATTACAGCCATTAACTTTGTCTTTTCAGATTTGACTGCTCTCTGGTATTGAAACTACTAGTTGCTTGCGGCAAAACGTGAGTATTTAATTAGAAATTGGATAAAAATGAGGAGTTGGGGCTAGAAGTCAATGTTCAGCACTGACCTTCCCCTCCTCACACTACCCTGAGCTTTCATGCTCCTCTCAGATTCATGAAAATGGAATGAGGAGAGGGAAAAGGAGAAAGGAACGTGGGGCCAAAGCGTGAAGTAATAATAAGAGTGACGACTAACCTGAATTTGTTTCTCAAGTACTATTCCCCTCCCAAACCAGGACCTGCTCAAAGAAATCCACACAGTGGACAGAGAGTAAATTTCCTGTTTGTACAAGTTAATGCCAAATGTGAAATTAGTCCATGACTCTCTTCTCAGTTGAATTCCCACCGCTGATTCAGAGAAGGACCCAAGTTTTTGTGTTTTGATGCACTGTGGGGTTTAGCAAAAGAAAAGGAGAGGTGGTCTATTGAAACGGGAAATTGTGGAGGCCACGGAGAGAGAGAATGATTTCATTGTACTGTAACGTTACCCTTCCCCGCAACATCAGCTCATCCAGAGAAAGCAACATCGAATTATACACGCACGGTGAAAGGGCCTGTGGTCAGTTAACACAACTAAGTATAGAGCGATGGTTAGAACATTTAAGGTCATAAGTGTAATTCTTTTACGAGCCAGGATACAGACCTTACCTCTCATCAAAAACTTCCTTCTCACAAATGCACAGCACCCATAACAGAGCCAACCAGAGAAGGATGAGACAAGGTCAATCCATTCTCACTAGTAGATAAATAATTCAAAGATGGTTTGCTGCTGATGGTGAATCTGAAATTTCAGAGGCAAATATGAAGAACACGAAGCCATAGGAGGCGCACTTTCTTCAAAAGATGAACTATGCATTTTTGTACATATGTATGTATGCCTGCAAGTAGACATATATGTTACACTACAGTGTCATCTCTTGGTTTCACATGACCCACTTGGATGTATTCTACTGAGTTTTAAAAGGGTGCATTTATTACCACTTGTTCAAGGGTATTGTAAGAGTCTGGGAAGCGAAGCTCAGGGGTGAAAACTCCCCTGAGGTACCTGAATTCAAGGGCACTCTTGAATTCAGGTAACTCAGGGGAGTTAATAAGGGGACTATTTTCAAGGCAGGGGCAGTATAGAGGGAGTGACAGTGGAAAGCCATAGTCAAGTAGAGTCAAAAGGGGTCAGTTACCACCCCTGTGCCCTAAGAACCAGAGGAAGGAGCAGTTACAGAAACCAGAAGGAGTCACGGACAGAAACCATTTGAGAGAAGCAGTGACCACCCACCCCCGCCAGAGGGAGGGACACAGCCACCCCCTGGCGACACTACAGGGTGGGATCCAGGAAATTATATCCCAAACTCTGCCATCCCTGACCTCCTGCTGGCTCTCCCCTTGACCAAATCCACTGGAAACCAAGGGGCCAAAGAACCTATTGACATTGTCTGGACAGAGTTGCCTCCCAGGAGAGTGAACGGACAGCACAAGAGAGAAGGTAAACGGGAGGGGCAAGCAGAAGCTACCCATCCCCAGCCTCATTCATCATTGATCATTAGACACTTTAAATAAACCGATGGATGGTGGTGCAGATATCCAGGCTTCTATGTTATTTTGCTTTTTTTCTTTTTATAACTTGATGCTTTCAAATACTTTGGGCAGAACATCTACACTAAGACATTTTGGTTTGGCTATTGGAAATTCCAACCCTAAAAGTAGGCCAATTAAGTTAGCGTTATCTTTTGATAAATAAAATAAGTAATGACCTGTTAAGAAAAAAAAAAGAATTGTAATGATTTTAATCAAATTGGTAATGACATTTGACTTCTAACCTGTTTATTTAAAATGAAAGACAAGCAATCCGTGAACGTGAAAGAAATTACATATAAACAGCCATAGTTATATCCTATAAGATTAATAAACCTTTTTTTACATCTGCTAATTACATTTTACAATGAGAAAGCACAGCAGCCCCTAGGGGAAAGAGTTGTTATAATCTGTCAAATCACTAGCAGTGTGAGAGTTTTTAAGCCTAACTACCCTGCATATATGCATTCCAAAGTTCTAATAGCAAGTTGAATTTAAAACCTTTATTTTTTTACAATTTTTAAGGAAGGGACTTTAATATTCCAACTAGTCGTATAGTTCCTCTAGTTTATGGTTTCTCCTGATCTTCAATTTTCCCTTATAAAAAAAAGTGAACACCGTACTTTTTTCTAATTTCCACACATTTCAGTATGCTGTGATTTCTAGGAAATGATAACCAGCACACATGCAGTATTACACACAAATGAAAAAGGTTAATTCAATATGCACACTTTTTCTGATTAGTGGTTAAATTAAATTTAATGTCTTTTTAATGGTTACTTTTTGATTAGCTCATTCAACAAATTAGCTCACACTATGTGCCAGGCACCATGACAGGCTCTGGGGATTGGGCCACAGACAACACATGGTTCCCCCCACCCTCACAGAGCATATGGTCAGATGGAAAAGATAGGCATCAAGTAAACAATCACCCAAATAAACACTTAACAGCACTTGTGATGACTGCTGTGAAAAAGAAGCACAGGCTGTGAACAGTAACTCATCTGGGGGGCGGGGGTGGGCATTGGGCAGGCTTCCCTGAGGAATGACATTAAGCTGACACACGAAAAATGAGGGCGAACAGGAAATGGAATACCAGCCACAGATTGCCTCTCACTTCAGACTTCTTACAAATGTGTAAACCACCCAATGTGTACAAGTGAGTAGGAGGGGCAGTCGACTGACAGGTACTTAATTTTAGAAACTTGCTAAAGGCGGAATAATGTTAAAGCAAAGACCACTGCTCCCCTGCTTTTTACACATAATATCTTTAACTAGCGTATGCCTAATTGGGATTCTCATACCAGAACTATTTAAGAAAATAACTATGTAATTATCGGCAGGCAACTGCATCATGTTCTCATAGATCCTGAGGTTTGTAGGGGTCCGGAATGAATGAACAAATAAATGGATAGGTGGACGATGAAAGAATGAATAAATCCAGCAGAAACTAAGCCCATAGAAGAGAAACAACTTTAACACAAGAACCCAGGAAAAAATAAATGTATACTTAATATTACTTATAAGCTCAAATATTTGTTTCCTTTAAAAAGTTTAAAAAAAAAAGTGATTGAAAACTAAAAAGAAACTCTCTCTTCATTTTTACGCAGACAGTGAAAGCTTTGGGATAGTATTTCAAAAGACATGAGAAGCAGGTTAGAACTGACCCAGGAGAATAATCTAGCTTTTTTTTTTTTTTTTGCTTTCAAGATGATACATATTTTCGGCACTTCTCAGGAGGAGGAAAGAGAAATAAATGGATCTGTCCACCTCTAAAGACTGTGCTCAGTGACCCAGCATCCCAGAGAGACCAGGAGAATGTCACTGCCTGATTTCACTATTTCTAACCACTACTGCCAGGATTCCACTGCATTTCAGAGTAAAAGATACTTCTCTGATACCTTCTCAACAAAGTTTTCAAGCAGCTTGGGATTTCAAAGTGAAATCTATCTCTAAGTATTCTTTCAAACAAAAGGGAAGGAGAATTTTGCAGTGAGTTGCTTAGGACAGCAAAGATTTTCTGTAACGAGGTTTTCTTATATGAGTACAAAAAAAATGATCAATTATGATTTGTTATATTAGAAAAACCAAATGATGGCATGGCACTTTCTTAGCATCATTTGCTAAATCACTTAAAAATTTAACTCTTCCCCCAACTCATTCCCTTCACTGCTGACTTCAAACCATCACCTAGCATTTAATTTTCCTCTTCTGCTGATTTCCTTGCTGTGTAATCACCACTGTGTTGCAACTTTCCCCCCAAGCATGTCAGCACTCAAACACTAAAGAATAAAAAGTTAGCAATTATAACCAACGAATCGAAGTCAATAAAACTTAATCTAGCAAATATTCCATTTAGACTGACATTTTGCCACTCAGTAATACATGATTTGAATCCCAGAAATAAGGCAGAATTTGATAGGGACATTTGTCTGTGCAAATAAGTTTCTCAGTTGACGATTTCTTGGACTTTCAGTGATTATCCACATTGGTTGATATCCTGGTCTCCAACTGACTATTTATCTACCAGCTGGCATCCTCCAGGTACTGATTCTGAACACTAAATACCACTGGAAATTTTCATTTCCTTGATGTTGTCTAAGCTGGTGAACTCCGTATGTTACAAGAGGGTACAGATGAGATTAAAGGTCTTACTTAGAGCTCCATTTTCACAGGAAAAAGAAAAAACACTCCTTATCCAAAAAGCAAATAGCCAACTTCATAAATGGCCATCATTGGATAAGAGGAAAAGTAGATGAAATAATGTAAATGACTCAGATTCCATTATTCCACTCCACACTGGAGAATGTGCCAAGCCCATGTTCGCCTGACAAACATCATCTCATCATTTTAGTATACAAAGGGCATCACATTAAGTTTCCCCAAAGTGGACTGATTAGCCTTTCTGCCCATCTTTGCCCCATCCACAATCTTTTTTTGAGAAGGCCAGCTTACTGCCCTTGACAAACCTCCTTTATGTGTCAGATCCCATCTGCACACCTAACTCATGAAACACTATGTGTGCATGTATGTGTGTTCCTGCATTTGGTTGGTTTTGCCAACATTTACTTAACATGTTGTATTGACCGAGAACTGTGCTACGTGCTCTGTCCCCATTTTACAGATGAGAAAACTGAGATCTGAAGAAGTTAAGTAACTTTTCTGAGGCTCAATAATTTGTAAATGGCAGAATGGGGTTCAAATCTAGGCAGTCTGACTCCTGACTCATCTCTTAAGCACCTCTGCCCTCCGCTACCTCAAGTCCATTTTTAAATGTAGGTTTGCCTTCCATGAGCGCTCATGTTTCTGAGGAAGCAACCATAGTTCCCTGTCCTTACTTCCGCTGGTCACAAACACAACTCCCTCGGGGTCATATTTCATGGTTTAGCTGGAGCTTGGACCCCACCAACTATACATCCAGACTAAATCTATACATCCAGACTAAAACTCTTTGCTGAGCTCCACACCCAAGTTCTACTTATTTGAAATCTCCTCTTGAGTGCCCAGCTGGTATGTCAAAACCACACATCCAAAACCTGCCATCTCTCCCTCAGGATAAACTGGAAACCAACTGGTACACCAAGGGTCTCAAAGTACAGCAAGCCCATCAGCCTGGCTCCAAATGTATGTGACTACTACATACTTTATTGTAACAGTTTCTGTCTATACAGCATTGAGTGTGTTCCATCTACAGCACATGATGCATGACTTTGGTCTACCTCGTCTGGCCCTCATCTTTCTTATATCTTTCATTGGTCAGGTTAGCCACCACAAATGAAGATTTTTTCAAAAATTAAATTTAGGTACAAAATGCCTTGAAAGGAAAAAAAAAGTATCCATGTGATTGGTATAAAAGATATATTCACATTGCAAAAAAGTCAATTTATCAGCACTGACTACAGAAACTGGAGTCTCTACAACCTTGCTGCTCAGCATTGTCAACAAACCCACAGCATCAGCATCACCTGGGAGCTTCTTAGAAATGCAGAACCTCAGGCCCCACCCCAGACATACAGAATGAGAATCTATATTTTAACAAGATCTCCAGGTAGTTCTCCAACAATAAAGTTGGAGAAATATTGCTCTAGTCTAAAGCATTGAATGTGTACTCAGGAGCCCTATATCTTCTTTTGAAATTTTTCCATATCATGCTCAGAGGGATTTAAAAGCATCCATTGCAAGGATGATTTTGGTAGATCTGGATGTTGTCATCACGGGTAGATATACAAGCTCTCTCTAGGTTCACTTGATGAAGAAGTTGGTGCCTTGAACTGATGTTCCCTTCCCCTAAGGTGAACAACATCTCCTTATAGGTAGACATTTCTTTTAAAAAATATCCAACTACTCAAAAATTATATTTAAGAGGATTATGTTTCAATTCTTGCATCAAATTTTGGCATAAAGTTTATTTTTAGTGTCCTGGCAAATCTAGAGACCAGTGAATACATCACGGCGGTACTGAGTCAGTAAGAGGTTTTTAAATACGTTTCTTACTTATTTGCAAATAAGTAATGAGTTTTGGAAAAATAAAAATTTGACAAAGGCTTCATGATTGAAGGTCAAATATATGATGCGATGTACCTTGTCATCAATGTTTCCCATAGTATTCATGTGCAGCATGATAATTTATTAAGACTTTTTAATCTAATTATTGTTGTTTCAGAAGACCCATGAAAATTTTTTTTTCCTTTTTTTTTCCCTTTTGTGCCCTCCCCAAGAACAATCAAGCCTGTATGCCCTAGACAATAAACACGCCTTGTTTTCAGAAGCCTTCGTTTACAGAGACTGTACAGCTGAATCATCTAGAGAAAGAGGATCACGCAAGGTTTGAAGAGGAGGAATTGGAAATGGAGAGAGAGAGAGGTGCTTCATCTGGGACTGGGAATGATGGAGATCTTCATTTTGCTCCCTCCCAGTGCCCAGGAACCCAGAAACCTCATCAAAGAAGCCCCTTTCCTATTCTTGCCATGGGAGGAATGGAGTCACCACCTTCAAATAGCCCATGGGGACTACAATGAGCGTCTCTACAGCAAACACCTCCATAGCACTGGAAACTGAACTACAGGCCCAAAATATGACAGTGATTGAATTTCTTAACATCCTAGTCAATGTGACTCAGCACCAGAGCTATCTGATACAGAAGAAAAAAGTTTCTTGCACTTGAGTTTTGAAGATCAAATGTATTCCAAACGCCTACTCCGTATCAGAGGGTTGGCTTGAGAGCTTAGGCTCGGGTTTACACTGGTATTCTTTCACAGATGCTAGGAGCGTACTTTGTACGTGGTAGATGATCCATGTATGTTGCAGATTAACTGCCTACTAGTCACAGTGAGACAACTCAGATTCCTAACTTTTACTATCTGCAGCCCACCTGATAAAACTACATCTCAAAAGCTTCCCACATTTTTGGTGCTTAAGTGAAAATATACTTTTCTCTTTTTACGAAGAGCTACATCCTTTTCCATAGACCATAATTTAGAGATATGAAGACGTTCACTGTTTTTCCAATTCTCTCTCATTTTCTAAGTAATCTAAATGTGTAAATGTTTTCATAATGGTTTGCCAGACTATATGTAAATGTCACCGGGCCCGCTTTTTAAAAAAGAAGCGAAAAACAAAACAAAAACATTTCAGGCACTTCTGTCTTTAAAAAAAAATACTATTTCAACCTCAAACTTGATGAGACTTACAGACTGCTCTTTAGATGCCCTTTTTTTTTGTTTCCATTCTAAGGAATAAAATTTGAGAAAATTTAAAGCAGCTCAGATGGCTTTTAAGAATATAATCAATCTCAGATTGAAACTGCATACCGAAAATGTAGACTTTTCTTTTGTAAACAGAGAGTGGGAGAATAAGTGGGACTCAAGGTGGCTACAAAAAAGCAAGCAAGAGGACAAACACACAAGAAGAGAAGGATGTGGAAATGCTGAAATATGGGGGGAAAAGTTTTCAATGAGTAATGAAGACACTATTTTCAGGAGAGGGATCAAGAAGAGTGAGAAGAATGTTAAGGATTGGATGAGAAACCAGAATTAGAAAAATAAAGCTAGAGACTGAGGAGAAGAGGATGGATAGACACAGCAGTGAGGCTTGAGAACTGAATATCAGAAATAGGGAAAGAAAGCTGGAAAGAGGAGAGAAATGGGAGCCTCTAGCAGAGGATGGAACGGGCAAAGAAGCCACTGTTTTCTCTCCTTCCTTGCTCAGGGGCTACCACTGACCCAATGATCTGGCAGGCATCTTTCTGGACTGGTGGAGACTTGGTTCAGGGCTGTCTTGTAACTGAGCAAGACCCCATGGGGCCTTCGTGGGACAGACCTCCCCTCCCCACCCCCCAAGTTCCAAAGAATAATTTAATCAGAGAAGTAAGAAAATACAGAAACAAAGGAAAATAGTAAAGCAAGACAAAATAACAATAGTTTAGCCATTAAACAGAGTCAAGGACCTTTGGTTCCTCCTCAAGGGCTACAGATAATATTCTGAGCCGTATCCTTTGAGCTGTTTTGTAGACACTGAAACCCCCACCAGGTGGAAGAAGTTAACTACATGATGACCAGACTATAGCCATGACATAAGCTGCTCCATCTTGCACAATTCCAAGAACCCACCTCAAGGAAAAGGGAGCAAACCAACCCTGAAATTGAAGATTAACTGTACTTAAAACAATCAAGATGACGCTGATCAGACCAACACATGACCAGTTTCAAGATGACTGTCAGAGCTAACTGTGCTGTTCTGCACATAGGACCCCCCAACCCACCTGTGCACCCCTGAAACTCCCCTTTAAAAGCTCTTGCCCACTGATCAGCAGTGGGGAGTTGGTTCTTTGGGACACGAGTCCACCTTCTCCCCAGGATTGCCAGCTTCCTCAATAAAGCTATCTTTCCTTTCACCCAACACTCGTCTCTCAGTATTGGATTCTTGGGCGACGAGCAGCTAAACCTGAATTCAGTAACAGTCTCATTCCATCCATTCTAGTCTTCTGGGTCACTGAGTCCCTTCATGACTAATCATCAGCCAGATGTTGTAATTAAAATGTCTGGGCCTACACAGACTTAACTGCATTATTCTGTCCATTGTTTCTGATTAAACATTACCAAATTCTCTTCAAATGTTCTTCAGATCTATGTCAATATGGGACACATATTTTTCAAACATTTTCCATAAGAAGTAGAAGCCATCAGTTAAAGATAGCTCTCAATTTCCCACCACCAAATCAACAAACCTGACTTCCTGGGCACCCATTTTCTCTCCTTTCCTTCTGTTGCGAGAAGATATATCACTTTTTCTATGTAATGTCAAGTCTCAACTCATGAATTGAACATGCAGCAGCCTTTCTGCTCCTGATACTATAGATTATTGCCTCTCTCTCTAATCATTAACCTTATACTCTCAGCCAGGTCCTTCCCACTAGCATTTCTGTACACTCAATGCTCCCCTATTTAAAATGAAAACTTTTTTAAAAAAAGAAAAGAAATGAAATCATTTCTGATATTCTCATCCAGTTATAGCTCTCAAGCTAATTCTTGGCTTCCATTTACAACTCAACTTTTAAAAATTGTCTAAACTTAACCTTTCTACCGTCTTACCTCCCACTCTCTCTTCATCATTAAATCTGGTTTCTGTCCAGTGCTCTCCTGAAACTGCTCTGGGCAAGGCCACTCAAACTTTTCATGTCACAAAATCCAATGGCCAATTCTCAGTCCTCTTTTCACCTGAACCAGCATCATTAAAATCTTGACAATCATTATCATGAAAATCTTAACAATACCTTCCCTGGCTTCTGCAACAGGCTCTCCTGGTTTTCTCCTACCTCTCTAGAAGTTCCTTCTCTGTCATCCCTCTAGTTCATCTTTCTCTGCCTGGGACTTGAAAGTGAAGTTCCTTGAGGCCTGACCCAAAGCCCAGTTTTCTTCACATACTTTCATTCTCACAAGTGATAACATCCAATTATGCTTATGACTCTGATAACCATCCATACTACTACAATTCCCAAATTTTTCTCTTCAACCCAGATTTCTTCTCTAAAGTGCAAATCTAACACCAACTGGATAATGGATTTCCACTTAGAAATTTCAAACTTACCTTAAGTTCAACATGATCAAAACTGAATGCACAGACTCAAGCTTCTAGCCATGATAAAATAACTGGGACTATTCTTTCATGTGTTTGTTGGCAATCTGCATATATTCTTTGGAGAAATGTCTATTTAGGTCTTCTGCCCATTTTTGGATTGGGTTTTTTTGTTTTTTTGTTATTGAGCTGCGTGAGCTGCTTGTAAATTTTGGAGATTAATTCTTTGTCAGTTGCTTCATTTGCAAATATTTTCTCCCATTATGAGGGCTGTCTTTTGGTCTTGTTTATGGCTTCCTTTGCTGTGCAAAAGCTTTTAAGTTTCATTAGGTCCCAACAAATACCATATGCTAACACATATATATATGGAATCTAAGAAAAAAAAAAAAACGGTCATGAATAACCTAGGGGTAAGATGGGAATAAAGACACAGACCTACTAGAGAATGGACTTGAGGATATGGGGAGGGGGAAGGGTAAGCTGTGACAAAGTGAGAGAGTGGCATGGACATGTATACACTACCAAACGTAAAATAGATAGCTAGTGGGAAGCAGCCGCACGGCACAGGGAGATCAGCTCGGTGCTTTGTGACCACCTAGAGGGGTGGGATAGGGAGGGTGGGAGGGAGGGAGAAGAGATATGGGATGTAATGTATAAATTATTCACTTTGTTATAAAGCAGAAACTAACACACCATTGTAAAGCAATTATACTCCAATAAAGTTGTTGAAAAATAAAAAAGAAAAGAGGCATTTCACAAATTTCTAGAAAATTCCCAGATGTAGTTAAAAAATTTCTGTAGTGAGAAATGAAAAATAGGATTCAATTACATCAAAATTATTATTCAACCATGTTGGTCGAATCTCTATTTTACACGTGTTTTATTTTGTGTTCTAATCACAGATCATTTAAACCGAAAAAAAATAAATAAATAACTGGGACTAGATGTGCCCACACACACACTGTAAACAACTAGAAAACTGGACAAAATATATGAAATAACTGCTTTAGACAAGAAGTAGCTCAGGACTGCTATCTCTGAGAAAGGGAAACAAATGAGATGAGCCCTCTGACTGCCCTGGCTTTCTGCCAGAGGCACCTTCTGGACTGTGGAGTAGGGAAGGACATCTCAAACCAAACAAGGTGATCCCGCTGAGTTGAGAAAACAGAGTTCAAAGAATCTGAAGTGACAGTAATTTGTAGGTCAAAGAACCAGAGAAGAGGAAGTTAAGCAGAGAAAAAGCTCCAGAAAACTGTACAAGTTTCCCCTTGACTCTGTTGCTAAGTACTAAGAACCTTGTTCATTTTAAATATATTATAATTTTATTTGTCAATTATACATCAATAAAGCTGAAGAAAAAAAGAAATTCACTTTAATATAAAGGCACAGAGAATTTCGAAGTAAGAAGATAAAATATATACCAGGGACTTCCCTGGTGGTCCAGTGGTAAAGAATCCGCCTTCCAATGCAGGGGACGCAGGTTCGATCCCTGATTGGGAAATTAAGATCCCCCCATGCTGTGGGGCAACTAGGCCCATGTGCCACAACTACTGAGCTCACACACCTCAACGAGAGAGACTGCATGCTGCAAACTGCAGAGCCCACGAGCTCTGGAGCCTGTGCACCACAACTAGAGAAGAGAAAACCCACACACCACAACTAGGGAGAAGACCGCACGCCACAAGGAAGAGCCCACGTGCCACAACGAAAGATCCCACATGCCTCAACAAAGATCTATGATATATATATATACCATAGAAATACTAATCATATGAAAGCTAAAATAGCTATGACTAGACAAAGAAGACTTTAAAACAAGGAATACTTTTGGAAATAAAGACAGACATTTCTCACCTGGATCTCTGGTGGCATCTCTTGTGTGCACACTCTTGTGTCCTCCTAATGTATTTCCCACTCTCCAGCCAAATGCAGATCTGATTATGATAGCCCTCTATTTAAAAAACTGTACCATCGTTACCATGATCTAGAAGGCCTTGTGCAGCCTGCTCCCTACATGATCTCCAAACTGTTTCAATCATCCTTTAGGTCTCCACACTCCAGCCACAGTGGCCTTTCTTTCAGCCCTCAAAGGGTCTATGTTTCTTCTCTTTTTAAGGCCTTCTCACTTGCTGTGTTCTGTGCTCATCTACCCCCTTCACCTAAATCCTTGCTCATCCTTCAGATCTCTGCTCAAACAGCAGTTCCTTACGGAAACCTTCCCTGCCCCTTTCCTCCAACAGGTCAGAACCCCCTGACACAGTTGCTTATAACACTCTTGAATTTCTCCTCCACAGCACCCCCTTCTATTGGAATTGTGTTATTATTTGTGTAATTTATTGTTTAATGTCTATATCTCCTGTAGGATTTCAGCTTCACAAGAAGAGTAGCCCCAGGGAATTCCCTGGCGGTCCAGTGGTTAGGACTCCACGCTCTCACTGCCAAGGGCTTGGGTTCAATCCCAGGTCGTCAGGGAATTAAAATCCCACAAGCTACTTGGCATAGCCAAGAAAACAAACAAACAAAAAAATCAGTAGTGCTGTCCATCGTATTCAGCATCATGTCCCCAGTACCTAGTATTTAAAAGAGTCAACAAACATGAATAAATGAATGAACATAGCCTACAACAAAGAACAAAGTAAGACCAAGGAAGCCCACAGAAACAATAAAATAAAGTGTCAATAATGACCTTCACTGAGAATAAGAAGTTTCTTTAATCACTAACATTTTGTTTCTAAAATGAGTCCAGAGGGACCCAGAACTCAGACTAAAATAAATAAGCCTATAAAGGGTGAATGTCATTTTATCTTTAATGGCTTATTCGTTGTCATCTCTATGTTCTAAAATCTAAAAGAAATGGATTCATTACCTGGCATGGGACAACGTGCATCAAGAAGAAAAATAACTAAAATGAATGTAAATATATAATGATGCATGAATTCATAGCAATACTCAGAAATTCATTGGTCACCCCTGGAAGTTAGTTGGACACTGAATCATTACACTAAAAATTGATAACAAACAGGGGAAAAAAATCTATATTTAACTTGCCTTTAAGTAGTCCAGACTAATTAAGTAGTGAATGAGGGAAAGTTTTTTATTAGATAGAAAAAGTATATCTCACAAATGCAGAAGGAATACTTTCTATGATAGTAACACCCAAAGTTCTTTACTACTTTTACACCTAATTTGACTTGGTCTCTCCACAAGACATTTCAAAGAGCACAGCCCACACGGCAAAGTCAAAGGTAACTTTCTTACTTCCAAGGATCTTCCATGCCAATGGATCAACAGGCTGAAGCATGCTTTGTATGATGAGAGACACAACACAGAGCTAAGTTTGAGGATATTTTGTGGAAAATGTTGAAGGCCAGTACAAAGAGTTTGTGCTTAATTTGGTAGGTGAGGGGCAGCCACAGGAGATTTCCTTTCTTAGTGATGGTGTGACATTATCAGAGCTGTGCTTTATAAAATTAAACCTGGCAGGATATATTAAAATACACTGGAGAATGAAGGGACTGGAGGTGGGGAGAGAGTTGTGAAGTTACTGCAAACTTTAAGGAGGCTTTCATAATGGCCTGAAGTGGGGTGACAGCTGTGGGAATGGCAGATTCAGAAGCCAGAGGGGAAGTATAATTTGAAAAAGGCTAACAGTTATGATTAAAAAAGTAAAGTAGAAATGTATGAAATGATAACCACAGTGTGATGATTAATAAATGACTTGTGGGACCTTCAGGATGGCAGAGGAGTAAGACGTAGAGATGACCTTCCTCCCAAAAAATACATCAAAAATATATTTACATGTGGAACAACTCCTACAGAACACCTACTGAATGCTGGCAGAAGACCTCAGACTTCCCAAAAGGCAAGAAACCGCCCACATACCTGGCTCTGTGGCTGACAGGGTCTTGGTGCTGCAGCTGGGTGTCAGGCCTGAGCCTCTGAGATGGGAGAGCCGAGTTCAGGACACTAGACCACCAGAGACCTTCTGGCCCCACGTAATATCAATCAGTGAGAATCTCCCAGAGATCTCTGTCTCAACGCTAAGACCCAGCTCCACTCACCGACCAGCAAGCTCAAGTGCTGGACACCCCATGCCAAACAACTAGCAAGAGAGGAACACAACCCCACCCATTAGCAAAGAGGCTGCCTAAAATCACAATAAGTTTACAGACACCTCAAAACACACCACTGGAAGCAGTCCTGCCCACCAGAAAGACAAGATCCAGCCTCATCCACCAGAACACAGGCACCACTCCCCTCCACCAGGAAGCCTACATAACCCACTGAACCAACCTCACCTACTGTGGGAAGACAGCAAAAACAAAAGGAACTACAGACCTGCAGACTGCAAAAAGGAGACCCCCAAAACAGTAAGTTAAGCAAAATGAGAAGACAGAGAAACACATAGCAGATGAAGGAGCAAGGTAAAAATCCACCAGACCAAACAAATGAAAAGGAAATAGGCAGTCTACCTGAAAAAGAATTCAGAGTAATGATAGTAAAGATGATCTAAAATCTTGCAAATAGAATGGAGAAAGTAAAAGAAACATTGAACAAGGAACTCGAAGAACTAAAAAGCAAACAAATAATGATGAAAAACACAATAAATGAAATTAAAAATTCTCTAGAAGGGATCAATAGCAGAATAACTGAGGGAGAAGAACAGATAAGTGACCTGGAAGATAAAATAGGGGAAATAACTACTGCAGAGCAGAATAAAGAAAAAAGAATGAAAAGAACTGAGGACAGTCTCAGAGACCTCTGGGACAACATTAAACGCACCAACATTCAAATTATAGGGGTCCCAGAAGAAGAAGAGAAAAAGAAAGGGACTGAGAAAATATTTGAAGAGATTATAGTCGAAAACTTCCCTAATATGGGAAAAGAAATAGTCAGTCAAGTCCAAGAAGCACAGAGAGTCCCATAAAGGATAAATCCAAGGAGAAACACACCAAGACACATTAATCAAACTATCAAAAATTAAATATAGAGAAAAAATACTAAAAGCAGCAAAGGAAAAGCAACAAATAACATACAAGGGAATCCCCATAAGGTTAACAACTGATCTTTCAGCAGAACCTCTGCAAGTCAGAAGGGAGTGGCAGGACATATTTAAAGTGATGAAGGGGAAAAACCTACAACCAAGATTACTCTACCCAGAAAGGATCTCATTCAGATTTGACAGAGAAATTAAAACTTTTACAAACAAGCAAAAGCTAAGAGAATTCAGCACCACCAAACCAGCTTTACAACAAATGCTAAAGGAACTTCTCTAGGCAGGAAACACAAGAGAAGGAAAATACCTACAATAACAAACCCAAAACAATTAAGAAAATGGTAATAAGAATGTGCATACTGATAATTACCTCAAATGTAAATGGATTAAATGCTCCAACCAAAGATATACACTTGCTGAATGGATCCAGAAAAAAGACCCGTATATATGCTGTCTACAAGACTACCTTCAGACCTAGGGAAACATACAGACTGAAAGTGGGGGGATGGAAAAAGATATTCCATGCAAATGGAAATAAAAAGAAAGCTGGAGTAGCAATTCCCATAACAAACAAAACACACTTTAAAATAAAGATTATTACAAGAGACAAAGAAGGATACTATATAGTGATCAAGGGATCAATCCAAGAAGAAGATATAACAATTGTAAATATTTATGAACCCAACAGAGGAGCACCTCAATACATAGGCAAATGCTAACATCCATAAAAGGGGAAATCGACAGTAACACAATCATAGTACGGGACTTTAACACATCACTTTCACCAATGGACAGATCAACCAAAATGAAAATAAATAAGGAAACACAAGCTTTAAATGATACATTAAACAAGATGGACTCAATTGATATTTATAGGACATTCCATCCAAAACCAACAGAATACACTTTCTTCTCAAGCGCTCATGGACCATTCTCCAGGATAGATCATATCTTGGGTCACAAATCAAGCCTTGGTAAATTTAAGAAAATTGAAATCATATCAAGTATCTTTTCCAACCACAATGCTATGAGACTAGATATCAATTACAGGAAATAAACTGTAAAAAGTACAAACACAGGAGGCTAAACAATACGCTACTAAATCAAAGAGGGACTCAAAAATTACCTAGAAACAAATGAAAATGAAAACACGACGGCCCAAAACCTATGGGATGCAGCAAAAGCAGTTCTAAGAAGGAAGTTTACAGCAGTACAATCCTACCTCAAGAAACAAGAAAAATCTCAAATGAACAACCTAAACTTACAGCTAAAGCAATTAGAGAAAGAACAAAAAACCTCCAAGTTGGCAGAATGAAAGAAATCACAAAAATCAGATCAGAAATAAATGAAAAAGAAATGAAGGACACAATAGCAAAGATCAATAAAACTAAAAGCTGGTTCTTTGAGAAAATAAACAAAATTGATAAACCATTAGCCAGACTCATCAAGAAAAAAGGGAGAAGACTCAAATCAACAGAATTAAACATGAAACAAGAGAAGTAACAACTGACATGGCAGAAATACAAAGGATCATGAGACATTACTACAAGCAACTATATGCCAATAAAATGGACAACCTAGAAGAAATGGACAAATTCTTAGAAAAGCACAACCTTCTGAGACTGAACCAGGAAGAAATAGAAAATATGAACAGACCCATCACAATTAGTGAAATTGAAACTCTGATTAAAAATCTTCTAACAAACAAAAGCCCAGGACCAGATGGCTTCACAGGAGAATTCTATCAAACATCTAGAGAAGAGCTAACACCTATCGTTCTCAAACTCTTCCAAAATATGGCAGAGGAAGGAACACTCCCAAACTCATTCTATGAGGCCACCATAACTCTGATACCAAAACCAGGCAAAGACATTACAAAAAATGAAAACTAAAGGTCAATATCATTGATGAATATAGATGCAAAAATCCTCAACAAAATACTAGCAAACAGAATCCAACAGGACATTAAAAGGATCATACACCATGATCAAGTGGAGTTTATCCCAGCAATACAAGAATTCTTCAATATATGCAAATCAATCAAGTGTGATACACCATATTAACAAACTGAAGGAGAAAAACCATATGATCATCCCAATAGATACAGAAAAAGCTTCTGACAAAATTCAACACCCATTTATGATAAATACTCTCCAAAAAGTAGGCATAGAGGGAACTTACCTCAACATAATAAAGGTCATATAGGACAAACCCACAGCCAACATCGTTCTCAATGGTGAAAACTTGAAACCATTTTCACAAAGATCAGGAACAAGACAAGGTTGCCCTCTCTCACCACTATTATTCAACATATTTTGCAAGTTGTAGCCACAGCAATCAGAGAAGAAAAAGAAATAAAAGGAATCCAAGTCAGAAAGGAAGAAGTAAAGCTGTCACTATTTGCAGATGACATGATACTATATAGAGAGAATCTTAAAGATGCTACCAGAAAACTACTAGACCTAATCAATGAATTTGGTAAAGCAGCAGAATACAAAATTAATGCCCAGAAATCTCTTGCATTCCTATACACTAATGATGAAAAATCTGAGAGAGAAATTAAGGAAACACTCCCATTTACCATTGCAACAAAAAGAATAAAATACCTAGGAATAAACCTACCTAAGGAGACAAAAGACCTGTATGAAGACACTGATGAAAGAAATTAAAGATGATACAAACAGATGGAGAGATATACCATGTTCTCAGATTGGAAGAATCAACGTTGTGAAAATGACTATACTACCCAAAGCAATCTACAGATTCAATGCAATCCCTATGAAACTACCAATGGCATTTTTTACCTAACTAGAACAAAAAATTTCACAATTTGTACGGAAACACAAAAGACCCCACATAGCCAGAGCGATTTGAGAACGAAAAATGGAGATGGAGGAGTCAGGCTCCCTGACTTCAGACTATACTACAAAGCTACAATAATCAAGACAGTATGGTACTGGCACAAAAACAGAAATATAGATCAACGGAACAGGATAGAAAGCCCAGAGATAAACCTACACACATATGGTCACCTTATCTTTGATAAAGGAGGCAAGAATATACAATGGAGAAAAGACAGCCTCTTCAATAAGTGGTGCTGGGAAAACTGGACAGCTACATGTAAAAGAATGAGATTAGAACATTCCCTAACACCATACACAAAACTGAACTCAAAATGGATTAAAGACCTAAAGGTAACGCCAGCCACTATCAAACTCTTAGAGGAAAACATAGGCAGAACACTCTATGACATAAATCACAGCAAGATCCTTTTTGACCCACCTCCTAGAGAAAGGGCAATAAAAACAAAAATAAACAAATAGGACCTAATGAAACTTAAAAGTGCTTGCACAGCAAAGGAAGCCATAAAGAAGACGAAAAGACAACCCTCAGAATGCGAGAAAATATTTGCAAATGAAGCAACTGACAAAGGATTAATCTCCAAAATACACAAGCAGCCCATACAGCTCAATATCAAAAAAACAAACAACCCAATCCAAAAATGGGCAGAAGACTTAAATAGACATTTCTCCAAAGAAGATATACAGATTGCCAACAAACACATGAAAGGATGCTCAACATCACTAATCATTAGAGAAATGCAAATCAAAACTACAATGAGGTATCACCTCGCACCGGTCAGAACGGCCATCATCAAAAAAAATCTACAAACAATAAATGCTGGAGGGAGGGAGACAAAGAGGGAAGAGATATGGGAACATATATATATGTATAACTGACTCACTCTGTTATAAAGCAGAAACTAACACACCATTGTAAAGCAATTATACCCCAATAAAGATGTTAAAAAAAATAAAAAATAAAAATAAAATAAAAGAGCTATTAAATACTAAAAAAAAAATAAAAAAAAAAAATAAATGCTGGAGAGGGTGTAGAGAAAAGCAAATCCTCTTGCATTGTTGGTGGGAATGTAAATTGATACAGCCACTATGGACAACAGTAAGGAGGTTCCTTAAAAAACTAAAAATAGAACTACCATATGACCCAGCAATCCCACTGCTGGGCATATACCCTGAGAAAAGCATAATTCAAAAAGAGCCATGTACCACAATGTTCATTGCAGCTCCATTTACAATAGCCAAGACACGGAAACAACCTAATTGTCCATTGAAAGATGAATGGATAAAAAAGATGTGGCACAGGGCTTCCCTGGTGGCGCAGTGCTTGAGAGTCCGCCTGCCGATGCAGGAGACGCGGGTTCGTGCCCCGTTTCGGGAAGATCCCACATGCCGCGGAGCGGCTGGGCCCGTGAGCCATGGCCACTGAGCCTGCGCGTCCGGAGCCTGTGCTCCGCAAATGGGAGAGGCCACAACAGTGAGAGGCCCGCATAACGCAAAAGATGTGGCACATATATACAATTGAATATTACTCAGCCATACAAAGAAATGAAATTGAGTTATTTGTAGTGAGGTGGGTGGAACTAGAGACTGTCATACAGAATGAAGTAAGTCAGAAAGAGAAAAACAAATACTGTATGCTGACACATATATATGGAATCTAAAAAAAAAAAAAAAGTGGTTCTGAAGAACGTTGGGGCAGAACAGGAATAAAGACACAGACATAGAGAATGGACCTGAGGACACGGGAAGGAGAAAGGTAAGCTGAGACGAAGTGAGATTGTGGCATGGACATATATACACTACCAAATGTAAAATAGATAGCTAGTGGGAAGCAGCCACATAGCACAGGGAGATCAGCTCGGTGCTTTGTGACCACTAGAGGGGTGAGATGGGGAGGGTGGGAGGGAGACGCAAGAGGGAGGGGATGTGGGGATATATGTATATGTATAGCTGATTCACTTTGTTATACAGCAGCAACTAACACAACAATGTAAAGCCATTACACTCCAATAAAGATGTTAATAAATTAATTAAGTACATAAGTAAATAAATGACTTGTGATAATGACAATAATGACTCTCAGGATTCAGCTTGCAAGCTCCAAGCAGTCAAAAATTCATAAGACTGGGCTTCCCTGGTGGCGCAGTTGTTGAGAGTCCGCCTGCCGATGCAGGGGACACGGGTTCGTGCCCCAGTCCGGGAAGTTCCCACATGCCGCGGAGCGGCTGGGCCCGTGAGCCATGGCCGCTGAGCCTGCGCGTCCGGAGCCTGTGCTCCGCAACGGGAGAGGCCACAACAGTGAGAGGCCAGCGTACCGCAAAAAATAATAATAATAAATTCATAAGACTTTGTTGGTAAAATGATATGTTCAGTGATTAAGCAACATTATTATTAAGCATCAGAGTCCAACCATATAATAGAAGCCACTTGACTATTTAAAGCAGCACTACTCTAATATATGGAATTCATTACACAGGTGACAGGAGAGGTGAAAACCCAGAGGACAGTGATACAACCCAGAGCTTAGCACCAAGAGGAAGCAACTAGCATAGAGAGAGAGTGGGGAGCGAGGTGGTAGAACCAGAGCCAGGGGCCAGGGTCACCCAATGAAAGCTGAAACCTTGGCAAGCCAGTACCCATGGGAGTTGAGCCTTCAGAGTAGACATGGCCACTGCCACAGATGATTTTCAAAGCAAAGATGGAAGGGGAGAAATAATTTGAAACCTTTCCCCTTCCCATCTGCCAACTTCCTACCAGTGCTCCCCACTGACAAAGATATACCGGAAGCCAGCTGACAGGGGAGCCAAGGAAATGCAGACTGTAGGGGTCAGCCTCCTGTAATACAGGGCAATTCAGAGGACAGGTGAAGAAAGGATGTAAGAGCAGGTAGACTCAGGACCAGCACAGCTATACAGGTCAGGGTGAAAGCCTTCAAATTACCAGCCCAAGACTAAAGAGATACAAATATAAAATCAAAAAAATTAAGTAAATATTCTGTAACCTTAAATTAGAATTGGAAATGTCAATGTACACTGATGATTTCTTTTATTTTTAAGCATGTATTTCCCAGCTCTCTCTACGGAAATTGCTAAATGCAATGACAATGCAGGAGTAATGAACTCTCCTGGCACTCAGATTGTGGTCTCTAAATACCATTCCCCACTGAAATAAAGCATGGCTCCTAGGAATCACTGATTCTAGACATGCAGAAAGATGAACCTGGGACGTCTTATTGAGCCAGAAAGTAACAACATTATCAAGAGCTACTAGTGTTTTGTCAAAGGACACTGGAGCCGATGTGAAGAAATTCCCACTGACCTAAGATGGGACAAATTTCATCAAAAAGAATAATGACTGCTGTGAATTGAACACATAAAAAATATATAAAAAACTGAAAATAAATTGAACCTGAATCTAATCAAGCCTCTATATCAAATTACCAGTTTATAGTAAACACAGGATAGAGCAACAAGTTAAATAACATGAGAAGCAATCCATCAAATCCAAAAGGTGGAACACTCTAAAGTATAAATCACAGTGTCCCCAACAAATCAGTGATATAAAAAAAGAAGAAAGAGTTAACGGACACATCAACCAAATGCAATATGTAGACCTTGTTTGGATATTGATTAAAACAAAGCAAACATAAAAGATATTTTGGAGACAATTTGGGCAACTCGAACATGGACTGGATTTTAGATGATATTACATTAATTTTGCTCAGAGCAGAAAAGCATAACAGGTTTTTTAAAAAAAAAGATAAAAGGTCTTAAGACTAATTTGTAGCTATTCACCCAATAATGCCCAAAGTTGGTCTGTAAGAGCTGGGTCTGAATATTAAGAAGTGGTTCCCAAAGCTGACTCATTATCAGAATCACCTTAAGCAACTTTTAAAAATTCACATTCACTGCTTTGGGGTGACATGAAACAGTTCTTCTAAATATCCTAAAAATCATCCAGGTTTGAATATCATACTATAAAGTCAGTGGGGCTATTTGGAGGAAAGTCCTATGTCAAGAGGGTCAGGCTGAGTCATTTTTGTTTACACCACTATTTCTATACAGCCTGGAAACCTGCCCACCAAGTACAAGGTTTATCACTCGCTCTGACCAAAGTGATCTTTCTCTGAAAGTTCCTTTCAATGTAGTAAAGTAACAGTAATAATATTCACCATTTGTTGTAAGTCTCCTAGGCACTTTATGTATACTACCTCTAACTTTTGTAACAATCTTCTTAGGCGGATAGCATCTCTTTTATAGGTAACAAAACTGAGGCATAGAAAGTTAAATAATTGTCCTTTGATTATAAACGGTTAATGATGAAGGGCTAAGGTTTAAGCTAGAATCTGTTGGATTTCAAAGACCACATTCTTTCCATGATACTATATAACTTCCCTAAGAAGAGCAGGAAAAAGTTTTCCTGCCATTTATATCCTTTTTATCTACATTCCTTTCTATTTTCATTGAGAATTTCTTCTTCCCCAGTCAGCTGGTGGATGGCAGCTGCCACAGCAGAAGACCCAGCAAAAGACTGAGCAATAGGGACTTCCCTGGTGGTCCAGTGTTTAACACTCTGCACTTCCACTGCAGGGGGTGCAGGTTGGAACCCTGGTTGGGGAACTAAGATCCTGCATGCCGCATGGTGCAACCAAGCTAAGATTATTAAAAATAATAATAATAATAAAGGCTGAGCACCAGCTAATATCTGAGTAAAACAAAGAAAAAAACCACATGAATTAAAGTCCTATAATAACTGAATTGTTAACATTAATCATATGACTTCAAAACAACTCCTTCTTTACCATATCTGACCTGATATATTGGAATTATTTCTTCCTAGAAATAAATGATGCATATAAAAAACCATAAGTACGTCAGAATTCATGCATGATGTATTCCATAGCAGGAACCCAGGTAAAATCAACATTTTCAAGTCCTGACATCTCTGATAAATCTATAGAATCATAGGTATAAACCAAAAAAATTATTATGCTTTCAGTTAAAGCATAAATGAGACTTAATGCTTTTATTTACCTTTCTCTGCTGCAGCTATTAGCTAACAGCCTTACTTTATGAAAAAGATATTCATTTCCTTTGAACTGCTTTCCCCCACATCAAAGCAAAAGTGTTCAACATCTTTGAGAAACTAAATTGCTGGGCATAAAACCAAACTCCCTGTTCTTTAGTATAATTTAAACCATCAATTTATTATACACTGAAAAAAAATATGCTCATTGTTGGTTCACAATACTCGGAGTTCCCCAGGTGAGATCTGAAACTGGCCTCCATACACGGAGAGCAAGGAGAGACCGAAGAAAGATGCAGGCTACTCCCGATTGGTAGGTGGCAGGTTTAGCAAGAAAGGGAACTTACATATGAGGCTTGTCTTGAGCAGCTGCAAGACAAGTAGATATCTGCACCATGCTAGAATCTTAAAAGTTTATATGGAGGCCTTAATGGGGTTCAGACATGTCTTCAGTCCAGATGGTCTCAATAGCACATCAATCTCTCAAGGCTGCAGCCTTGAAAGAGCTCCTAGTGTGGGAACGGCGGGCAGACGTCCATTACAAAGACAGAGGAGGAAGTGAAAAGCCTCCAACTGTCTGAGTCCAGCTCACAGGTCGACGAGTGGTCACATCCTCTCCATGACCTCCTCCGGCACTCATAAAATTAAGTATTCACAGTAACAAAAAATCAAATTCCCAAACACTTGTGCTAAACTGCCAGAGACTTCCTTTCTCATCCTTATCCAGACACACCAAGGAACAGCTTGCCAAGAGACTACATTTCTCAGTAAGTGAAAATTGCACATAGTAGGGGGTTTAATCCCCCGGCCACAGGAGGCTAAACCAATGAGAGAATCAATCTGAAAGACTACCCTCGGCAGCCATAAATGAAGTTATTTTCCTCTGTGCTGGTATCTTCGTAGAGAGTTTATTTCTTCCTAAGCAACAATGGACATTGACCAAGGTGACAGAGATCCTATGTCCCTCCCACAGAGCTCCTCAGTGCAGCATGGAACTTAAAAATACTTTTTAGAACCCATATACTTAGCACAAATCAGAATATTTTCACAGACCAATACATGTGTTTGTGGGTATCATCATTATTATTGGTTTATTATTATTATTATCCCCCAAAAAGAGCCTGAGAGAAGAACTTGTGTGCAGATAGTTTTTTCAGCTTGTTTCCAGAAAGCAAGAAGGAGTTGGGAATGTGAGATGGAAAAGTTAAAGGATGTATTATTACCTGGTTACCACTGTGGAGATCTGGATCTCTGAAGGGGACCCTCGGGAACTATAAAAATCTACCTTGGAATTGTCCTTCTAAATGACAGGAGTCTGGGGCATTTATTTGCCAACTTCTTACTCCATTGGTTGAGGGTTCTGCCCAATGCATTAATTCTCCCACTCTCTCTACACTAGAACATGCTCCCATGACTTTGGAGGAAGTCCTAAGCATTTAAATTCTTAACAAGTTCCCAGGTGATGCTAACGCTGCTGGTCCTGGCACCACACTCTGAGAAGTCCCCAAAGAAAAGTCTCATGGGTGCTCACAATTCAGTCTGTCTTTGAAGTAGCCCAAGGCAACTGCCCTGCCCTCCCTTCTGTACTGGCTCACACCTGTGAATATCCACCTCCACCCACAAAGTCATTAGAAGGATGCTCACCACTCATGCCCCTGTGGTGGTACCCACCTCAAGAAAGCCAATGTCTCTATTCTCCTGATATTCCTGAACCACTCTCTCAAGGTTCCAGGACCAACTCAGGGTCCCACTGTGTCAGCTAGGGTCCTAAGGAGAGTCTAGATATACCTAGAATCTTACAAAGTTTTATAGAGCAACTTGCGTTCTGTCAGGTCAAACCCAAGCAAGGGACCAAAAACAAAAGATATCATGCCACACCTTCATTAATTCTAGTCTCCTCTCTTCTCCAAAGCTCCATCCCCAACCAGACCCCCCTCCCATATTCAAGACAAGATTTCTCAAAAATAACAAAAAGTAGAAATTGACTTGGGAGGAAGACTGAAACACTAACATCTGAGATCCTGAACTCAGCCCATGAAAATCCTGTTGTTTGCTTCTGTCCCTTTGTTTCTATTTTTGTTTTTTTTATTGAAGTATAGTTGATCTACAATGTTATGTTAATTTCTGCTGCACAGCAAAGTGATTCAGTTATACATATATAGACATTGTTTTTTGAATATTCTTTTCCATTGTGGTTTATCACAGGATATTGAATATAGTTCTCTGTTCTATACAGCAGGACCTTGTTGTTTATCCATTCTATATATAATAGCTTACATCTGCTAACCACCTCTTCTTTATCCATTCCTCTGTCGATGGACATTTAGGTTGTTTCCATGTCTTGGATACTGTGAATAGTGCTCCTATGAACTACAGGGGTGCATGTATCTTTTTCAATTAGAGTTTTGTCTAGATATATGCCCAGGAGTGGGGGTTGCTGGATCATATGCTAATTTTATTTTTAGTTTTCTGCAGAACCTCCATACTGTTTTCCATAGTGGCTGCACCAACTTACGTTCCCACCAACAGTGTAGGAGGGTTCCCTTTTCTCCACATCCTCATCAGCATTTGTTATCTGCAGACTTTTTAATGATGGCCATTCTGACCAGTGTGAGGTGGTACCTCACTGTAGTTTTGATTTGCATTTCTCTAATGACTAGCGATGTTGAGCATCTTTTCATGTGCCTATTAGCCATTTGTATTTCTTCTTTGGAGAAATGTGTATTTAGGTCTTCTGCCCATTTTTTGATTGGGTTGTTTGTTTTTTTGTTGTTGAGCTGTATGAGCTGTTTATATAGTTGGAAAATTAAGCCCTTGTCAGTCACATTGTTTGCAAATATTTTCTCCCATTCTGTAGGTTGTTTTTTCATTTTGTTTATGGTTCCCTTTGATGTGCAAAAGCTTTTAAGTTTGATTACATCCCATTTGTTTATTTGTCTGTTTTTGTTTTTGTTTTTGTGGGAAAGTGTTGGATATATCTATTACCTTAACTGTGGTGATGGTATCAGTTCACTTATGTCCAAACTCAACAAACTGTACACATTAGGGCTTCCCTGGTGGCACAGTGGTTAAGAATCTGCCTGCCACAGTGGACACAGGTTCAAGCCCTGGTCCAGGAAGATCCCACATGCTGCAGAGCAACTAAGCCCATGTGCCACAA
>NW_006782528.1:0-1609 GCF_000442215.2 Lipotes vexillifer | reverse complement strand
GCCGCCGCCGCCGCCGCCGCCGCCGCCGCCGCCGCCGCCGCCGCCGCCGCCGCCGCCGCCGCCTAGCTCCCTCCCCAGCCCACGCAGCCTCGGCCTAGAGCGCGCGCCAACGCCGACGCCGCAGCGCGCCCGCGCACTCCCCGGGCCGCGCGCCAGGCTCTCCGCGCACTCGCGCGGGGGTGGCCCCTCTGGCCCCGCGCACGCGCGTTGAGCCCCGCAAGCTGGCGGCCCTAGGAGGCTCGTTTGCTCCCGGCGCGGGTTACGCTGTTGGTGCTTGAGCTGGTAGCTGGTTGACGGTTGCTCCGGGTTTGTCCTCCAAGTCCCAAATTCTTGTCAGCCAACGGCTTTGATGGAGTTGCTCCTTTGCGCACGACCTTGTTGGTTGTGCTAGCGGATGTTTCCTCCATTCTGGATCTGGGAAAATACGTAGCGAGCGAAAGCTGAGCTGTCCCGATCTGGACCTTTTCGTTCTCAAACGGGCCCCAGAGTGAGTGGGAAGTATCTGTGGTGGCTGTTTGCTTTGGATCCAGAGCTCAAGAGCTCTGTGACCTTGGGCGCCTAACCTCTCCGAGCCTCAGTTTCTTCGTTGTGAGATAAAGGTCCTTAAAGTCCCGACCTGGGGTTTGTGGCGAGGAGTAAATGAGGCAATGGATGTAAGCCCTTTGCATTGTGCCTGCAGGGGCAAACGCTCAATTTCAGTTCCTGCTGTTGTTACAAGTGTGCACGTAAGACAGACATAAACATATAAAAATTGTTTAAGCCCGCTTCTTGAGTGATGACCACGACACTCCCCTGAGGGTAATCTACCTTCTTCTGGCCGCTTCCATAGCCGTAATCCTGGTGTCACCCTTCGCGACTCCATCTGAACCACTTACTAAGGAAGGCCTTCACTTCCTGATCTGCCTCCGGCCCCCTTGGACAGCACTAGTGGAAAACGACCTAATGTGGGTGCTGGCTGCAATCTGTCAGATGGTGCCGCGCCTTCCCCTCCACTAGGAGGGAGCACTTTCAGGGCAGTGGCTGGTTAAGCATCTTGACATCCAGGTACCTACCAACATTCCTGGCATGTGATAGGAAGGCAGATCCCATGCATGAATGCATGCATGAATGCATGCATGCATCCATGCTATCTGGAGCAGAGGCCATTTTGCTGTTTAAGTACCCCTACCAAATCATTTTGTCCTCCAGCCCCAAAATGGCATAACAAAACCCCTCTTGTAGTAAGAGGGATATGATGATCTTGTTTCTCAAGACTATTTTTTAATAGGTTTATTGAGGTATAACTGATATACAATAAAATGTACATATTTAAAATATATACTTTTAGGTAACTATACTCAGTATCTTGTAATAACCTATAATGAAAAAGAATCTAAAAAAGAATATATATATTTATATATATATATATGGTCTGAATCACTTTGCTGTACACGTGAAACTAACACAACATTGTAAATCAACTACATTTCAATAAGAATGAGAAAATAAGTTATTGTAAAAATAAATAAAATAAAATATACACTTTTATGTTTTGACAAATGGAAACACCTGTGAAAACAATACCATAATTAAATTTTTTTTTTTTTTTTTTTTTTTTGTGGTTCCGGGG
>NW_006782526.1:0-368 GCF_000442215.2 Lipotes vexillifer | reverse complement strand
GATGTTTGCTGTGGGTTTATCATATATGGCCTTTATTATGTTGAGGTAGGTTCCCTCTATGCCAAATTTCTGGAGAATTTTTATCATAAATCGGTGCTGAATTTTGTCAAAAGCTTTTTCTGCATCTATTGAGATGATCATATGGTTTTTCTTCCTCAATTTTTTAATATGGTGTATCACATTGATTAATTTGGGTATATTGAAGAATCCTTGCATCCCTGGGATAAATCCCACTTGATCACGGTGTACGATCCTTTTAATATGTTGTTGGATTCTGTTTACTAGTATTTTGTTGAGGATTTTTTCATCTGTATTCATCAGTGATATTGGTCTGTAATTTTCTTTTTTTGTAGTATCTTTGTCTGGTT
>NW_006782525.1:0-1908 GCF_000442215.2 Lipotes vexillifer | reverse complement strand
CCTCACTTTCAAGTTCTCTTCGCAGCTTTACTTCAATATATTTTTGGACGAAAGCTGTCATTTTTAACTCTGCAGGTTTGTGAGTTACAGTGGGCCTGAGCTCCTTTCCTCCCCTCGCTTTCTTGTGAGCTGGCCGCCATCCCGCAGGATTGCTTCAGACCCTAGTCTGGTTCAGGCACGGCATGCTGAGGCTTTGGTTCATTCTTCTTGCTGGTGGGAAATTAGAGTTCAATGTGCCCGCCCAAACACCTACATCTAGTCTCTCATTAGTTCTCCCTATTCCTGTCCATCTTACGCAGAAATTGCAAAGTGTGCCAAACAGGGGGTTAAAGGCACTGACTCTGCAAGTGTGAGGAGTGTCAGGAAAGCGTCTTGAACGGCCAACACGTGTTCCAGGGCACGTAAACTGAGATGCATTTTAGGAACTTTGGCCGATCACACGGTGGACCATACTCTGGGTTTCCCATGAATATTTTAGCGGAAGGAAGAATCCATTAAACCTGGGGAGTTGGGCCCCATGGAATGGATACCATGCAGTATGACTTCAAAGGCTTTGCCTTTGCTTACCAAACCTCACCAATCCTATCAGCCCCTGGTGTCCAGCCTTATGTCTCACACAGCTGTTGTTGTAGATGTGGTAAATCCAGGTTTCATCCCGAGCCCTGAATGAATTAATTAAGAATCTCTCTATTTCACTGTCATTGTGTTTCGGTTTTGAAATTTATTATTATAATGGGATTTGGCTGATTTTCACTGCTGCGCTTATGTCGCTCTACACATGCTTGATTCTCTTACAGAGACATATAAATACATAGGTTTTAAGATTCCTACCAGTCAGGTCTATTCCTATGCGCTGAATATGGTGTGTTGAGTCCATTTCGTGGAGCAAGGAGTACATCTTGTCTATTATGTATTTGCCTTCTGGAACGGTATCTGTGCTGATTTCAATCTCTAGTTTTATGCAGCACCCCTACTCAGCTTTCCCTTACGCAAGCATATGTTTGTTTTCTAAATGAGAGACTCTCTTCTGATATGTAATTCCTTCCATGTGTAGAAAAGTTTATAATCCGTGTATTACTGATACCGTATGATGTTTCTTTTTCTGTGTGACCTGTTTCAGTTGGAATCATCGTACCTAAATCCACTCACTAAGATGCTGCGGGCCTGATGACATTGATTTCATTGCTGAGTGATATTCCATGGCACGTAAGTGCCGCAACTTGGCGATCCATTTATTCCTTTCGTGGGTATTTAACTTGTACAGTGGAAGAGGTTCCTGTAAAGAGGGCAGCCCCCAACTTTGGAGTGGCTCTGTATTTTTAATTTCTGTTTCCCTAAGCCTAGTGGCCGAGGCTATGTACCTTGTTTTTTCGATGTTTCAGGAAATACCATATGTTTCTCCAGGGTGGCTTTTGGCAGCTTACATCCCGCCCATTAGCATAACAACGCTCCCTGTTCTCCCTGGCCTGTCCTGCGTTTCTGGATTTTACACTTTTTTCTGATGGCCTTTTTGACCGGGGGGAAGTGAGAGTTCATCGAAGCGCAGGTTTCCATTGTAAGCTTGCTTGGTTGGCCAAAGAGGGCGTATGCGTTTTTTCCTGAATATATTCAGGTGAAAACGCATACGCCCTTTTAGGCCAAGGGCATCCTGGTCGGCGTTCTGCCTATTTTCATAGGCTTTAAATGCAATTCCAAACCACCTGCTGAAATCGGTTTCCTGCAATTCTGCCTCACTTTCAACTTCTCTTCGCAGCCTTCCTTGAATATATTTTTGGGCGAAAGCCGTCATTTATAACTCTGCAGGTTTTTGAATTACAGTGAGCCTGAGCTCCTATTCTCCCCTCACTTTCTTGTGAGCTGGCCAACATCCCGCAGGATTGCTTCGGACCCTAGTCTGGTTCAGGCATG
>NW_006782522.1:0-202 GCF_000442215.2 Lipotes vexillifer | reverse complement strand
CTTAGATACTTACAACTAAGCTGGAATCTTCAAAAAGTTCAACTATTTATAACTAAAAAGATTTCTTAAAATTAATAACCAAGTGTTTTAATTGATATCAGAAGAGCAAAACAATAAACCCTCAGAACATAGAAAAAATAGATATGAGCAGAACTTAATAAAACAGAAAAAAGTATAAAATTGAGGTGATTTAGTAAGTCAA
>NW_006782521.1:0-964 GCF_000442215.2 Lipotes vexillifer | reverse complement strand
CCCAGGTTGAATGGATTCTTCCTCCCGCTAAAACATTCATGGGAAACCCAGAGTAAGGTCCACGTGTGATCGGGCAACGTTCCCAGAAGTCATACTGCATGGTATCCATTCCATGGGGCCCAACTCCCCAGGTTGAATGGATTCTTCCTCACGCTAAAACATTCATGGGAAACCCAGAGTAAGGTCCACCGTGTGATCGGGCAACGTTCCCGAAACGTACCTCACTTTACGTGCCCGGGAACACGTGTTGGCCGTTCAAGATGCTTTCCCGACACTCCTCACACTTGCAGAGTCAGTGCCTTTAACGTCCTGTTTGGCACACTTTGCAATTTCTGCGTAAGATGGACAGGAATGTGGAGAAACAACGAGAGATGAGCTGTAGGTGTTTGGACGGGCACATTGAACTCTAATTTCCCACCAGCAAGAAGAATGAACCAAATCCTCAGCATGCCGTGCCTTAACGAGACTAGGGTCTGAAGCAATCCTGCGGGATGGCGGCCAGCTCACAAGAAAGCGAGGGGAGAAAAGGAGCTCAGGGCCACTGTAATTCACAAACCTGCAGAGTTATAAATGACAGCTTTTGTCTAAAAATATATTGAAGTAAGGCTGCGAAGAGAATTTGAAAATGAGGCAGAATTGCAGGAAACCAATATCAGGAGGTGGTTTGGAATTGCATTTAAAGCCTATGAAAATAGGCAGAACGCCGACCAGGATGCCCTTGGGCAAAAAGGACGTATGAGTTTTTTCCTGAATATATTCAGGAAAAAACGCATACGCCCTTTTTCTCCAGCCAAGCAAGCTTGCAATGGAAATCTGCGCTACAATGAACTCTCACGTACCCCCGGTCAAAAAGGCCATCTGAAGAAAGTGCAAAATCCAGAAAGGCAGGACAGGCCAGGGGGAACAGGGAGCGTTGTTATGCTGGTGGGCGGGATGTAGATTGCCAACAGCCACCCTGGAGAAA
>NW_006782520.1:0-654 GCF_000442215.2 Lipotes vexillifer | reverse complement strand
TCTGCCTCAGTTATTCTGCTATTGATTCCTTCTAGTGTAGTTTTCATTTCAGTTATTATATTGCTCATCTCTGTTTGTTTGTTCTTTAATTCTTCTAGGTGTTTATTAAACATTTCTTGCATCTTCTTGATCTTTGCCTCCATTCTTTTCCCGAAGTCCTGAATCATCTTCACTATCATTATTCTGAATTATTTTTCTAGAAAGTTCCCTATCTTCTCTTCATTTAGTTGTTTTTCCAGGGTTTTATCTTGTTCCTTCATCTAATACATAGCCCTCTGCCTTTTCATTTTGTCTATCTTTCTGTGAATGTGGTTTTTGTTTCACAGGCTGCAGGATTGTGGTTCTTCTTGCTTTGCTCTCTGCCCTCTGGTCTTGACTTTCATATTTCTGCTAATTGTCTCTTCAAGGCAGTCTAAGCATTTTTTATCATGCTTCTCAAAATTCTTCCAGTTTCTACTCATTACCCAACTCCAAAGCCACTTCCACATTTGCAGGTATTTGTTAAAGCAACACCCCACTTCCCATTATCCAAAAGGTCTTTATCAGTAAGGGTTCTAGCAGAAAAATAGAACCAGAAGAGAGAGAGAGATGGCGAGAGAGAGAGAGAGAGAGAGAAAGAAAGAAAGAAAGAAAGAAAGAAAGAAAGAAAGAAAG
>NW_006782519.1:0-1586 GCF_000442215.2 Lipotes vexillifer | reverse complement strand
GGCAAAAAAAAAAAAAAAAAAAAAAATGACATGGACCAGCTGTTCGCCATCCCCATTTAGGACAAAACAAAACAAAGAAAGTCTCACATGGCAGTGACAGTTTGGTGTGCAACAAGATCTTCTTGAAGATAAATGTGATAGACATGGAAAGTTCACAGCTCTCTATCCCTGGAAATACTTGAAGCTAAACAGGTGACTCTTCTGGGTTCTGCATGGAATAGTTTTGCATGAAGCCTGACAAGTTACAATCTTGCAATTCTAACCTTACTCTGATGGACTTAATCTATTGGCATTAGAGCTGGGATTCGACACCTTCATGTAGGGAGTGAGCAAAGCAAAGTTTCTCCATGATGTGTTTAAGTGTTAACTCAGTTGCAACCACATGAATATTCCATATCTGAAACAGTTGACCAAAAGGTAGCCTCCTCCAAAATGTTCCCTCTGACAGAAACTTGGTAACAGAAACTATTTTAGAATAATACTGGACCACCACTTGTGTCTTTTCTCTTGCTAAACTATATTAAAAACTGGAATTATAATTGGACATGGTAGAGTCATTCAACTGGAACCCATCAAACTGATGTTGCCAAAACCCTGATATGTTGGCTTCCTTTTTGGGGGTAGATTAAAAGAATATCCGTGTTCCTGCACAAATAAACTCAATAGATCTAGATTCTTATATTTCCTATGTATGTAGTATTCATTTAATGACTACTCATTAAACATATCACAACAGGCCAAATATTTATGTGATACTCTACAATACTTAAAGAATGCTCCTATAGAAATCTTAACTGATCTTTATACCAACAATGCCAAACAGGGTCAGTATGTTATCATTTTAATGATTCTGAAATTAAGGTTCAGAAAAGTTAAGTGACTTGCTCATCTCCACTTGCCTAGTAAGCATCAAGGACTAAAACTGCTGGGACTGTGTGGTTAATCTTTCAAGTCTTTTTTTTATTTCACTTCACCATTCTATCCTGTCTCCATCCTGTAAGGGTTTATGGTATAGTTGGTGACATGCAGGTCAAAAATTTAAAAGTATTAATATCAAATAATTCCATAGACAATGCAAAAGTCACAGGAACCTATAAAATCGAATGGCTAAATAATGACATAAATCATAAGGGCTGCCAGAATTTAGAAAACAAAGAAGTCAAGACGGCTAGAGGAGTCCAGACTTGATGAAGGAAATAGACATGATATCCTGAAATATGGATAAAGTTTTGTAGACTAAGCAATGAAGAAAAAAATGTTTCAGATAAAGGAAAGGGCAGAAGCACTGAGTGGGAACATCAGTGAGGGTTTCCGAGGACCACAAAGAGATCTGCAGGAGTGCCGAGTTTACACAGTCAAAGGGATGTATGTTAGGATTGCGGAGAACTGTAAAGGGAGGTGGAATTAATATTGACTAAATGTCATTGTTCTAAGCACTTTATAAGCCTAATACTACTTATTTCTCATACCCTAGAGGTGGTTATTATCCCTATTTTCCAGATGGGGAAGCTGAGATTTCAGCCATGTTAAGTGGTTTGTCCAAGACAGTTTAGCTGCTTTTTTTTCAAAAAAAAAAAAAAAAAAAA
>NW_006782518.1:0-612 GCF_000442215.2 Lipotes vexillifer | reverse complement strand
TATGCGGCTGCTTCCCACTGGCTATCTATTTTACATTTGGTAGTGTATATATGTCCATGCCACACTCTCTCTTCGTCCCAGCTTACCCTTCCACCTTCCTGTGGCCTCCAGTCCAGTCTCTACATCTCTACATCTCTACATTCCTGTCCTGCCCGTAGGTGCTTCAGAACCATTTATTTTGATTCCATAGATATTTGTTAGCATACGATATTTGTTTTTCTTCTTCTGACATACTTCACTCTGTATGACAGTCTCAAGGTCCATCCACTTCATTACAAATAACTCAATTTCCTTTCTTCTTATGGCTGATTAATATTCCATTGTATATATGTGCCACGTCTTTATCCATTCATCTGTTGATAAACACTAAGGTTACTTCTATGTTCTGGCTATTGTAACAGAGCTGCAATGAATATTGTGTTACATGACTCTTTTTGAATTATGGTTCTCTCAGGATTTATGCCCAAGAGTGGGATTGTTGGGTCATATAGTAGTTCTATTTTTAGTTTTTTAAGGAACCTCCATAGTGTTCTCCAGAGTGGCTGTATAAATTTACATTCCCACCAACAGTGCAAGAGGGTTCCCTTTTCTTCACAACCTCTCCAGCATTTA
>NW_006782517.1:0-345 GCF_000442215.2 Lipotes vexillifer | reverse complement strand
TATGTGCCACATCTTCTTTATCCATTCATCCAATGATGGACACTTAGGTGGTTTCCATCTCCGAGCTATTGTAAATAGGGATGCAATGAACATTTTGGTACATGACTCTTTTTGAATTATGGTTTTCTCAGGGTATATGGCCAGTAGTGGGATTGCTGGGTCATATGGTAGTTCTATTTGTAGTTTTTTAAGGAACCTCCATACTGTTCTCCACAGTGGCTGTATCAATTTACATTCCACCAACAGTGCAAGAGGGTTCCTTTTTCTCCACACCCTGTTCACCATTTACTGTTTCTAGATTTTTTGATGATGGCCATTCTGACTGGTGTGAGATGATATCTCATT
>NW_006782516.1:0-1557 GCF_000442215.2 Lipotes vexillifer | reverse complement strand
AAAAGGCAGATCCCTGCTGAGGAGGATGTGGGGATGAGACGGAAGAGGAGAAGGTGAATTGCTTCAGAAGCAGCCACAGTCCAGCCCTGGGTGGGTCCTCCTCGGACTTCAGCAGCAGTTTACAGGTCCTCTGCAAAAGGAAAGAAACTTGCCGCTTGACCTCTCTGAAGCCCCAGATCTGGACACTGTACACCCTGACAGGTCCTAGACCATCCTAGAAATGAGCAACCACAGTCCTCCCAGGACCAGAATGAACAACAAGAAGGAGGTGAGTTTTCCAAGCCTAGCTGGGATGCGCAGGAACACGGCAGGCCTGCTCTGTAGAGTGGCTGACTCAGTGTTCCCTTCTGAGAAAAGGGGAGGAGGCTCAGATTATGAAGACGGGGCTTCTAGGGGTGACCTTCTGCCAAGCTGGGCCATGGAGGACTTGCTCAGTCCCTGGTTTCAAAGGACATTGCTGCCACGTCTCCTGGGAGGCAGAGAGGAAAAAAGTCACTGTGGGGGTATGAGGGGTGTGGGACCCCCTGAGCTCCACCTCTCTCCCCAGCCCTTCCCCTCCCACGTGCCCTGCCCCCTGTCTTATCCCAGGGCCCGATGGTCCCACCGCAGGTCCTCACGCAGTCCTCCGCCATCTTGAAGTTGTTGTTCTTAGCGTCGCGGCCACCCTATACAAAGGTGTCGCAGAGCCCGGACTTGGTGTCGTGGAGGTACCTGAGGTACAGGAGGTACCTGATGACTTTGACCTTGCAGGGATCTGTGTATGGAGGCTCTAGGCAGAAGACAGGCTGCAGGGATGGGAGGGCCTCTGGGTCAGATAGGAGGATGGTCATCACTGCTTGCTCGACAAGGTCAACAACTGAAACCACCAGTTTGTTTGCCGTAGAGAGTAGTAAGGGTGCCAGAATGTGAAATGTGAAAAGACCATTTGATGCCCTGCTTTCCAGGGCATTATCATTAATGTTTTTAGGCATGACAATGACAGGGTAATATTGTAAATAATTACATACCCTTAATGAATATTATAGATTAGTTGGCATGATGCCACTGATTAGGTTCAAAGAACAACAAAAATGGAGGATGTATATTAAGAAAATTCTCCATGTGTGGTCAGTTATTGGAGCTGGGCAATGGGTCCATGGGTTTTATAATACTATTCTCGTACTTGTGTGAGTGGTTGAAAGTTGCCACCATTAAAAAGAAAGTGTTGAGGACTTCCCTGGTGGCACAGTGGTTAAGAATCTGACTGACACTGCAGGGGACATGGGCTCGATCCCTAGTCCAGGAAGGTCCCACATGCCGTGGAGCAGCTAAGCCCATGCACCACCTACTGAGCCTGCGTTCTAGAACCCGCGAGCCACAACTACTGAGCCCACGTGCCATAACTACTGAGCCCACGTGCCACAACTACTGAAACCCACGTGTTTAGAGCCCGTGCTCCACAAAGAGTCAAGCCACCACAATGAGAAGCCCGCATACCACAATGAAGAGTAGCCCCCGCTCGCTGCAACTAGAGAAAGCCCGCACACAGCAACAAAGACCCAACACAGCCAAAAATAA
>NW_006782515.1:0-946 GCF_000442215.2 Lipotes vexillifer | reverse complement strand
AAACAACAAGGTCCTACTATATAGCACAGGGAACTATATTCAGTATCCTGTGATAAACCATAAGGGAAAAGAATATGAAAAAGAATGTATATATATATGTATAACTGAATCACTTTGTACAGCAGAAATTAATACAACATTGTAAATCAATTATACTTCAATAAAATAAATTTTTAAAAAAGTATGTGGTAGGTATACACAATGGAATATTACTCAGCCATAAAAAGAGTGAAATAATGCCATTTCCAGCAACATGGATGGACCTAGAGATTATCATACTAAGCAAAGTCAGTCAGACTGAGAAAGACAAATACCATATGATATCATTTACATGTGGAATCTAAAATATGACACAAAGGAACTTACCTAAGAAACAGAAACAGACTCACAGACATAGAGAACATACTTGTGGTCTCCAAGGAGGAGGGGGGTTGGGGAAGGGAACGACTGGGAGTTTGGGATTAACAGATGCAAGCTGTGATATATAGGATGGGTAAACAACAGGGTCCTACTGTGTAGAAAAGGGAACTGTATTCAATATCCTGTGATAAACCATAATGGAAAAGAATATGAAAAGGAATATATATATATATATATATATATATATGTATGTATGTATGTATAACTGAATCACTTTGCAGTACGGTAGAAATTAACACAACATTGTAAATCAACTAGACTTCAATTAAAACAAAAAAATCAAAAAAATCCCCCACTAACTCCTCATCCCTCCCCAACCTCAGCCCCTGGCACCCACCATTCTGCTTTCTGTCTCTCTGGATTTGACTCCTTTAGAGACCTCATATCAGTGGAATCACACAGTATTTGCTCTTTGTGACTGACTTATTTCACTGAGCATGATGTCTTCAAGGTGCATCCACATTGTAGCAAGTGTCAGAAGTTCCTCCTCTCTTTGTTTTTAAAATACTTTAGCCTTTTCTTTTTT
>NW_006782514.1:0-1367 GCF_000442215.2 Lipotes vexillifer | reverse complement strand
CTGTTTCCTGTAATCAAAGAAATGGGGGACACAGAAAGGCTTTGTGCCCAGGAGCCCCACAGGTCCCTGCTCAGTATCATAAGCAATGTTATAAAGATTATCCTTACAGGTAAATCTTAGTATACATCCACAATTATTTCCTTGGGATAAAATCTTAGTAGTAAAGTTGCTGGGACAAAAGATAGGCAATTTCTAAGACCAAATCTCTTCAAAAAAATAAGGAACACTTTGCATCCTTATGGTTTATGAATGCGAAAATTTTCCTTACACCCTGGCCAACACTATATATTACTGTTTGTAAAAATTTTGCCAATATGCTTGGTAAAACTTTATATATATATGTATATTAAAGTCTCTTTACTCATTTAGGGGGATTTTTTATATGCTTATTAACTTTTATAATTCTGTCATAAATTGCCTCTTGCCCTCATTTTTAATCTCTATACAGTCAGACTGATAATATATTGAAAATGTTGTCTCTCAATTTGTTATTGCCTTTTAATTTTATCTATTATATATTTAGCATAGTATTTAAGAGCACAGACTCTTTATTCAGACTGCCTGTGTGAACATCTGGAACCCAGCCCTTTTGGCTATATGGCCTTGAAGTGAGTTCCTGAATAACTCAAGGCCTCAGGTCACTCATCTATAAAATGGAGGTTATAACAGTATGTACCTCATATGGTTGTGAGAATTAAATGGGATAACACTTGAAAAGTGCTTCACATAGTCTCTGGATAGTCATGAGTACTCAATAATTATGAGAAAAATATTGTCATTAGCCATATTTGTGTTGTTGGTTATGAGACAGAAACTTCACCTTCTGACTTTCTTGGGCTTACACTGAGGTTGGAAGTCTCAGGTGGGTGGGAGGATGCGTGTGTATTGCCAGTCAGCTCTGCAAGCTGTGCATCCTTCTTAGCCCTAAGGCAGTGTCAAAGATAAGCGAAGCACGTGCTACTACAAGAGACCCCTGCTGGAGAAGAATTCAGAAAGGCTGTGAGGTGGGGTGCTGGAGGAGCAGGTGAATCTACAAGTTCTTTGACTTCTCTGTGCTGTCAATTGTTGAAGCTTAATCAGTTTGCAAGTTTTATGATGAAAGTTGTTGGCCCTGAGTGGAGAGGCCGTCAGCCAAGATTTGGAAATTGTGACAGTTAAAAGAGGAAAGTGGGTCTTCTCTGGTGGCGCAGTGGTTGAGAGTCCGCCTGCCGATGCAGGGGACACGCGTTCGTGCCCCAGTCCAGGAAGATCCCACATGTCGCGGAGCGGCTAGGCCCCTGAGCCATGGCCTCTGAGCCTGCGCATCCGGAGCCTGTGCTCCGCAACGGAGAGGCCACAACAGTGAGAGGCCCGCGTACCACAAAAAA
>NW_006782513.1:0-218 GCF_000442215.2 Lipotes vexillifer | reverse complement strand
TCAGGGCTTGTGATGAAACCTGGATTTACCACTTCTACACCCACAGCAGTGTGAGACATAAGGTGGACACTTGGGGCTGACAGGATCGGTGAGGTTCGGAGAGCAAAGCAGACCCTTTGAAGTCAAACGGCCTGGTACCCATTCCATGGATCCCAACTCTCCAGGTTTAAAGGATTCTTCCTTCAGCTAAAACATGCATGGGGAAGACTGAGTATGGT
>NW_006782512.1:0-415 GCF_000442215.2 Lipotes vexillifer | reverse complement strand
TCCTTTCCCGTGTAGGTTATTACAGTGTTGAGTAGACGTCTCTTGGTATTCCATAGGTATTTTGTGATTCTATATTTCATATATATTAGTACATGTCTGTTAACCACCATATCCTAGTTCATAAATTCCTTATACTTTTTCATTTGGTTAAACATAATTTGGTTTTCTGAATCTATGAGTGTCCTTCTCTTGGAAATTATTTAATGGGTATCAATTTTTATGTAACACCTATAAGTGATGTAATAGGATATCTGTCTTTTGGTTTCTTTCTTCAAGTTGGGTGATTATCTCTAGATCCTTCTATAGTGGTGTCAATGGCACTATTCCATGCTTTTCCATGGCTAATATTCCATTGTGTATGTGGACGACTTCTTCTTCATGCCTATTTCTGTTGATGGACATTTTGGTTTCTTCC
>NW_006782511.1:0-2174 GCF_000442215.2 Lipotes vexillifer | reverse complement strand
TGTAGATTAATTGACCATAAGTGTGTGGGTTTATTTCTGGGCTCTCTATTCTGTTCCATTGATTTATGTGTCTGTTTTTGTGCCAGTACCATGCTGTTTTGATTACTGTAACTTTGTAGTGTAGTTTGAAGTCATGGAGAGTGATACCTCCAGCGCTTTTCTTTCTCAAGATTTGTTTGGCTATTTGGGGTCTTTTAGGCTGTGCTTTTTTAATACGATTCTTTGTCAGCTGGACTCACTGGATCTGAAACTATATGCACTCAGTTTCTCTTTAACTATTTATCTCTTTATCATGAAGGGGGAAAAAGTGTATAAAGAATTTCATTTTATTGTTGAATGTAGGAAAATAATTTCTGACATTTAATAGTCTGGGAACAGCTAAAAAGTTATATTAAATATCTTATATTTAAAATGACACTTAAGTCAATAGAAACCTAAATATCTTAATTTTCATTTCATATGGTCTTCAGCCATGTACAAATGGTAAAATATATAATCACATACCTACTATGTAATATAATGCTTTAGTAGTCATAGAGGGAAAACAGCAAACAAGTGGTTATTTTTATATATTTAAGAGCAAAGTCTCTAATGGCTCCTCAAAGATTTATATATATATATATAGTTAGTTAGTTAGTTAGTTAGTTAGTTGTCTCTGAATACAGAAACAAATGCAAACACAGACTCTCAATGACATAAAATTGAATGCTATAGAAACTCCCAAAGAAGTTGGTCTCAAGTCTGAAATCTGCTTATTTCTTCTGCTTATTTCTGCTAACTTCCCCAAGGAAGTTAGTACTAAAATTAGTTGAAATATAGCCTTATGAGCAAGACCATCTACTCTAGAAATTTCCTCCATCAAACTTAAAATCTAAAATAGAAACACTGTATGCTTTCCTTGACAAGTCACCCTATAATTTTTCTGGAAAATGCTCAGACGTGTCACCTGTTGTTATAGCAGCATAATCCTGTGAAAGACGAAGATACTCTTCTGGCTACCTCCCTGTTTAAAAACAGAGGAGATGCAAATACTCTGTAGCAATGCTGTTAGCTGGAGTGACCCTGAATTTTCCCGTTTGTGTTCTATCATTCTTATCTCCTGTGCAGATTCTAGTGTAGGCTTTAATTGGCTTTTACAAGCCCCTCTATTTATATACATTCATGTCTCGCCTGTTGAGTTTCTATTTCTGAAGTTTGTTTAATGCTGAAATTAAATTTTTACAAGCAACATTGAAAAAGACTTTCTGCCTTGAAATTAGCATCTGCTGCAAGCTCTGCTCACGGGCCAGTGGCTGCTCCTTTTCTCTCAGTGGACTTCTTTCTGGTGGCAGCTTCTGAGTGTCAGATTGCCTTCTATCTGTGTGACCAAGAGAAAGTTTGTCAGGAGGAGGTTGTTAAAAATGCATATCAGCTTGATAGTCTTAAGACTATAATATTCATAATGTCATTTTGCTGATGACAGAAACTTAGAGTTTGAAAAGTAAATCTTTGTTAACCTTTGAACGCATCCCATACTAGTCAGATAAACAAACCAATCCAAGTTAACTCCAGAATTCAACTGTCATTACAATCTTCCTGCTGCTTAGAAAAAGACGGTGGTTAAGCAAGCTGTAAAGCCGGTGTGGAACAGGAGGGAGGAATATTCCTCTGAGTGGGCATGAAAGGACAGTTAAAGTGAATGAGTGATTATGTGCTGATCTTTAATTAGCTCTTCTTTCCAAGCAGACACAGAAATTCATTTGTGAAGTTCTTTTCTTTCCTTCTTGATGAGATTTTAATAATCATTTGTCTTAACAAAGCCTGGAAAGGTGTTGAAAGAAACAAATGAGCTAATGGCTGTGAAAGCACTTTTGCTAGAAGCTATATAAATACAATGCTGTAACCATCTATTTGTGAGATTGGGGAGGGAGCGGTTGGTTTCACGTGTCTGGAAATACCTTCACTTAGAATTTTGTGTCCGAGCTACTGATCACTTTTGATCATTAAACACACACATGTGCACGAACACATACAGTACGTATGCAATTAAGAAATACTTTTCAGAAAAAGCTAAAATCATTACTCTACAGAGAATACGTGTTAAAGAATTTATGTAGGGACTTCCCTGGTGACGCAGTGGTTGAGAATCCACCTGCCAATGCAGGGGACATGGGTTCGATCCCTGGTCCAGGAAG
>NW_006782510.1:0-1248 GCF_000442215.2 Lipotes vexillifer | reverse complement strand
ATTTACAGGAACCTCGTGCACGGAAAAAGTTAAATACCCACGAAAGGAAAAAATGGATCGCCATGTTACGGCACTTACGTGCCATGGAATATCAGTCAGCAATGCAATGAATGTCATCACGCCCGTAGCATTTTAGTGATTGGATTTAGGTACGATGATTCCAAGTGAAATAAGTCACACGGAAAAAGAAACATCACACGGTATCACTAATACACAGATTGTAAACATTTCTACACATGGAAGGAATTACAAAACAGAAGAGAGTCTCTCATTTAGAAAACAAACTTATGTTTGCGTAAGGGGAAAGCTGAGTGGGGGTGCTGCATAAAACCAGAGATAGAAATCAGCACAGATACCGTTCCACAAGCCAAATACGTACTAGACAAGATCTACTCCTTGCTCCACGAAATGGACTCAAAACCCCATATTCAACGCATAGGAATAGACCTGACTGGTAGGAATCTTAAAACCTATGTATTTATATGTCTCCGTAAGAGAATCAAGCGTGTGTAGAGCGACATAAGCGCAGCAGTGAAAATCAGCCAAATCCCATTTTAAAAATAAATTTCAAAACCAAAACACAATGACAGTGAAATAGAGAGACATTCTTACTTAATTCATTCAGGCTCGGGATGAAACCTGGATTTACCACATCTACACCCACAGCTGTGTGAGACATAAGGCTGGATACTAGGGGCTGATAGGATTGGTGAGGTTTGGTAAGCAAAGGCAAAGCCTTTGAAGTCATACTGCATGGTATCCATTCCATGGGGCCCAACTCCACAGGTTTAATGGATTCTTCCTTCCGCTAAAACATTCATGGGAAACCCAGAGCATGGTCCAACGTGTGATCGAGCAACGTTCCTAAAATGCATGTCAGTTTACGTGCCCTGGAACTCGTGTTCGCCGTTCAAGACACTTTCCTGACACTCCTCACACTTGCAGAGTCAGTGCCTTCAACGCCCTGTTTGGCACTCTTTGCGATTTCTGCGTAAGATGGACAGGAATGGGGAGAACCAATGAGAGACTAGCTGTAGGAGTTTGGACGGGCACATTGAACTCTAACTTCCCACCAGCAAGAAGAATGAATCAAAGCCTCAGCATGCCATGCCTTAACCAGACTACGATCTGAAGCAATCCTGCGGGATGGCGCCCAGCTCACAAGAAAGTGAGGGGAGAAAAGGTGCGCAGGGCCACTGTAATTCACAAACTTGCAGAGTTATAAATGACAGCTTTCGTCCAAAAATA
>NW_006782509.1:0-1633 GCF_000442215.2 Lipotes vexillifer | reverse complement strand
TTATTTTTGGCTGCGTTGGGTCTTCACTGCTGCACGCGGGCTTTCTCTAGTTGCGGCGAGCGGAGGCTACTCTTCCTTGTGGTGCGCCGGCTTCTCATTGCGGTGGCTTCTCTTGCTGCGGAGCACAGACTCTCGGCACGCGGGCTTCAGTAGTTGTAGCACGCAGGCTCCGTAGTTGTGGCTCACGGGCTCTAGAGTGCAGGCTCAGTAGTTGTGGCACAGGGGCTTAGTGACTCTGCAGCATGTGGGTTGTTCCCGGACCAGGGCTCGAACCCGTGTCCCCTGTATTGGCAGGCGGATTCTTAACCACTGCACCTCCAGGGAAGTCCCGCATCTTCTTTTTAAGTAAAGTCAATTGTTTTAGACACCCAGACTCCTCGAATTAGATAAAGCTGGCTGTGTGACTTTGGATGAGTCATTAACCTTGCTAAACCTTGGTCTCATCTTTAGAATATGGATAATGACAGTACCTACCCCATGGCACGGTTGTAGAAATTAAATGAGACAATGTCAAGTAAAGCGCTTCAGGCAGATTAAGGATGCAAAACAACAGATAGTCATGCAAAACAGCTAAGCACAGACTATAGTTAACAATACCGTATCATATATTTGAAAGTTAAGAACATAGATCTTAAAAGTTCTCATCACAAGAAAAAAGAATGTAACTCTGTGAGGTGATGGGTGTTAATCGTGTGACAATTTATACATATAGCAAATCATTATGTTGACAACCTAAAACTAATACAATGTTATATGTCAATTATATCTCAAGAAAACACAGTTTTAAAATATATTGCAGGGACTTCCCTGGTGGCACAGTGGTTAAGAATCTGCCTACTAATGCAGGGGACATGGGTTCGAGCCCTGGTCCGGGAAGATCCCACATGTTGTGGAGCAACTAAGCCCGTGCAACCACAACTACTGAGCCTGAACTCTAGAGCCCGCCTGCCACAACTACTGAGCCCATGTGCCACAACTGCTGAAGCACGCAGGCCTAGAGCCCATGCTCCACAACAAGAGAAGCCACAGCAATGAGAAGCCTGTGCACAGCAACAAAGAGTAGCCCCTGCTCGCCGCAGGTAGAGAAAGCCCGTGCACAGCAACGAAGACCAAATGCAGCCAAAAGTAAATAAGTAAATTAGTTAATTAAAATATATATATATTGCAATAAAAAATTAAAACAAGCACACAATGAAGAATTTGATTCAAAAGTTTTAAAACTTAAGAAAAACAGAACCTGTTTATACTGAAGAACTTACTGGGAAATAGAAGCAAAGATCAATGCAAAAGGATGTTCACTACAGTGTTGTTTATAATAGCGGCAAAACTGGAAAAATTAGAAGTCCAACAATAGGGAAAACCAACGAAAGAGAATTGGTTAAGTAAACTAAAGAATATTCATATAATAGAATGTGCTGAACAACCTTTAAGCATGAGGTGGCTGACCTTGACATTAACATGAAGAGAAAACAGTGTATTATTGAATAAAAAGTAATTGTTACAAGCCAGCAAGTGTAGTACAATCTCATGAATGCAAAATTATGTGTGTGGGGGGCTTCCCTGGTGGCAGAGTGGTTGAGAGTCCGCCTGCCGATGCAGGGGACACGGGTTTGAGCCCCGGTCCGGGAAGATC
>NW_006782507.1:0-1004 GCF_000442215.2 Lipotes vexillifer | reverse complement strand
GCGGAGCGGCTGGGCCCGTGAGCCATGGTCGCTGGGCCTGCGCGTCCGGAGCCTGTGCTCCGCGGCGGGAGAGGCCATAGCGGTGAGAAGCCCACGTACCGCAAAAAACAAACAAAACCAAAAACAAACAAACAAAAAAACCCACCACGGTTGCCTGGGCCCCATTTCAGATCAATTGACTATGAATCTTTAGGGATGAGGCCCAGAAGGCAGTATTTTATAAGCCTCCCAGGCCATGGATTCTATCAGGTAACCACTGTTGAGAATACTGAGTTGGCCATGAGCTGCCTGAGATCAGAGACCAGGTACTGCCCACTTTTTTAATCTGTGATATTGTAATTTATAATAAGAAATATATCAATGTATATTTGGTGTTTGTCCCGTTTCTGGCACAGAGCTCCTAAAACCCTTGGAATTTCCTAGGTGTTGAGGGCACAAAGTTGTCTTTTGTTATGCTAGTGAGGTGACTTTTGGAAAGCTCCTAGGTCACCTGAGGATGGGAACTGGTCACTGGAGGAGCAAATCACTTGTTTAGAGGGTTGCAACTTTCAGTCCCATCCCAGACCTCCGGGGAGGGAAGTGGGGCTGGAGATTGAGTTCAGTCGATGATGTAATCAATTGTGCTTATGTAGTGAAGCTTCAGCTGAGAAGGATGGGGTTCAGAGAGCTTCTGGGTTGGTGAGAACTTGGAGATTCCTGAAGAATGGCTTTGCTCAGGGAGCATGGAAGCTCTTCGCCCTTTCCCCGTACCCCGCCCTATGCATCTCTTCCATCCGGCTATTCCTGAGTTATATGTCCATTTGTAATAAACCAGTAATCTAGTAAGTAAAACGTTTCTCTGAGTTCTGTGAGTCACTCTAGCAAATTAATCGAACCCCAGGAGGGGAGTCTTTGGAACCTCTAATCTATAGCTGGTCCGTCAGAGGCACAAGAAGTTGGGGTGGGGAGAGGGTCTTGTAGGACTGAGCCCTTAACCTGAGGGATCTGATTCTCTCTCCAGGTAG
>NW_006782506.1:0-222 GCF_000442215.2 Lipotes vexillifer | reverse complement strand
GGCTGCAGGTTTGTAGTTCCTGTTGTTTTTGGTGTCTGTCCCCAGTAGCTAAAGTTGGCTCAGGGAGTTTTGTAGGCTTCCTGCTGGAGGGGACTAGTGCCTGTGTTGTGGTGGATTAGGCTGCATCTTGTCTTTCTGGTGGGCAGGTCCATGTCTGGTAGTGTGGTTTGGGGTGTCTGTGGCCTTTTTATGATTTTAGGCAGCCTGTCTGCTAATGGGTGG
>NW_006782505.1:0-2640 GCF_000442215.2 Lipotes vexillifer | reverse complement strand
GCTCCATGGCATGTGGAATCCTCCCGGACCGGGGCATGAATCCGTGTCCCCTGCATCGGCAGGCGGACTCTCAACCACTGCACCACCAGGGAAGCCCGATAAGTTTGCCATTTAAACTATGTCCATACCTGGGTAGCTTCTAAGATAAAATCTTGCATTATAAGTTTTTCTTCGTTAGACAGACATTTGTGTTCTTCAGCCATAAGAGTGACCTTAAAACTCTCACAATTTATAGGCTCATCCTTATTTGGCCAGTAAACAAATTCATCTTCTGCCTGGAGGATTAAAAACCAAAGAAAATTCTAGATTTTAATAAAATGTTTAAGTCAGACTGTGAAACGAAGTTAGCTGGTTGCCATAGACAATTCAACTCAAATTTTTCTTTGAATCTCAAAATTTACTCTTAAAATATCCTAACAAGTTTTATTTAAAAAAATGTAAATAGAAACATATGGACTGACTTCCTTCATGATTGCAATTCTAATTTCCTTAAGCAGCGTAATAAATACTTAAGTTAATTTCAGCCTACTTTTATTTAAAAATGTCATTCAACAATTTCAGACCTGGGATATTACATCCAAACCAAGTCCAACAATAGACAAGGTGCAACTTCAATATTAGTTTATTGGTTGAAAAAAATACATTCTTTGTATGCTGGACTTCTGGTGGTTGTGTCTTGATACCTACCCTGTAAAGAACATGCCAAAAATGACCTGAGGGACTTACCATGTTTTGACCATCTGGAAGCATAATGACCAGCTGGGCATTATGGTCCCATATCATCCTCCAGAAATCCTTGATAGTATGGAGAAGGGGATGTTGGGTGATGATGAATTCATTGCTCTGATAATAACCCTACAAAACCAAAGAGAAGATAGAAAGAGCCTTGGCATATGACTTTAAACATTCAAAAAATATTTATAGGTTAATGGTTACTGTCTTTTTATTTGTAGATTGTGTCTATAAATAATAATGTGATTATTATAGCCAATGTTACAGACACCTCCTATATGCCAGGTATAGCACTAAACATTTTCTTCCTTTATTCCTCACAGTAGTACTATGAGAAAGGGAATGTGATCTTCATTTTATAGGCAATTAAGCTGAAGCTAAAGAAATTAAGTGCTGTGCCCAAGCTTACCCAGCTATCACCTCTAGGAGGAGACAACAAAAATGGCTTCTGGACTATGTCTCTCACACTAGATAGAACGGAAATCTAGAGATTTTATATTTCTTACTTTTCACTTTTCTCTGCCCAATGGCAGAGCGCTAAATTTCACACCTACTGGCAACCGGATACCTTTACACCCTGGCTGCCGCTACAGGAGAGGAGCCGGGGGTGGGGATGGGGTGGGGGGGCACCTTGCAAATGTTGCTGCAGAAACCTGAAAGCTGGTGCCATTGAATTAATCATGATTTCCACGTTACTGCTTACCAAAATCATGGCTCAGTTAGCCCCTTCTGCAATGGAATCTCTCAGATTGCATTCTTATCCCCCATGGGCTCATATGAAGTGTGGAATACTTTCATTTTTTATTTTTTAAGCTTTAGCTTCATTTATTCATCAAGTAGAATTCTACTCAATTTACTTTGTTTTGGTTACAATCTTGTTTAAGAAGCAGAAAACTTTTAAGTTCATATATTCGGATTTGAATGAGCAGGTTGTACATAATTAAATGTTTTTCTGGTTAATTGTAGATTCTTTGGATGGGAAGAGACCTTGAAAGGACCTCTAGTTTATCCTGCAACTTCAGTCAATATCCCACTTAAGTCATTCCAGGTAGATAAAAATTCATCCTATTTTGTAAATCTTCAGACATAATGTGGCAAGCTTTGTAGGTAATATTTTCCAGCATTTAATTATTTTCTTGACAAGAACAGTCTGTCTTCTATCTAACCAGTACACAATGCAATATTTATATTTGTTCTCTTAACACATTCTCAATTTTTGAGTAAAAATATCTGCTTCCTATAGTATTAAGATGCCCCTATTTTAAGTGTGGCATGCTTTTAGATGCCGCCTCCACACATCTCCCTGTTTCTTGCATGGATATACCTTAGTATTTTCTAGATAAACAGAACAGTGATTTTGGCACGGGGATTAGGACTCTTTCATCTGAAGGCAAACTCTGTGATTGATTGACCTAAAATGGAAATGAAGGTCTCACAACAGCTACTAAAGCACTCATCCCTCTGATAGCAGATCCAAATGCAGAAAGAAAGTATTGTATCTTTAGAAATCCAAGTCCCCAAATGAGCCCAGTTTGCAGGGTGAGAACCATGCTGCAAACCTGGAGGGGTAATGTGAACGAGACTGGACTTTGCTAACGCTAGTGTATCCTGGGTCTGCAGGGAATGTGCTTTGGTGAATGAAATGGAGCTGCTTAGACGGGTGACTGGATGTTTTGTATCTACTCATGTGAGTTTGGTTCCCACATCTACTCATTGCCCTGAGTAAGGGTTCTCCAGTCCCAGCACACAAAAAACCATCAAGGAATGCTGTGATTCTATTGCTGCTGTGGGCTGTGAGCCTGCAGTCATCAGATACGACTCATGTCCACCTGTGGTGCCTCTCATATCTGCCAGTCACTGCTTTGGGCAGCCCACTCTGGTTTTTTTTTTTTTTTTTTTTTTTTTTTT
>NW_006782504.1:0-491 GCF_000442215.2 Lipotes vexillifer | reverse complement strand
ATCCTAACCCGTATGCTAACACTAACACATGCCCTAACATGTATGCTAACCCTAACCGTTGTCATTCCCTAAACTGTAACCTAAGCCATTCCCTAAACTGTACCCTAAACCTTTCCCATTACCTAACCTCAACCCTAACCCCAACCCTAACACTAACCCTTACCCGAAGCCTTATCCTAACCCGTGCCCTAATCCAAACCCGTAAGCTAACACCAACCCATGCCCTAACACGTACTCTAGCCCTAAACCTTTGTCGTACCCTAATCTGTACCCTAAACCCTCCCTGTTCCCTAACCCTTACCCTAACCCGAAGCCTTACCCTAACCCGTGCCCTAATCCTAACGTGTACGCTAACACTAACCCATGTCCTAACACGTTCACTAACTCTAAACCTTTGTCGTACCATAACCTGTAGACTAAACCATAAACGTTCCCTAAACCTAACCCTAACGCTAACACTAACACTTACCCAAAGCGTTACCCTAACCCGC
>NW_006782503.1:0-1049 GCF_000442215.2 Lipotes vexillifer | reverse complement strand
TGGGCTATATATAATATCCTGACAGGTATGTAGAATTCATAGCAATTGCCCTCAAAGAGCTTAACTAGCGTAGATGCATATGAATGCATTTAATGATTGCTTTATTGGCAGCAGTGCCAACATACACAGTCTGTTTTGTTGTATATCATTCTCATTACCTGCTGTTTACCACTGTATACATGCTAATGTCGTGGTTTCTATGGCTTGTGAATTTCACGGCCAAATAATGTGTAACTTATTGCACACCTCCGTGTAGAAGATGGAGACTCCATAACTTGTCGTGTGCTCTTTGCCCCTTTGGAATGTATTACACTGAGATCAGGCAAAGTAATAAATTTCTTTCAAATGTGCGTGATAGCTAAACATCAGTTAGGACTGGTGGGCAATATTTCTGCTTCCAGCAACATAACAGTGTTTAAAGACTAAGCCATTGAACGTGCAGTTACTGAACATGGGACTCAGTTCACTGGGATCCTTCTTAGAAAAATAAAGGAAAACTTGGAGTCGATTTGTGTGGCTTATTCAAGTAGTAACTAATCAGCTACATCTTGGTGAACTTAATTTGTCACAATCATTTTGGTATTTTATTAACCCTCTTCCCCTTCTTCCCCCGACTCTCACAAAAACGGATCATGAGTATCTTAAAACATACTAAGTCGTCTTCCATCGCTGTTAATCTAACTACAAAAGCACACTTTCCTAATGCAGTGCAACTTACTGTCTTTTAAACTGGCTGGGGTTTTAATTCTCTACAAAATGAAAACCAGCAAAGAGAAACATTTTCAAGGAGCCAACATATTGTAGAGCTTTAGAAAGAAGACTTTAGAATTAAGGGCAAATATATCATTTTATAGCTAAAGCATCAGAGGCCTAAAGTCTGAAGGTAACCACGGAAGTCAGGGAAAGGGGTGGAAGATCAGGTTTCAAGCTGAGGAAGAGTCTACAGGGCGCATCAACAGTGCGCTGCGGGGTGAGACCTAGTCCTTCAGGGGCTTCCTGTCCCTTTCCGCTGCCTGCCGCAGGGGCCGCTTCTCCGCAGAAAATGTTTC
>NW_006782502.1:0-230 GCF_000442215.2 Lipotes vexillifer | reverse complement strand
AGATTTCTTTGGATTTCTGCTTAATGCTGCTGGAGTTGGTACATAAGTTGAGGGAGGTATAAGGGCACACCAAAAGAGAGGGTAACTGCACATAAAATACAAGCAGGTACATTTCTGTGTAGTTTCAAGCAGCTTATTTCCTGTATCAACCATGGTGATATGTTGACCCTTCCTCTTTCTACTAGTAGTACAACAAACAAATATAAAGGATATTTAGGCTGCTTGTTTTA
>NW_006782501.1:0-559 GCF_000442215.2 Lipotes vexillifer | reverse complement strand
TTTCCTTTATTTCTTTTATTTCTGATCTGATCTTTATGATTTCTTTCCTTCTGCTAACTTTGGGGTTTTTCTGTTTTTCTTTTGCTAATTGCTTTAGGTGTAAGTTTAGATTGTTTACTTGAGATGTTTCTTGTTTCTTGAAGTAGGATTGTATTGCTATAAAGTTCCCTCTTAGAACTGCTTTTGCTGTATCCCACAGGTTTTGGGTCATTGTGTTTTCATTGTCATTTGTTTCTAGGTATTTTTTGACTTCCTCTCTGATTTCTTCAGTGATCTCTTGGTTATTAAGTAGTGTATTGCTTAGTGTCCGTGTGCTTGTATTTTTTACAGATTTTATTTCCTATAATTGATATCTAGTCTCATAGCGTTGTGGTTGGAAAAGATATTTGATATGATTTCAATTTTCATAAATTTACCAAGGCTTGATTTGTGACCCAAGATACGATCTATCCTGTAGAATATTCAATGGCACTTGAGAAGGAAGTGTATTTTGTTCTTTTTGGATGGAATGTCCGATAAATATCAATTAAGTCCATCTTGTTTAATGTATCATTTAAAG
>NW_006782500.1:0-210 GCF_000442215.2 Lipotes vexillifer | reverse complement strand
TTTTTGTATATGGTGTTAGGGAGTGTTCTAATTTCATTCTTTTACACGTAGCTGTCCAGTTTTTCCAACACCACTTATTGAAGAGGCTGTCTTTTTTCCACTGTATATTCTTGCCTCTTTTATCAAAAATAAGGTGACCATATGTACGGGGGTTTATCTCTGGGCTTTCTATCCTGTTCCACTGATCTATATTTCTGTTTTTGTGCCAGT
>NW_006782499.1:0-615 GCF_000442215.2 Lipotes vexillifer | reverse complement strand
TGTTTTTTTTTTTTTTTTTTTTTTTTTTTCAGTATGCGGGCCTCTCAATGTTGTGGCCTCTCCCATTGTGGAGCACAGGTGCTCTTGACGTGCAGGCTCAGCAGCCTTGGCTCACAGGCCCAGCCACTCCACGGCATGTGGGATCTTCCCAGACCCGGGCACTAACCCGTGTCCCCTGCATCGTCAGGCAGACTCTCAACCACTGCGCCACCAGGGAAGCCCCTGAGATGGGTTTTGATGGACAACCTCCTTAGACTGTGGGGTTTTTTTGTTTTTTGTTTTTTTTCTTGCCTTTCACTGTGCCTTATAATTGTTGAATGCCGGATGTGATGTATTAAGTAATAGAAACTGAGATAAAGAGGACCTGAAAAATGAAGTTTCTTGTTAATTTGACTAGCAATTATTCTTTGCTTAATGCTTTTGTACCTGTAGGTGCCAGAGGCTTCACATTCACTAGTGTTCTTGGTTTTGTCTCCTCTCTTGACTTTGGTTTCCTTGAGTATTCCTCCTCAGAGAGAATCTGTGTCTTGCAGCTATTTCAGCTATAGTCTGCAAAACTATTATGTTACTGTGGTGAAACTAGGCATGTTACTGTGTTGATAAGGCACAGGGAAA
>NW_006782498.1:0-213 GCF_000442215.2 Lipotes vexillifer | reverse complement strand
TTGCCAAGTGTGCCAAACAGGACGTTAAATTCACTGACTCTGCAAGTGTAAGGAGTGTCGGAATAGCATCTTGAACGGCAAATACGTGTCCTCGGGCACGTAAACTGAGACGCGTTTTAGGAACGTTGCCCGATCACACGGTGGACCGTGCTCTGGGTTTCATATGAATGTTTTAGCGGAAGGAAGAATCCATTCAACCTGGGGAGTTGGGCC
>NW_006782496.1:0-342 GCF_000442215.2 Lipotes vexillifer | reverse complement strand
TCTGTCTTTTTGATTTTAATTTTCCTAAGCCTAGTGCCCTAGGCTATGTAGCTTTGTTTTTTACATGTTGCAGGAAACACCATACATTTTCTCCAGAGTGGCTGTTGGCAATTTACATCCCACCCATCAGCAAAACAAGGCTCCCTGTTCTCCGTGGACTGTGTGCCTTTCTGGATTTTACACTATTTTCAGATGACCATTATGCCCGGGGGGATGTGAGGCTATATTGTAGTGCGGATTTCCATTGCACACTTGCTTGGCTGGAGAAAAAGGGCATACGCATTTTTTCCTGAATATATTCAGGAAAAAACGTGTATGCCCTTTTTGGCCAAGGGCATCCTG
>NW_006782495.1:0-549 GCF_000442215.2 Lipotes vexillifer | reverse complement strand
TGAGAGTGGGCACCCTTGTCTTGTTCCTGATCTTAGTGGAAATGGTTTCAGTTTTTCACCATTAAGAACAATGTTGGCTGTGGGTTTGTTATATATGGCGTTTATTATGTTGAGGCCAGTTCCCTCTGTGTCTGTTTTCTCAATGTTTTTTTTTTATCATAAATCAGTGTTGAATTTTATCAAAATCTTTTTCTGCATCTATTGAAATGATCATATGGTTTTTCTCCTCAATTTGTTAATATGGTTTATCTTATTGATTGATTTGCATATATTGAAGAATCCTTGCATTCCTGGGATAAACCCCAATTGATAATGTTTTATGATCCTTTTACTGTGCTGTTGGATTCTGTTTGCTAGTATTTTGTTGAGGATTTTTTAATCTATATTCATCAGTTATATTGGCCTTTAGTTTTCTTTGTAACATCTTTGTCTGGTTTTGGTATCAGGGTGATGGTGGCCTCATTGAATGAGTTGGTGAGTGTTCTCCCGTCTGCTATATTTTGGAAGAGTTTGAGAAGGATAGGTGTTAGCTCTTCTCTAAATGTTTGA
>NW_006782494.1:0-238 GCF_000442215.2 Lipotes vexillifer | reverse complement strand
GCAAAAAGATGGTTACAAAATATGATGTCAATGAAAACTTCCCGGGGGGTAAAGATCTCTGAGTGAATTCTTGGGGGAAGGAGAAGAGGGGAAGGATGCTCAAGGCAGAAAGTACAGTGTGTCCAAAGACATGAAGGTGTGAAGCAAGCTGGTCCATTCATGGAACCCAAGCCCTCTTTGTGCTGGAATGTTACCCCCAGCATAGACAGGCAGCCTGAGCCCAGGTCTGGCTCTGACA
>NW_006782493.1:0-282 GCF_000442215.2 Lipotes vexillifer | reverse complement strand
CCATATGCATACACATGTCCCCATATCCCCTCCCTCTTGAGCCTCCTTCCCATCCTCCCTATCGCACCCCTCTAGGTCATCGCAAAGCACCAAGCCGATCTCCCTGTGCTATGCAGCTGCTTCCCAGGAGCCAACGATTTTACATTCGGTAGTGTATATATGTCGATGCTACTCTCACTTTGCCCCAGCTTCGCCCACCCCACCATGCCATCAAGTCCTTTCTCTATGTCTACCTCTTTATTCCTGCCCTGCAACTAGGTTCATCAGTACCATTTTTTTTTT
>NW_006782492.1:0-324 GCF_000442215.2 Lipotes vexillifer | reverse complement strand
GGAAATATCTCGAATAAACAACCTAACCTTGCACCTAAAGCAATTAGAGAAAGAAGAACAAAATAAAAACCCCCAAATTTAGAAGAAGGAAAGAAATGATAAAGGTCAGATCAGAAATAAATGAAAAAGAATAGCACGAAATGATACCAAAGATCAGTAAAACTAAAAGCTGTGTCTTTGAGAAGATAAACAAAAGTGATAAACCATTAGCGAGACTCATCAAGAAAAAAAGGGAGAAGGCTCAAATCAATAGAAGTAGACATGAAAAAGGAGAAGTAACAACTGACACTGCAGAAACACAAAAGATCATGAGAGATTACTACA
>NW_006782491.1:0-4861 GCF_000442215.2 Lipotes vexillifer | reverse complement strand
TTTTTTTTTTTTTTTTTTTTTTTTTTTGCGGTATGCGGCCCTCTCATTGCTGTGGCCTCTCCCGCTGTGGAGCACAGGCTCTGGACGCGCAGGCCCAGCGGACATCGCTCATGGGCCCAGCTGCTCCGCGGCATGCGGGATCTTCCCGGACCGGGGCACGAACCCACATCCCCTGCATCGGCAGACGGACTCTCAACCACTGCGCCACCAGGGAAGCCCCTGTATTCTTATTTTTATTTCCTTATTATTTTTTATTTCCTATCTATCTTTATCAATTATTGTTAAAGAAGCTTTTACTAGCTATCATAAAGGACTTGTTCATTTTTCTTTGTGGTCCTGAAACTCTTGCTTTAGGTATTTTGAAGTTATTATTGGAAATATACGTTTAGAATTGTTCTATCTTCCTAATGGATTGCAACTTTTATCAAAATATAGTGACCCTCTTTATCTCTAGAAGCATTGTTTCTAGAAATACAGGTACCCATATTTCTTTAGATTAGTACACACCTGTTATATTCTGTTCATCCTTTTATTTTCAATCATTCTGTATTGCTAGATTTTTTGAAATGATATCTAGTAACCTTCAATTTCTATTGAAATGTTTAGTTTATTTTCACTTACGTGATTGTGATTAATGCTATAACACTGAATTTACTTCTATAATCTTATTTTAAGCTCTCTGTTGACTGCATTCCATGTCAGCCTGGGCAAGACTTTCCTAATTCTCTTTCTTCCTCCTGACTAGTTGAGGAATTCTATATGTAGTCTTGTTTCTCTTTATATACACGATGACTTTGTTTCCTAATGTTTGTAATTGGTTTTGATTGTGAATGTCATTTCTTGATTTTCTTTGGGACCTGGGTTTGACATCTGATTGCGTTTCTGCACCGAGGATTTGAGATTTTTTTCTTCTCCCAGCCACCTTTAGAACTACCTAAAATTACATTTCTGGTTTGAGGTTGTTTGTTGATATCATGGATTCCAACCCCAAACCTGCAAACGCCCTTACCATAGGCTTATGGTAAAGAATTCTAAAGGGATTCTGTGATCTTTTTTCTTCACCCAAAGTCAAGGTAGAGGCAGGTACTGTACCCCCAGTGTTTCTCTCATGGCCAAGGGTTTGGTTTGATTTCTCATTTCACTCACTAAGACTGTTGCCCTTTTGTCTCCTGGCCTTAATGTAGAGCCCCATGAATCCAACCTCCGCTCAGTCCTTTGCTCCTCCTCTTATCCCCTACATGTGACTCATTCAAACCCAGGATTTCAGCGACCAGAGGTAACAGTTTACTCGTAAGGCAAATGGCAACTCCAGAGCTACCTCTCTCCTGATGATTCTTGTTTTCTGGTCCCTTCTTGCCTCCACACAGTTCCTTCCTCTCCTGCACAGAAAGCCATGCATTTCTTAAAATGTCTTGAGTATGTTACTGAGCATTAAAATCATTGTACCTTACTGAGAGGGGTTTCTGCGAACATCTAGTCTACCAAGAGGCTAGAAAGAGAAATCCCTTTCTCCTCTCCTCTTTCTCAGTCCCTTATTTATTTCCTTGGTAACACACAGTGTATCATTATTCATTTACTTGTTTATTTTCTGTCTTCCTTACTAGAGTATACCATCCACGAAGGTAGCAACCCTATTCTTTTCTCTACCCTTTTATCTTCAGCACCTCCCTGGTATCACTTGGCTCTCACTACATTTCTATTAAGTTTATGTGTGAGTAAATGAACGAACGAATGAAAGTTCAGCAAGCTCAGTGACGAGTACATAGTGATTAAGAGAAGGCAGGTCCTTGGAGAAGGTATTTACTCCTCACCTTATATTTGAGGGGAAGGAGTAGAAGTCTCCACACAGCTAATGCATTTAGTGGCAACTGGAGGAAACAGAGTCCAGGTAATGCGTAGAAGTGCCAAATGATAGGAACCTGTGGTCCTGCTCTCAAGGTGTCAGACTACCTCAGATTTCAAAATGGAGTGAGGGAAAAGGGTTTTACTGGCAAAGGTTATCTAAAAATACACACTGCCTTTATGCAGTCTACATATTATGAGTTTGATGATCATGTTGTGAAGCTTTTTGTGTTTATTTTGTCTCATAGACATTTTCTAAAGGCTTGGTGCACTGATTTAGGTTAGCGAAGGGCTAGATGCCCCAAGGAAATCGTGTGCGATGTGAGAACAGAGTACTCTCAATACTGTTTACCCTCTGACCACCCTGTTCCCAATTTCTGCTCCAACAGGTTTTATTTATCTTAAGATTAAAGCAGATCACCAGTGGACATGTAGTTATTGCTTCACAGTGAAATGCAAACACGTAAGCCAGAGGCGTCAGGGGATTCTGTCACCTTTGAAAAATGATTCATTTTTTCGTGGGCTTTGTTTTTCCTTCATGGGAAACCTGATAATATTTCAGAGAATTAAATCCTTCCCTAAGCAAAAGTAACCTGTTGAAAGTAAGTTTAAACCAAGTCTAAGGTAGAATAGCAAAGTTTGTTTTTTTAAGTTCCTTGAATTTGGAAAGATAACTGGTCATAGTATTTCAATTTTTAAAAGAAGAAATCATAATTGGACTTCACTGAGTCACAATTTACCCTGAAATTGCATTACGTTAGAGAAATCTAAGACTTGTAAATGCACTTATTAACACATCTGCTCTAGACTCTGTACTGTCATTAATCCATCATAGGACTCCTCCACTGGGCCTCAGAATCCTTCTCAACACAGATCAACAGGAGAAACCTAAATGCCATTTCTGGTTCTCAGTGAATAAAGACGTCACCGCCATTTGCCATTTTGCTGGGCAAGCTAATGCTAAACTCATCCCTGTAGTGTAGGTTCTGGATTTTATATTGGTTGCCTTATACTTGGCGGTTCAGAGCTTCATCTCAGAAGTTTGGTAATACTTGCCTTCTATGTTTCTTTTTCACAGATAATCTATTTTTCATTTATTCTGCCTCTGTCCTACCATAACTGATTTCCTGCTCTCTCTTTATAATAGTTCAAAGACAAAAATAATATCCTTTACAAGAGTAAGGAAATGCCTAACAGCAGAGAAACATGCAGTCAGGTAAAAGAAATTGCGTTATTTTCCATAAAATGAACTTAGTGGCTCTGGTCCCTGTCGAACATGCTGGAAGGTGAGAAGCTGTATACGGTGGCTGTGAAAGTTGCGGTAGCAACCAGCAAGTGATTTTTCCTCAGTGAAGAGATTTTTCCATCAGATTTCACTTGACCTTGAGCACTGTGTTAGCCATGAATAATTAATGGTACTTATTACAGTAAGGTTCCATTTAACTGACATTATCAGGGAATTAGATGCCTTAAATGAGTGAATTGTCAAGATACTAAGACTTGCTCCCTTTACGGGCTAAAAAAACCTTTATTATAACGATTTCGGTGCATATTTTTCTCAAACGTGTGGCAATATTTTGTGACTTATTGACATTCAAGGAAACATAAACATTTATTTATTCAATACATAGTTATTGAAGCCTTATATGTACCAGGTACTGTGCCAGGTGCACAATAAACAGGAAAGACAGAGTGTCTGTCCTTATAAAGCCTCTGTTCTGGTGAAAAAGAGAGAAAAACAGGGCATCACACTGAAGTGCCAGGATAAGAGAAATAAAGACTGTTGTGAACTTCTTTGAATTAGGTGGCAAAATAGTTGAATTCAAAGTTGGCTGGGTTCTCCAGAGCAGTTTGCCTTGCCACTCTGATTGCTGGGTCCTGAGTTCTTGTGATCAATCTTGGTAATGTTTGTACTTCCTCCCTTAAATTCAGCTAGTTTCTTGCTGCTTGCTACTGTGCCCACTATCTTTCTGTCCCTACTGCTTGCTACCGCCCCTACTATCTTTCTGTTCCTCAATAATGTGCATAAAGTGACTAAAGGAAGGCTGGCACATACACGGTATATTGGTTATCTATTGCCGCATAATAAATTGCCCTGAAACTTACCAGCTTGGAAGAACACACATTTATTATCGTACAGTTTCTGTGGGTTAGGAATCCAGCCCACTTAGCGGGATCCTCCTCTTCAGGGTGTCTGAATTGGCTGCCAATCAGAGTGTCAGCCAAAGCTGAGGTCTCATCTGAAGGCAGGATTCGTTTCCTCAAGGACTGTTGGACTGAGACCTTCAGTTCTCTGCTGGCTGTTGTCTGGAGGCCACCCCCAGTTCCTCATTACATGAGCCTTTCCAAGAAGGCAGCTGGCTTGCTTCATCAAAGCCAGCAAGAGAGCATCTTCCAGCAAAATGGAGGTCACAGTTTTCTGTAACCTAATCACAGAGGTGACATTCCATCACTTTTGCTGTACTCTATTGGTTCCAAGCAAGTCACTAGGTCCCACCCACTCTCAAGGAGAAGAATACCAGGAGGGGGATCAATAGGGACTCCCACAGTGGCTGCTTACCCCACATACCAAACATAACATTGTATTGCTTTCAGAGGCCATAGCAAACATCATTCATCAATCATGGCGCGCTCTCCCACTGAGCCCAGAGAAAGTTTCAAAATCCTACCTAGTGGACGACTCCAAGAGGCCTGTTACCAATCAGTTGGTGAGATAAATCCAACTTGCCGTCTCTTATTTAAACATTAACGTTCCAAGTCATTGCAGCGGAGGAAATATTGAGGTCAAGGATCTAGACAGAAGCAGAGAGTGTAGTTAGAAAGAGAACTACGACATGGCATAACAATAACCATCGTTTGCCAAGTCAATGAGAAGGAAGCAAAGCTGTTAACAGAAATCAACTGATAAAGTCTTAGAGGCAAATATTTCACGGTAAGGACCAAGAATCAAGAAATGCACATCAGGGCTTCCCTGGTGGCGCAGTGGTTGAGAGTCTGCCTGCCGATGCAGGGGACACGG
>NW_006782490.1:0-212 GCF_000442215.2 Lipotes vexillifer | reverse complement strand
CTCCTTGGTTTTATCCTGTATGGGACTCGCTGTGCTTCCTGGACTTGGGTGGCTATTTCCTTTGCCATGTTAGGGAAGTTTTTAACTATAATCTCTTGAAATATTTTCTTGGGTCCTTTCTCTCCCTATAATGTGAATGTTGTTATGTGTAATGTTGTCCCAGAGGTCTCTTAGGCTTTCTTCATTTCTTTTCATTCTTTTTTCTTTATTCT
>NW_006782489.1:0-535 GCF_000442215.2 Lipotes vexillifer | reverse complement strand
ATTGTACCCTTAAGTGAGATCCTTTTGGACTCTTCTGTTGGCAGCCATAGCACTAAATGATTTAGCTCAGCTCAAGGACTGAGGGGAGTGCTAAAAGGTCCCAGCTTGAAAAGGACGGTAAGCAAAGAAGAACTAAGGCCTTCCCAGGCCACCTCTGAATAACCACCATTTTTAGGTCTTTTGGGATTCATTGATTAAGATTAAATTCCAGGGAGAGCATCTGATTGGCCACTCTTGGTTTGGGGGTAGGGAAGGCACTTTGATTGACACCCAATCCCATCAGTCCTGGGTGGAGGAAGAGTCATTCCTCAAGCAAAATCAGGCTACTGTATCAGGAAAAGGACAAAGAGACGCTAGGTGACAAAACAACAAAATAGCTCCTATCCTCAGAGAGAGAAGTTCCCATGGAGAGAAGGGAGTTGGAATGGGTCCAACAGTCCAAGAGGGGAATGCTCCATTGTATGTTTTTTTGTTTTTTTTAACATCTTTATTCGGGTATAATTGCTTTACAATGGTGTGTTAGTTTCTGCTTTAT
>NW_006782488.1:0-496 GCF_000442215.2 Lipotes vexillifer | reverse complement strand
CAGAAACTAACACACCATTGTAAAGCAATTATACTCCAATAAAGATGTTAAAAAAAATTGTAAATGCCAAAAACAAACAAACAAACAAAAAAGAGTGTGGCTCAAGACCTCATTTACAAACACAGATGTGAGCCATAGTTGCCTATTACATTTTTAGAAAACAATGCATTAAATATTTTTTATCTCAATTGCTGACTCTTTGGACACTCCCTTACATTGGACCCTGGCCCTGGCTCCACCACTGCGGAAATCACAAGGGGTTTAAAGCAAGGGAATCACATGATTGTTGCCCCCCTTTAAAAGATACTGCAGGGCTTCCCTGGTGGCGCAGTGGTTGGGAGTCTGCCTGCCGATGCAGCGGATGCTGGTTCGTGCCCCGGTCCGGGAGGATCCCACATGCCACGGGGCGGCTGGGGCCATGGGCCATGGTCATTGGGCCTGCGCGTCCAGAGCCTGTGCTCCGCAGCGGGAGAGGCCACAGCGGTGAGAGGCCCGC
>NW_006782487.1:974436-989797 GCF_000442215.2 Lipotes vexillifer | reverse complement strand
TCTGTGGGGAGGAAGGTGATCTCTGCGTCTTACTCCTCCGCCATCTTGGAAAGAGTCCAAGAATCATATTTCTATTATCATTATCACTCCAGGAAGAAGAAAGGCAAGTTAATTTTGAAAACAATATAATCCATCCAAAACAAAACAACATAACAACTAAACTATTTTAGTAAGTGTGCTTGGTTCCCAAAGATTTCTTAATTTGTATTTGTGAATTTATGATACCTGTTACTGGCAAGGATATTGTGATTTTCCTTAACCACACAACTTTGTATTCAAAAGTTTAAAATCTTTGAAAGATAATATCTGCTTTCTTAACTCTTTCACACTGACTTGTTCAAAAGCCTGTTAACAGGTGCTAAATCTATACTAGACTAAGCTCAGGCAGTATGTATAAGGAGGCACACTTGTATCATTGTATGGTACTATGTAATGTTTAGAAATGATAGATTATATTCAGAACACCTTCCCTGTGAGATGTTGAGGAAGATAAATGCACAAGGAAGTAAAAAAGGCACAAAAAACAAACAAACAAGAAAACCCCTTTACTGTTAGCTGGGACCAAGATTACAAGGCAGAACTCTAAAAAGCTGGACCTGATCATGTTGTAGGTACTTTTCTCTGAGGCTCAAGTGATTTCAAACCAAAGCAGGCCAAGTAGCCTGTGTTCTTAAAGCCCATATCTTCCATCTCAGCTCTGACAGCTGATGATGAGGGTGGGCTGCTCAGGAGCTCACCCCATCGGGCTAGAGAATAAGGAGTCAGCAGGAGGAGAATGTGTTTCCCCTCCAAACCTCCCTTGGCTCAGGCTGGGTTAGGGTCTGGCTCAGGAAAAGGGCAACTGTGTGGGAAGAGTGAGTGTAAACTGCCTTGCTCTGCTCCCCTTCAGGTCAGCACGTTGTTGGGTGAGGGGAGAAAGAGGATACCACGCCATGTGCACTCTGACCTTTATCTCCTTTGAAAACTTCACCTCCACAAAACAGAGTCTATCAATGTCCTTGAACTTGCAGTCTTGTAACCATTTATCATGACTAAATTTTGGAGGCGGTAGTAGGGGCAGAAGTGCGGGATGAAGGTTGGCAGAGTCTGTGCTCCCCCTGGAGACTGACATGCAAGATGCAAAGACATCTTCAGCATTTAGTGAACTCCCCTTTTGAAATACTTTGGAATTATTGATTCCATGCTATAATTAAATATTATATATTTAGATATGTTATTAATAATTAAATGCTTTATTTTTATGTTTAATCTAATAGATAAAACACCTAGTACATCTTGCAGAGATTTTCCTATTGAGAAATTTTCTTATAGTAATAGCAAATGCTTATTGTATTACGAGTCTGGCATTGTTCAGTTAATGTGCATTAATTCATTCAATCCTCACAATAACCATATGAGTTTAGTATTTTTAATTGTTATTTCCCTTTTTACAGTTGGAGATGCCTAAGGTCACACAGCTAGTAAATGCAGAGCCAGGAAATGGACCCAAATGGTCTAGCTCCAGAGGTTGCTTTTAATCTTTATGCTGTACATCCTCTTAAATAATATTGATTTAAACCTTAGCTAGTATGCATGAAATAGCAGACATTGTATAGCTACCTTAAAAACTAAGTTTAGCTGACAAATCGAAAAGAAACAATTCTGAAAACAACTTCGGGAAACTCTGATAAGGATTCTTTGATTATGTTTTTTTAGCTTCTTAACCTTTCATGTAAAATACCCATGACTTTACAATAATATCGTATGCCACTTTCCCTTGAGACGACTGGAACTCCTCTTAGTACATTTTTACTCTTTTATCAGAATTAGCATCTTTACCATGTAGCAAGAATTTATGATCCAACTTTGCTGTAAATTACACAGGCTAAGGATGGACTGTTACTTAATCAATGCAAACTGATATGACTTATTTTATAGTTTGATAGTTTTGTCTTCCAGCATCAATAAATCAGTAAGGAGTATCTGAGTTTCTAATCCAAGGAAGTTGGAATTTTGATAAGTGGTAGTGGATATGATGCTTTATTATTAATATTTCTTCCCAATTATATTTGAGGTAGGTGAGTTCATCACACATATGAGGAATATTTGAGGAATTCCATTAAACTGAAAGTCTGTTTAATCATTTAATTCCTTTTTTTGGGGGTGGAAATTCCAAAAAAAATGGGAAATTTAAATATGTGAGTATGTCATGAAATTACTGTGCTTGTGGCTACTTTATTGTGTTGATGGTAGTGAGTCCATTCTTCTTTGCAGAGTTACAGTACCATGGGCAAATTGTACCCAGAGGTTTGTCCCCATCACTTGGAGACTGGCCAGGTGTTAAAGGCACAGTCAACTCTCTTGTTGAAACACTCCTCATATGTCAGGTTTAATTACCTATCTGCCGTTATATTAAATTATTGAAAGGACATAGGACTTTGGCTTTTTCTTTCTCTTCTCTCTCTCTCTCTCTTTTCTATTGCAGCATTTGCACAATAAGGTGTTTAGTCACATTCTCTTAAAGTGGAAGTTTTTTTTTTTGGAAAAAACTATAAAGCTTTCCCCAAACATCTGAAATTTACAAGAAATATTTTTCCTAATACCTTCTCATGTTCAGTTAGTATGGAATCAACCTGGTTTTGTGATAAATGCAGTGGTATGTATGTGTGTACACACTTAATGCTAGACACATTGGAAGTCAGAAGCCTCAACAGCAGGTGACCTTTTTTTCCCCAGCTTTATGTCCTACAGCTGGGATGATGGTCTTTATCCCAAGACATGTTTTTTATGAAAGTAACTGCGTGGGCTATGAAAAGCCACACTCAGAAATGTTAGCCAAACTCAGAAAAGTTTGATCAGAAGTTGAGATTTTTGTGGTTTGGGGAGAAGAGAAAGAGGATCAATGTGTGCTAAAGAGAATGGAGTTGGATGGGACCATGTTTATAAATGGACAAAGTAATGCTTTAACAAATAGCTCCCTACCTGGATCATTCTGCCAGAAGTTGTACATTTGGGAATTCAAATTTTGGGGATTTTGATGGCTTTTTGGTTCTTCTGGAGAGTCTTTTAACTTATTAACACCTCACACCTTAACACACCTAATAGTGAATACTCAGCTTAGGGCCCTTTGAGCCTAGAGATTCCTGGGAAGGATCTAAGAAGGACTGGTCTAGTTTGTTGGTGGGAATGCATGGCATTAAAGACAAGTTTTGTCTATTTTTCTGTTTTTCTAGCCCTAGCCCTAAGAATGTCCAAGGAAATTCTTCGTAGTTGCACCCTTAGCATGACAGAGTCACCAATACAGAGAAATGGCTTCTGGTAAACAAGATATCATAGCAGTTGGTGTAACAGGATGGAAGTAGTTGTGAGTGCTGGAATTAGCCATCACAGCTTAAAACAAAAGACTCTAAGATTCCATAGACTCAGGGGACCGTGAACTGTTGTGTTCAGCCACCATTTCCAGTCTTACGGAGAGGCAGCCTTTACTACTGCTCTTGTCCACCCCTTTTCCCCAGGCTAAATAAGGGGAGGACTTCAAGGGAGGAGGTAACCTTGGAAGAGGGTTATGGTTTCTGAAAAGAGCCTTTCCCTTCCACTTTCCTCATTTTGGGTGGAAGATCTCATGACCCTTTCTGAAGTTGAGAGAGAAAGGACTCAAGAGAATCATGTGTAAAGATTGGGCAGGTAATGGTGGTGGCATGGAACAGTTCCCCTCTCCACCGAGTCTCCCTGTAAGTTGGGATTGATGCTCATCTCTTCTCTGGAAGATACTGAATTACCAGACCATCAGAGCCCTGATGCCATCCTGATTGTGGAGGAAGATGGCCAGGCATCTTGCTGTGCCCCACCCAAAGAACCCATTTGAGCATAGGGACTCTAGTAACAAGAGGCTGGGGCAGGGGCTGGGTAAGTGGTGGGAGGAAGAGGTCAGTGTCCAAGCCAGATCTCTAAAACCAATATGATGAATATGCAGGAAGAAGGGCACTATGGAGAACGATCAACTCCACTCAGAGTCAGCATTTGCATACCTGCCTCACAGAGAGAACCAACAGTAAGTTCAGTGTTAACCTGAGGAGCAGAGAAAGCCAACCCAGTGGGGCCTTCAACATCCCTATGACGCCATCTACGGGGAGACTGTGGCCTTTCCTATGCCTCCTCCAGCCCAACCCTAGAAGGGAAGTGTAGGGAGGAAGAGAAAGAGAGAAGCGGGTAGACTAGACCTACCCCCAGCCACGGCAACTACCACCACCATTTTAGCTCGCTTTGGGGGCTATGGGATGGAAAGAGGACCTTGAATTGAACATGAGATTGAAGTTTTAAAATGAATAGGAAAGAGTTTTTAAGGACTTGAAAGAACCCTTCTAATAACTGAAAGAGACTGAAACACTGGAATCTGAGTGAGTTCAGTTATTAGTGGTAACTGGAGTACCCAGGGGCAAGGGGATCTGAGATGGCATAGTTGGGAGGGAGCAGTTGTGGGAAATATAAAACTCACTTGTTTGTACTCCAGCAACTTAAGACTGCTTAATTATCCAATTACATTATCATAGAATCGGAGAGTTTGAGATCGTTCTCTAATTCTACCCCTTCACTTACCAAGCATGTCTAAGAATGGGAGAAGAATGGGAGAGATGGTCCACCATCTCTCCCATTCTTCCAGGGAGCCACTAGAGACATTGTTTATGACACCATGGATAGGTTATGGAGGCTTCTTTTACAATTTCATGGTATAGCATAATAACAGGCACGAACATTGCCAAGATCTTACATTATTTTTAATTCTTACAAGAGTCTGGCAAGACATAGCTATGGTTATCATTTCAACCTTACAGAAAAGGAAGCCAAGGCTCTGTGAGGTAGAGAAACTTGTTCCAGGTCTCACAGATATTAAGTCTGTGTGTTTTTGGTAGGGTAGGGGTGGGGGAGGGCAGAATTTTTTCCTCCCTATTTTCTTTGTCCCTCAAACCTGCAACCCCTAGTATCCCAAATTTCCAAAAAAACAATGATTTAAGAATACGTTGATCTGGTTGCATGGGGCCAGTGTTAAAACTAAGTTAAGGTGGTTCAACCCTGCATTGTTTTGCAGTGAAAGCAACCACCACATCTACTGTGCTAGGGGCACATATTTCAGTTGAAAGTCAGAAGGGTCTAAGAAACAACAGTAGATTTGAGGGGATTGTTTTGGCATACCTTCTAGATCGCAGGTTTAGGTTTCTTACTCTTCAAAACCTACATTTTGGGCTTCCCTGGTGACGCAGTGCTTGAGAGTCCGCCTGCCGATGCAGGAGACGCGGGTTCGTGCCCCGTTTCGGGAAGATCCCACATGCCGCGCAGCGGCTGGGCCCGTGAGCCATGGCCACTGAGCCTGCGCGTCCGGAGCCTGTGCTCCGCAAATGGGAGAGGCCACAACAGTGAGACGCCCGCATAATGCAAGGAAAAAAAAAAAAAAAAAAAAGAAAAAAAAACCTACATTTTAGAAACCCTAAATGTTAGTTTTCTATTGTTGCTTTGACAAATTATCATAGTGTCTTCAAACATAAACTTATTATCTTACAGTTCTAGAGGTCTGTAGTCTGAAATGTGTCTCGCTTCGCTAAAAATCAAGGTATTGGCAGGGCCGTGTTCCTTTTTGGAGGTTCTAGGGGAAAATCCTTTTTCTTGCCCCTTTCAGCTTCTAGAATCTGCTGCGTTCTTTGGATCACGGCCCCTTCTGTTTTCAAAGTCCAGCAACAGCCAGTGGAGTCTTTCTCGTCTCATACCACCTTTAACTTTTAGTTTTTACCCTGCCCCATTCTAAATCTTCTGTCTCCCTCTTCCATATTTAAGGATCCTTCTGATTACATTGGGTTCACCCAGATAATCCAAGATAATCTTCCTATTTTAAAGTCAGTTGATTAGTAATCTTAATTCCATCTGTAATCTTAATTCCCCTTTGCCATGGAACCTAACATATTCACCGGTTCTGGGGAATAGGACATAAAGATCTTTGGATACCATTATTCTATCATATCCTGGGTTTAGAACTAGGTCATTGTTGTAGTGATGACTTTTTTTCCCATTCCAGATGAATTTTATTAGATTCTTTAAATACAAATATAATTTGTTACCAATATGAACAGTCCACTGGATTAAGATTTAGGATTTTGATAGTAGTGTTAATAAAAAACAATTAGTTTATGGATTTTTTGAACATTTCATTTCTAACTGCATCTGCATTTTTACATGATATACTTTTTATACATTAATATATAGAGCTTTAATAGAAAATTAAACTAAAATATCCTTAGAGTTTACCTCATAATAGTTGAATCTACCTCTTTACAGATTTAGAAACTGAGACTTAGGGGGATTACTGACTTCCACAAATCATAAAGCAAATTGGTGGAGAACTGGTACCAACATCTTTCAACTTTTTATGACCTCAACTTCATGAGATTTAAAAAGAAGAAGATTCAGATTTCTGGATTTTATTCTTAGTATATCCTTCACAAGAACTGAAGAATGACTTTCAGGTTCTCACATGTTCTCTGATGTTCCAGACAGAGGAAGACTTTTTTGTGGTTAAAGATGTGGGTCTTCATTTTTTTTTTCTTTGAGAGGTATTTTGATGAGTCCTGGTGGCTAGTGTGTAAGATCAATTATTTATTTTACCTGCTTTCAACTTAACTGAATAAGTTTCATTAGAAGAATCATATTGTGGAAGCTACTCATAACAGCCATACACAAAACACACACTTACCGGGGTCATTACCTGTGTTCCTGTATGTATTGTCAGAGGAAAGGAGTTTCCAGCATGTATGGCAATGCGAGATGTTAAAATAAGAATAAAGCTCACAGTTTCCTCAGTGGTGCATATATTAAAGAGTAATTTCCAGGCAAGCTCACATCATAGAGAATGAACTACTGTCTGGTTTCATGGATAGTAAGACCAGCTTATGGAATGTTTTCCATTGTATAAAGCCTGTTAAAAGCCAGAAGAGGGAAATAGCATTCTCCACTGACATTGGGATCAACTGAGGATGGGGTGGGTTTAGTGGCATTAAATAAAATTTAAAAAGTTGGAATCATAATTTTAAAAAATCCTGGATGTGGATATTAGATATTTATTTAGATAAAATGAAAACTTTCCTCCAGATATTTTTGTTGTTCTGAACTTCAAGAAAAGTCTGGAGAAACCAAACTGTGACTTACGTCCTTTAACAACTATGCCTAATATGTTATTTTCTTTGAAAAATCTGCTTTCTTACAAGGTACAAAACATTGCTCTGAGGCTTTTTGTGGACATAAAAGCTCAACTTTGTGTTTATCTGATTATGTCTTAGATCCTTCTGAACTCTTATTCATGGTTTCAGTTTTGGCAGTTGAAAATGACTTGAACATTTTAAAGGACAAGTAGATGACTAAGGTAGATTATTTGTCTTATTCCTATAAGGATCTTGGTATGACCCTCGAGGGACTGTCTTTGTAGTTTTCTTCAAGTACTTTTCTTCTTTTATAATTTGGGTGTTTTCCTTCATAAACTATTCTGTTTCTATCTTCCAGAAGTGTATCATTGGTGGTACAAGCAAAAGCATTGTTTGCTTTAGATGGCTGGCTCGACCTACATCAGAATTTTAACTTTCACTATAAAAGTCTTTATTAAAAGAGGAATTTAGCTGAGAATATTTATACACAAATCTCTGAGGCTTTGAAATGAGGGAGTTCATTCTCCATATTTATAAATATTTGCATTTATTGGGAAGCTAAGTTGCTCTACGAAACATATGTTTTCTTGAACAAGATAGAAGTTTATTTCTCTAATAAGCAACATTCCATAACTAGGCTGTTTCTTCTGAATCAGGTAAGTGGCTCTGATCCATAAAGTAATTCAGGGATACAGTTTCCTTTTGTCTTCCTTTTGGCCATCCTTTAGGATGTTGTTTTGTCCCTTTGATTAAACTGGCCCACTACCACATCCCCCTTCTGTCCCACAGGAAGGGGGAAAAAGAAAGTGGGGGGCAATCAGTTTGCTTTTAAGGAAGTTATCTGTAAGTTGCACATATCACTTCTACTTTTATCCCATTGGCCTATTAGCGATATTGGTATACCCAGCTGGGAAATGTAGCCTCTATCTAGGTAGTTACGTGCTCAGCTTAAAGTTTAGGAGATTCTTATTAGTAAAATGAAGAAAAAGAGACTGTAAGTTTTGTTAAGGTTAAAATAGTCATAGAATATATTCTTAACTGGAGAAGGAATCAAAGCATTTTGTGATTTGAGGGAGTTAAACATGACTCTGATATGTTTTTAGGTTCCCACTGCTTGATCTGGTTAGGGCTACTGATGAGAATATGGCTCATGTGCTATTAGGTCCTATTCCAATACCTGTATGAACGAGTTAACTTCAAAATTATGTTTCACAGGCATGAACCACACTTTGCATCCTGACTTGCAAATTCATACCATATGTGAAATACAGAGAAACCCCAAACAAGGACAATCCAGGATATCTAGAGTAACTACCGTGTACCATACATGGTGGGAAGGAATCTGATGGACTGTCTTAGGTGAGCATTTGGAGGGTGTCAGGTGCATAAATGCACTAGAATAGGAGCCTCTGTAGATGTGGGGATAGTGGCCTCTAGTCAGCAAGGAACTCCCTTTCTTACAAGGGAGCCAATTCCATTTTCAGGCTGCTTTTGTTGTTTGAAAAATTCTTATGTTGAGCCCAAATCCAATTCTTCTCTGATGCATTTCCTAGTCAGTCCGATTTCTCCCTCAGGAGCTAGAAAGAGTAAGTGAAATACTCATGTGACAACTCTTGACATAGTTGAAGGGAGTTATATGGATGTCTCCTCCCACACTCCCACCATAGTAGTGACCCCTGACATTTATTGAGTGCTTACCATGTGCCAGACACTGTTCTAAGCACTTTACATGTATTAACTAATATAATTCTCACTAGGTTTATGAAGTGGTGGATATCTACCCTATTTTCACAGATGAGGAGATTGAGGGACAGGCAGGTTAAATAACATGCTCAGATTCACATAGCAAATAAGTGGTATGTTCTGATTTGGCAGTGTTCCGTTTAAAATGTTGTTCCTAGACTACAACATTGGTTACAATACTAGGGGCACTGTGGTCCACTGTAGTGGACTGTTTTACCTCCATTTTTCTGGAGGCTGTATTTCTATGAATATAATCATCAGGGGAATTTTCTTTCTGGGGAAAAATAACCCCAACATGTTCCATTGACAGCAGTTCAGCAAGTTGTCTTTGTATTCCAAATGCTGTGCTTCTGAATTTGGGAGGATCTGATGGGTTGAATGAAGCCAGGCTTGATATGGCAGCAGCATTCAGTTTAATATGATATATAAAGGCATTGTATTTTTCTTAAATAGGGGCGTAATTGGTAAAAAAAAATAGTAATTAAGATTTTCTTAATAGCTGTGTGAAACAATGGAGGTAAATTGGGATTAAGAGAATGACTAGAAGTTTCCAGAATTAGGTGCTAAGTCTAGGAGGTAATATAGCACTGCCATTAAAAGGGTAGGCCCTAGAATTGGACTACCAGAGTTGGAGTCCCAATTCTCTACTTATTAGCTCTGTGATATCAGGCATGTAGCTTAATCTCTCTGACCCTCCTTCAGCTTCATTATCGTAGTAGAACCCCCCTCACAGGGTGGTTGGGAGGATTAAATGAGAGGAGTCATGTAGAGTGCTTAGCTAAATACATAGTAGACTGTCAATAAATGTTAGTTATTATAACTTGGAAATGAAAAAGATAAAATCTGAGACTAGTGTTGAGGTACAAATAGTCAGGACTTTTCAAAGACATAAAGAAATAAAGGAAACATTAAATAAAAATAATTCTTAAGATTTTGGTCACAGAGGACTTTGAAGAGAGTGGTATCTTTGAGTCACGGAGCAAAACCTGTCTTGTGGCTGTTGTGTATAACCTGATTAGGGTTGGGGTGTTCACCTTTCTAAAGTGATGGAAACTCCACTGTCTCTGCTCACGGTCTTTGGAGTTGTAGAGATTGGTTATCATTGTTTTTCCTCTGATTTCTTGTAGCATTACAAAGAAAAATGCACAGAAACTTTGATTTTAATTGATATAGTCAGTTATTAAAAAAGAAAAAACAAACCTGCCCATCCCTACCAAAAAAGTTCTGTAAACCAACCAGCAGTGTTTCTAATTGTTACCCTCTTTACTCCTTCTTGACAAGACAATTGCACAGGTTTTGCTAGAGGGTCAAGTTTGTGCAAAGATGGGTTTCAACTTCCTCAAATTCTAGAGTAAAAGAGTGAGCTATATGTGAAAGTTCAACTTAGTTCAGTGAATGATTTTTAAGTACTCACTGCTTATGACACAGTGCTGTGTGTTCGGCTTTGATTATTCTCTTGTCTAAAAATCTCATAATAATGAACTTTTTTCTTGCTACAAGTTCATTGAAATTTTAAAAAAGGCTCCCATAACCTCCACCTTGGCATTTACTCAGCCTTAAGGGGCACTTAAAACTTGATAAAGACATCTATTAGAAATAGCTTCCTCATTAATTTAGCTAAACCTTTCACATTTCAATTTCACTTTACAATTCAACTAAATCTTTGCTTTTATTAAACAGAGACCTCTCACAGCTAATTACTTCTGACTCCTTTTTTTCTCCTGGAATTAGGCTCATTTTGGGAAAGTTTGTGAGTATAAACAAAATGTGAATGAAAACTTGACTCAAAGTATTAAAAAAATCATGTCTGACTCAGACTCAGGTTTACTGTGTGTTTAAATTTGTTTTCCTTGTTAGATTGTAAATTCCTTAAAAGGAAGAACTCATTCAAACCTCTCAGTCTGTGGTCTCTAAAAGAGAGGGTATAATGCTCTGTAAAAATGGGGACCTTGAGCTGTGTGACACTTCTCCAGTTGCAAACCATGCAGAAGAGGACTTGGAGAAATGGTGGAGCACAATATGGAAAAAAGCCTTGGTCTCTTAACCACCATGTGGAAGCTTATCTCCTGACACTTAATGATTGGAGATTGGCTGCCTGGCAACTGCTGAGCAGGCTCGACATTTAAAACAGACATAGCTGTGTGGCTGACAGGGTCTTGGTGCTCCGGCCTGGTGTCAGGCCTGAGCCTCTGAGGTAGGAGAGCCAAGTTCAGGACATTAGACCACCAGAGACCTCCTGGCCCCATGTAATATCAATTGGCAAGAGCTCTCCCAGAGATCTCCATCTCAATACTAAGTCTCAGCTCCACCCAATGGCCAGCAAGCTCCAGTGCTGGATACCCCATACCAAACAACTGGCAAGACAGGAACACAAACCCACCCATTAGCAGAGAGGCTGCCTAAAATCATAATAAGGTCACAGACACCCCCAAGCACATCACTGGAGGCAGCCCTGCCCACCAGAAAGATAAGATCCAGCCCCACCCATCAGAACACAGGCACCACTCCCTGCCACCCAGAAGCCTACACAAGCCACTGAGCCAACCTCACCCACTGGTAGCAGACACCAAAAACAACGGTAACTACAAACCTGCAGGCTGAGAAAAGGAGACCCCAAAACACATTAAGTTAAACAAAATGAGAAGACAGAGAAATATGCAGCAGATGAAGGAGCAAGGTAAAAACCCACCAAACCACACAAATGAAGAGGAAATAGGCAGTCTACCTGAAAAAGAATTCAGAGTAATGGTAGTAAACATGATCCAAAAGCTTGGAAATAGAATGGAGAAAATACAAGAAACATTTAACAAGGACCTAGAAGAACTAAAGAGCAAACACACAATAAGGAACAACACAATAAATGAAATTAAAAATTCTCTAGAAGGAATCAACAGCACAATAACTGAGGCAGCAGAACAGATAAGTAACCTGGAAGATAAAATAGTGGAAATAACTACTGCAGAGCAGAATAAAGAAAAAAGAATGAAAAGAATTGAGGATAGTCACAGAGACCTCTGGGACATTAAACACACAAACATTCAAATGTTAAGGGTCCCAGAATAAGAAGAGAAAAAGGGTCTGAGAAAATATTTGAAGAGATTATAGTTGAAACTTCCCTAACATGGGAAAGGAAATATTCAATCAAGTCCAGAAAGTGCAGAGAGTCCTATACAGGATAAATCCAAGGAGAAACACACCAAGACACATATTAATCAAACTATCAAAAATTAAATACAAATAAAAAATATTAAAAGCAGCAAGGGAAAAGCAGCAAATAACATATGAGGGAATCCCCATAAGGTTAACAGCTTATCCTTCAGCAGAAACTCTGCAAGCCAGAAAGGAGTGGCAGGACATATTTAAAGTGATGAAAGGGAAAAACCTACAACCAAGATTACCCTCCCCAGCAAGGATCTCATTCACATTCAATGGAGAAATTAAAACCTTTACAGACAAGCAAAGGTTAAGAGAATTCAGCACCACCAAACCAGCTTTACAACAAATGCTAAAGGAGCTTCTCTAGGCAGGAAACACAAGGGAAGGAAAGGCCTACAAAAACAAACCCAAAACAATTAAGAAAGTGGTAATAGGAATATACATATCGATATTACCTTAAATGTAAATGGATTAAATGCTCCAATCAAAAGATATAGACTTGCTGAATGGATACAAAAACAAGACCTGTATATATGCTGTCTACAGAGACCCACTTCAGACCTAGGGACACTTACAGACTGAAAGTGAGGGGATGGAAAAAGATATTCCATGCAAATGGAAATCAAAAGAAAGCTGGAGTACCAATTCTCATTTTAGACAAAATAGACTTTTACATAAAGACTATTACAAGACACAAAGAAGGACACTACATAATGATCAAGGGATCAATCCAAGAAGAAGATATGACAATTGTATATATTTATCACCCAACATAGGAGCACCTCAATACATAAGGCAAATGCTAACAGCCATAATCATAGTAGGGGACTTTAACACCCCACTTTCACCAATGGACATTCATCCAAAATGAAAATAAATAAGGAAGCACCAGCTTTAAATGACACATTAAACAAGATGGACTTAATTGATATTTATAGGCTATTCCATCCAAAAACAACAGAATACACTTTCTTTTTAAGTGCTCATGGAACATTCTCCAGGATAGATCATATCTTGGGTCACAAATCAAGCCTTGGTAAATTTAAGAAAATTGAGATTGTATCAAGTATATTTTCCAAGCACAGTGCTATGAGATTAGATATCAATTACAGGAAAAAATATGCAAAAAATACAAACACATGGACGCTAAACAGTACACTACTAAATAACCAAGAGATCACAGAAGAAATCAAAGAGGACATCAAAAAATACCTAGAAACAAATGACAATGAAAACATGATGACCCAAAACATATGGGATGCAGCAAAAGCAGTTCTAAGAGGGATGTTTATAGCATTGAAATCCTACCTCAAGAAACAAGAAACATCTCAAATAAACAACCTAACCTTACACCTAAAGCAATTAGAGAAAGAAGAACAAAAAAACCCCAAAGTTAGCAGAAGGAAAGAAATAATAAAAACTAGGTCAGAAATAAATGAAAAAGAAATGAAGGAAACAATAGTAAAGATCAATAAAACTAAAATCTGGTTCTTTGAGAAGATAAACCAAATTGATAAACCATTAGCCAGACTCATCATGAAAAAAAGGGAGAAGACTCAAAGCAACAGAATTAGAAATGAAAAAGAAGTAACAACTGACACTGCAGAAATACAAAGGGTCATGAGAGACTACTAAAAGCAACTCTATGCCAATAAAATGGACAACCTGGAAGAAATGGACAAATTCTTAGAACAGAGTGAAACAGTAAGAAATAGAAAATATAAACAGACCAATCACAAGCACTGAAATTGAGACTGTGATTAAAAATCTTCCAACAAACAAAAGCCCGGGACCAGATGGCTTCACAGGCAAATTCTATCAAACATTTAAAGAAGAGATAACACCCATCCTTCTCAAACTCTTCCACAGTATAGCAGAGGAACACTCCCAAACTCATTCTACGAGGCCACCATCACCCTGATACCAAAACCAGACAAATATGTCACAAAAAAAGGAAACTACAGGCCAATATCACTGATGAACATAGATGCAAAAATCCTCAGCAAAATACTAGCAAACAGAATCCAACAACACATTAAAAGGATCATAAACCATGATCAAGTGGGATTTATTCCAGGGATGCAAAAATTCTTCAATATATGCAGATCAATCAATGTGATATACCATATTAACAAACTGAAGAAGAAAAACCATATGATCATCTCAATAGATGCAGAAAAAGCTTTTGACAAAATTCAACACCATTTATGATAAAAACTCTCCAGAAAGTGGGCATAGAGGGAACCTACCTCAACATAATAAAGGCCATATACGACAAACCCACAGCAAACATCATTCTCAATGGTGAAAAACTGAAAGCATTTCCTCTAAGATCAGGAACAAGACAAGGTTGCCCACTCTCACCACTATTATTCAACATAGTTTTGGAAGTTTTAGCCATGGCAATCAGAGAAGAAAAAGAAATAAAAGAAATCCAAATTGGAAAAGAAGGAAAACTGTCACTGTTTACAGATGACATGGTGCTACACATAGAGAATCCTAAAGATGCTACCAGAAAACTACTAGAGCTAATCAATGAATTTGGTAGAGTAGCAGGATACAAAATTAATGCACAGAAATCTCTTGTATTCCTATACACTAATGGTGAAAAATCTGAAAGAGAAATTAAGGAAACCCTCCCCATTACCACTACCACAAAAAGAATAAAATACATAGGAATAAGCCTACCCAAGGAGACAAAAGACCTGTATGCAGAAAACTGTAGGACACTGATGAAAGAAACTGAAGATGATACAACAGATGGAGATATATACCATGTTCTTGGATTGGAAGAATCACCATTGTGAAAATGACTATACTACCCAAAGCAATCTACAGATTCAATGCAATCCATAGAAAACTACCAATGGCATTTTTCACAGAACTAGAACAAAATGTTTCACAATATGTATGGAGGTACAAAAGATCCCCAATAGCCAAAGCAATCTTGAGAAAGAAAAATGGATCTGGAGGAATCAGGCTCCCTGACTTCAGACTATACTACAAAGCTACAGTAATCAAGGCAGTATTTTATGAGACTTCCCTGGTGGCGCAGTGGTTAAGAATCCAGATGCCAGTGCTGGGGATACAGGTTCCCTCCCTGGGCAGGGAAGATCCCACATGGAACAGAGCAGCTAAGCCCATGTGCCACAACTACTGAGCCTGCACTCTAGAGCCCATGAGTCACAACTACTGAGCACGAGTGCCACAACTACTTAAACCCACATACCTAGAGCCTGTGCTCCGCAACAAGAGAAGCCACCGCAATGAGAAGCCCGTGCACCTCAATGAAGAGTAGC
>NW_006782487.1:941719-974426 GCF_000442215.2 Lipotes vexillifer | reverse complement strand
AGGGAAAGTCTGCGCACAGCAATGAAGACCCAACACAGCCAAAAATAAATTAAAAAAAAAAAGAAGTATGGTACTGGCACAAAAATAGAAATGTAGATCAATGTAACAGGATAGAAAGCCCAGAGATTAACCCAAGCACATATAGTCACCTTATCTTTGATAGAGGAGGCAAGAATATACAGTGGAGAAAAGGCAGCCTCTTCAATAAGTGGTGTTGGGAAAACTGGACAGCTACATGTAAAAGAATGAAATTAGAACACTCCCTAACACCATACACAAAAATAAACTCAAAATGGATTAAAGACCTAAATGTAAGGCCAGACACTATAAAACTCTCAGAGGAAAACATAGGCAGAACACTCTATGACATACATTACAGCAAGATCCTTTTTTACCCACCCCTAGAGAAATGGAAATAAAAACAAAAATAAACAAATGGGACCTAACGAAGCTTAAAAGCTTTTGCACAGCAAAGGAAACCATAAACAAGACGAAAAGACAACCCTCAGAATGGGAGAAAATATTTGCAAATGAATCAATGGACAAAGTATTAATCTCCAAAATATATAAACAGCTCATACAGCTCAATATTAAAGAAACAAACAACCCAATCCAGAAATGGGCAGAAGACCTAAATAGACATTTCTCCAAAGAAGATATACAGACTGCAAACAAACACATGAAAGGATGCTCAACATCACTAATCATTAGAGAAATGCAAATCAAAACTACAATGAGGTATCACCTTACACCAGTTAGAATGGCCATCATCAAAAAATCTACAAATAATAAATGTTGGAGACGGTGTGGAGAAAAGGGAACCCTCTTGCAATGTTGGTGGTAATGTAAATTGATACAGCCACTACGAGAACAGTATGGAGGTTCCTTAAAAAACTAAAAATAGAACTACCATATGACACAGCAATCCCACTGCTGGGCATATACCCTGAGAAAATCATAATTCAAAAAGACACATGCACCCCAGTGTTCATTGAAGTACTATTTACAATAGGCAGGACATGGAAGCATACTAAATGTCCAACGACAGATGAATGGATAAAGAAGACTTGGCACATATATACAATGGAATATTACTCAGCCATAAAAAGAAATTAAATTGAGTTATTTGTAGTGAGGTGGATGGACGTAGAGTCTGTCATACAGAGTGAAGCAAGTCAGAAAGAGAAAAACAAATACCGTATGCTAACACATATATATGGAATCTAAAAAAAAAATGGTTCTGATGAACCTAAGAGCAGGACAGGAATAAATACGCAGACAGAGAATGGACTTGAGGACACGGAGAGGGGGAAGGGTAAGCTGGGCTGAAGTTAGAGTAGCATTGACATATATACACTATCAAATGAAAAATAGATAGCTAGTAGAAAGCAGCTGCATAGCACAGGGAGATCAGCTCGGTGCTTTGTGACCACCTAGAGGGGTGGGATAGGGAGGGTGAGAGGGAGACGCAAGAGGGAGGGGATATGGGGATATATGTGTATATATAGCTGATTCACTTTGTTATACAGCAGAAACTAACACAACATTGTAAAACAATTATACTCCCATAACGTTGTTAAAAAAAAATGGGGACCTTAAATAAATAATGACCAATCTCAAAATAAATCCTTAAAATTAAGAAGAGATGTGAGCCATAAAATTGGCAGCTATTACTCAATTTGTTGTGAGTAATAGTATGGTTAAGGGGCAATGTTATCTATTTTTTTCTGCAGGCTTTTCTGCTAAGGCTGCTGAGAATCTGAGGAGCGTCCCTCTGGTCTTCTTTCTTAGGTATTAAGAAGGGTTCTTATGAGTGAGGTGCAAGTGGATATAAAGGACATAACATTTTTGGCCTCTCTGTCTTTTTTTTTTTTTTTTGCGGTATGCGGGCCTCTCACTGTTGTGGCCTCTCCCGTTGCGGAGCACAGGCTCCGGACGCGCAGGCTCAGCGGCCATGGCTCACGGGCCTAGCCACCGTGGCATGAGGGATCTTCCTGGACCAGGGCACGAACCTGTGTCCCCTGAATCAGCAGGCGGACTCTCAACCACTGCGCCACCAGGGAAGCCCTGGCCTCTCTCTTTATATTCCTTAGATTTAAACACAGCCTCCTTTGTTATTATTATTTTTGGTATTATGTTGTTTTGTTTTTAAAATTGAGATATAATTGACACGTAACATTATACTTGTTTCAGGTGTACAGCATAATTGTTTGATATGTGTATATATTGTGAAATCATCACCCAAGAAGTTTAGTTAACATTCATCACCACATATAGTTACAAATTTTCTCTTTCTTATGAGAACTTTTAAGATCTCTTAGCAACTTTCAAATATACAATATTCTTAACTATAGTTACCATTACATCCCCCTGACATTTATTTTAGAACTTAAAAGTTTGTGCCTTTGACCACCTTCATCCATTCTCCGCATTCCATATCAGCCCCCAACCCCTGCCCCTACCTCTGGCAACCACCAATGTAATCTATTCTCTGTATCCGTGAGTTCAGGTTTTTTGTTTATTTGTTCTATTCCACATATAAGTGAGATCATATGGTATTTGTCTTTCTCTGTCTGACTTATTTCACTTAGCATAATACCCTCTAGGTCCATTCATGTTGTAATAAATGACAGGAACACCCTTTTTATGGTTGAATAATATTCTGTGGCATATATACCACAAATTCTCCATCCATTCATCCGATGATGGGCACTTAGGGTGTTTCTATATCTTAGCTACTGTAAATAATGCTGCAATGAACACGAGGGTGTAGATAGCTTTTCGAGTTAGTGTTTTTGGTTCCTTTGGATAAAAACACCCAGATGTGGAATTGCTGGATCTGCAGCTTCCTTTATTAAGGCATCTGAAAGAATTGGAATTTTGGCTGGAATCCTTGTGCAAACCAATCATAGATTCAATATGAACAGGAGATAATGTATTGCAGCAGCTAAGTGGGGGCCCAATCCTAGCCCCCACGCCCAATAAATGTAATTGAGGAGCCAGTGTTCTTGGAAGTTTAAAAGCTGTAAGCCTTTTCAGTAGAACATATAGGCAGTATTCCCTAAGCTTATCAGCTATAACCTTGATTTTGACAAGAGGGAACTAAATTAGAAAGTATTCTATAAACACTGGGGGGACTTCCCTGGTGGAACAGTGGTTAAGAATCCACCTGCCAATGCAGAGGACATGGGTTCGATCCCTGGTCCGGGAAGATCCCTGCAATGAATGAGTGGCCCCCTGCTCACCTCAACTAGAGAAAGCCCATGTGCAGACCCAACGCAGCCAAAAAATAAATAAATAAATAAAACCAACAAGGAAAGTATATTTATATATATAAAAAAACATTGGGAAATGTTTACATTACCCTTGGTTTATTCTTTTTTAGTCTCATCTCACCAACTCTGAAGAGAGAGACACCACATATTAGACTTTGTGTCCTCTACAGCTACTACTAAGTGTCAGGCATGTACTTGATTTATTTCTCCCCTGAGATTGAATCAATGACTTATTTTCTTCCATATTCCTGGAAGGATCCTTTATCTGAGTTAATGCAGTCTACCATTTCTAGGTTCACTTTCCTTAGTAGGAACTTAAATCTTTGGGAGACAGCTTGGGCAGGGAAGGGAACACAGACTTGAGAATTTGATCTGGGATCCTGGAATCTCAGCTTTGCTACTTACTGTGTGATCATGAGCAAATTTTTCTGAGCCTCGGTTTCTTCGTTGGTAAAATGGTATTTATAATGGCTGTTCTGCTAATTTGCTGTAAGGCCTGGGGATGAGGAATATAATAAATATATCTATAGATATAGTTGAGATATATTTTAGGCTGTACGTAAAAAAGAGAGGACTTGGCAATCCATTTAACTAGCAGCTCCTCTAATAAAAATACTGCCTATTGGCCAGTAATGGAAAGTCTATAATTTTAAGACATGGTTTATATACATTCCCAGTAGCTGTGGTCAGTATTTCCTTCTGAGTGGTTTCTCACGCACCCTCCCAACAGCAGTGTACTAGTGTTATAAGAAGCAGTCCTATTGGCTGCCACCATCTCTTAATCAAACCATGTAGGACATTCATTCAGTCACATTATCCTTCTCTTATCTGAAGATGCCTCCCCTGCAGTCCCTTAGGTTAATGTGTGTAAATGTGGGCCATGTCTGGCATCTGAGGTCTGTCATCTACCTGTATCTCATTCTGTGAGCTACAACTAAAATAAAACAATGTTAAATCTTTAGGTAATTATATATAAAGGAATTTCTTAGTTATGACAGATCTTGACTCTTTCATTCAAATACTGAGAAATTGAGTTGATACATAATAACACATATGCCAGGGCCTGGAAGGATGTGGACCTCGTATCTCATTATTCAATGTTTTATATTATTAAATCATTAGATATATGTTTAATGTCTCTGTCGTGGAGTCAAGGCCATTGAAATTTGACTCTGCTAACAGCCTTTTTGGCAATGTTCAGCAAATTTTTTTTCATGCCATAGTACACTTGGCAAACTTACTTTTAATGATTGATTCATTCATCTGTTCATTGATGCTTCTGTTATTGTGATAAGACTATACTTTGTAATACAGAAATCCAAAAGTGACGCAGACATACTTTATACCCAATGTATTAAAATTATAATCCCAAATAGAAAGTAGTTGCTGTAAAAGGGTATAGATCTGAGCTAGTTGCTTAAAAATGCTTATTGAATAAATGAATGCACCCAGGCCTGTATATGTGTTTGCTGGATATTTCTATACCCCCGCTTTTGCTCTCCTCTGTGTTCCCCATCTCATGAATAGCACCACCATTCCCCCAGTTGCCGTTGCTAGTGATCTGAACGTAATCTTTGTCTCCCTCCTTCTCTCTCCCGTCACATGCAATCTATTACCATCTTCTCTTTATTCTATCTCCTGAATAGTTGTCACTGCTCTCTGGTTCTGGCTACTTCCACGTTTAGCTTCTATTATGATGGCATCTTCTTCGCAGGCTGTCTGCCTCCCACCGCCTTCTTTTTCCTAATCTATTATCCAGAAAATAGCTAGAGTCATGTTTCTAAAAGGCAAATCTAACTGTATCACGTCCCTCCTTAAAACTCTGATGACTTCCCAATGCCCCATGAATAAAGTGCAAATCCCTTCAGGTGGCTCAGGAGGCCCGCTACAACATAGACCCCTCCTCCCACCCCCTTATCTGTCCAGGTCCATCTCCTACCACTTCCTACTCTCACATTCCATTCTGTGAGATGATACTATATACAAAGCATAGGGCCCTGCCCATAGCTGCTCAATATACGTTAGCTATTCTTATTCTTGACGTGTTGTCTCTCGAAGTGGCACAGCTGGAAGAAAATGTTTTTAGTAGAATTAAACAAGGAGGTTGGAAGGGAGAGAAGTTCATAGTTGACAAGAGGATGTAATAAATTTGTGTGGGTGCTGGCAATTAAATGGGTAACATGATAGAGATTAAGAAATGATTAAATCCACTAAACTTTTGAATAACCTTTTTTGGGGGCTTGGTTTTTGAAAAATAAGTCAGTGTAGCATATGAAAAAGGACTCTGTTGGATCTTAAGTTTGTTTCCTGAGATTATGATCTAGTTTAGAAAAGTTGCCAGGTATTCACTTTTTAAGATTTACATTGTTTTCCAAAGTTCCCCAAATGGCCATGGCACTGTTGTTAAGTGTTTGGTTGGCTACAGAATTTCCTTAAATTGTGATTTTTAGTCAATGGAATATGATGACTCACAAGGAATGTAACTGTTTTCTGTTTTAGCTTACTGATCTTTGTGTGGTCAAAAGTCTACATTTCTGTTACTGTCACAGATTATAAAGTGTGTTTGTATATAAGGGAGGAAATAAAACTTAATTTAGCTAACATTTAACATCTAGCATGATGAATACTATTAATAACGAGTTTTAATCATTTAGGTCATGCTTTAGAGATGAAGTGAAAATTTTGTCACTACTGTTTTTCTGTAGCATTGTAATTGGGTTTGAAGATTTTTTTTTCATTAGTTTGGAGTAAATAGATCTTTTGAAAATATCAGTATCTCAGTGATATTGCTTTATTTAATGAAACTTTGTGCAAGGGATTGGTTGGTTTATCTGATGCCTGTTGTCAAATTTCTTTGGAATAGTATAAACACTGCATAAAGGATTTTCTTATATTGTTGAGATATTTTGATGATCAAAATTACCTTTGAACTCAAAACTTATCAAAACTGACAGTAAAAAAACAAAACAAAACATTTTATTTAATGGCTTTGAAGTTTTAAATCAGAATCAAGTTTTAATTTTTGGCTAATTCAATATATATGTTTGATTAAGTAGAATTGTTACCTAGCATAGGATTTAAAAATTCTTATGCCTGGATGATTATGATTTAACAATCAAGTATGGATTTTGCTTTTTTTTTTTTTTTAATTTTATTTTTTGCGGTACGCGGGCCTCTCACTGTTGTGGCCTCTCCCGTTGTGGGGCACAGGCTCTGGACACGCAGTCTCAGCGGCCATGGCTCCCGGGCCCAGCCGCTCTGCGGCATGTGGGATCTTCCCAGACTGGGGCATGAACCCGTCTCCCCTGCATTGGCAGGCGGACTCTCAACCACTGCGCCACCAGGGAAGCCCTCAAGTATGGATTTTGGAAAAACATTTAGTAATGGTAAATTAGACATTTAGAATAAATCTTTTAAAACTTCTCACAGCTTTACCATGTTAAGCAAACCTTTGTAAAAGTATCCGCATGGTGATGTGAAAATGCATGTGTATGGGCAGAAAATTGATTGCTCTGATCACTTTTATAATTATGTAAATAAGTCCATAATTGAATATTCTAGTCATTGCCATTTGGGTAAAAGCACATACTGAAAACTGTTATGCCCCTTTAGGAAGCATATCAAGAAGAGACGGAAACAGAGTGACTTTAACTGTCTTAAAATAATTCTTTAAATGGTTACCACTTTCTTTCAAAAGTTAGGAATCCTACTGAATCCATTATAGTTCTTTACACAGGCTGCCAGCTGATTGTGTAATTATGGGTCATATAGCACAAAGCATGACTTATGATGCTGTTGTTACAGTGTGTTTGCTCAATAGAATGAAAAATAGAGAATATACTATCAGCAGTATTGTAGGTAGGATTGTCAGACAAAATACAGGATGCCCAGTTACATTTGCATTTCAACTAACTCAAAAAGGTATATGCACACCCCCATGTTCAGAGCGGCATTATCATACAATAAAATACATTATTTCCAAGACATGGAAGCAACCTAAATGTCTATTGATGGGTGAATGGATAAATAAGTTGTGGTATTTTATGTATATCTATATCTATATCTATCTGTATATATATTATGGAATATTATTTAGCCATAAAAAATGAGGAAATCCTACCATTTGTGACAACATGGATGGAACTTGAAGGCATTATGCTAAGTGAGATAAGTCAGACAGAAAAAGACAAATACTGTATGATCTCACTTATATGTGGAGTCTGAACAGACACCCCCCCAAACAAACAAACAAACAAAAACTTACCCAAACCAAACTCATAGAAAAAGAGATCAGACTTGTGGTTACCAGAGGTGGAGGGTTGGGGGAGGGGGAATTGGATGAAGGTGGTCAAAAGGTACAAACTGCAGTTACAAGATAATTAACTACTAGGGATAAAATATACAACATTGATGACTACAGCTAACACTGCTGTATGATATATAGGAAAGTTAAGAGAGTAAATCCTAAGAGTTCTTATCACAAATAATTTTTTCCTTTTTTTTCTTTTTCTTTCTTTTTATTGTATCTATATGAGAAGATGGATGTTAGTTGAACCTATTGTAATTATTTCATAATATATGTAAATCGACCATTATGCCGTACACCTTAAGCCTACAGTGATGTAGGTCAATTATTTTTCAATAAAACTGGAAAAAATTTTGCATTTCAGATAAGCAACATGTAGTTTTTCACTATAATTATGTCCTATGCAAAAATTATTCATTGTTTATCTGAAATTCAAAATTAACTGGGCATCCTGTATTTTTATTTGTTAAAATTGGCAATCCTAGCTGTAGGGGATTGGGTAAAATATAGGTAACAGTAAAGGAATAGATTTTTCTAATGGAACTGAATCTTCCCATAAAATTTCTCCAGAATCAAATGAAGAATATCTTGGTTACCAAGTTGGTAAGTCAATCTGGAGCTTGGATTTGAACCCAGGGAGTTAGTCTTAAGAGCCATACTCTATCACTACCTCCCACATACTGATGTTTGTGTTAGTGAAATTAAAAGTAATGTAATTCTAGGTCTTCCCTGGTGGTGCAGTGGTTAAGAATCCGCCTGCCAGTGCAGGGTACATGGGTTCGAGCCCTGGTCCAGGAAGATCCCTCATGCTGCGGAGCAACTAAGCCTGTGCGCCTAAACTACTGAGCCTGCACTCTAGAGCCTGCGAGCCACAACTACTGAGCCCCCATGCCACAACTACTTAAGCCCGTGTGCCTAGAGCCTGTGCTCTGCAACAAAAGAAGTCACAGTGATGAGAAGCCCAGGCACCGCAACAAGGAGTAGACCCCGCTCGCCGCAACTAGAGAAAGCTGTGCACAGCAATGAAGACCCAACACAGCCCAAAAAAAAAAAAAAAGTAATGTAATTCTAGGGAGTTCCCTGGTGGCTTAGTGGTTAGGATTCTGGGCTTTCATTGCCGTGGCCTGGGTTCAACCCCTGGTCGGGGAACTGAGATCCCATAAACTGCATGGTACGGCCAAAAAAAAAAAGTAATTCTAATGTCCTGCATTTTCCATCTTGTAGTATATTGAAGTTTTGCATTATTAGAGTTATTAAAATACATCTTTGATTTTACCCTAAGAATTGAACTCAGTTAATAAATTGAAATTTTTCTTTCCTAGTTAGGTTTTTTTTTTTTTTTTCTTTTTTGCAGTATGCGGGCCTCTCACTGTTGTGGCCTCTCCTGTTGCAGAGCACAGGCTCCAGACGCGCAGGCTCAGCAGCCACGGCTCACAGGCCCAGCCGGTCCGTGGCATGTGGGTTCTTCCTGGACCGGGGCACTTACCCATGTCCCCTGCATCGGCAGACGGACTCTCAACCACTGTGCCACCAGGGAAGCCCTAGTTAGGTACTTTTGACTTGAGAATATTCAAAAAACATGTAGATTTTTGCTGGTCTATTTTTAAGCGGTGCTTAGTAGTTTAACAAGTGTTTTTGTTTGCTATATGATTAATAATATTTTGCTTATCTTGTTAAGACTGAATTACTGTGTTTGCACCATGCAACTGGGAAAAAGCCATGATTTGGAACTGCACACTCTTCTGCTTGTTTCTTTAGCTTGGCTGGCCTCTGTCTCTTCTGCTGCAGGCGTCAATCATCCAGTGATCTTTCCATGCTATAGGACACATTTTCCCTCCCCATGAATGACAGTAGTTGCCCTTTATGACCTAGGCCTCATTAATAATTAGGCAGGTACCACATGTGAGATCTTGCAGTAATTCATGATCTGCATTCATTCATTCATTTATAATGAATTTATTCATTCATTCATTCATTTATAAATATAAATGCATAAAATCTAACAGTCACAAAAAACTTGAAACTGGAACTATTAAAATATGAAGATGAAAAGCATTGCAAGCTATCTTGGTTAAAAATCTCTTGAGAATGGTTCAAATGACTTAGCCTGATATTTTGTTTTTTGACATCTTTTTATCTTTTCTGCTCTAATGGAACCTTTCTTCATAGGGAAACTTGTTAATAACACCAATTGAGAATATTCAAGAGTAAAGAAGATACTTTGATTAAATAGTAGAAAAACGGTGTCCCTGGTGGCGCTGTGGTTGAGAGTCCGCCTGCTGATGCAGGGGACACGGGTTCGTGCCCCGGTCCGGGAAGATTCCACATGCCGTGGAGCGGCTGAGCCCGCGAGCCATGGCTGCTGAGCCTGCGCGTCCGGAGCCTGTGTTCCGCAATGGGAGAGGCCGCAGCAGTGTAAGATAGTGGGAGGAGTCATTCTGGGATCAGAACAAATAGCAGACCCTGACCTTGGAAATTTCCTGCCCAAAAGCTACATTAAAAAAAAAAAAAAAGATAAATAATAGAAAAACAGACCAGGAACTAGTTAAAAAGATTATAAGGGCTTATTTACTAATTAATTAATTTAATTAAACATACTGATGTTGAACTATATCAATAAATGTACTGTCTTTCAGAGTTTTTTTTTCTTAGTTTACATTTTATATTTTAAAAACAAACTCCATGAAAGAATCTAATGAGATTATAATGAGTAGTATAAAAAGGTATCAATTACAGTGATACAATATTTGTATTTAAACATGTTTATCATTATTTCAGTATGCAGCTTCAGATTATCTTGAAATTTCTTAGTATGATAATCATACAACTGAAATATCCATGATTTAAAAGCCTTCTGAACTCTGCATTAAAATTATAGAATTTGTAGGAAACCAAACAAAATGGGTATGATGTTGAATGCTAATTTTTTATTGTGGTTAAATATACATAACATAAATTCACCATTTTAACCATTTTTAAATGTACAGTTTAATGTCATTAAGTACATTCACATTATTGTGCAGTCATCACCACTGTCCATCTTCAGAACTTTTCATCATCCCAAACTAAAGCTCTTTACCCATTAAAACAGTAACTCCCCATTCTCTTCTCCCCCCAGCCTGTGGCAACCACCATTCTACTTTCTGTCTTTGTGAATTTGTGAAGGCCATTTTCAATATTGCTAAAAATTGATACCCACTAGTAAAAGGACCAACATGAGAAGGTGGGAAAAATCGGGGACTGGAGTCAAACCCTTTCTGTCATTCTCCAGTTAGTAATTTGGGCCAAATTGTCTGACTTCTCTGAGTATCAGTCTTCCCACCTCTAAAATGAAGCTAGGTATTTACTGTGCTTTTGGGAAGGTAAGAGAATGTATGTAAAGCATCTGGCTTCAGACTATTATTGCATATATAGAATGTTCTCAAAAAAATTTTTTAACATCTTTATTGGAGTATAATTGCTTTACAGTGTCGTGTTAGTTTCTGCTGTATAACAAAGTGAATCAGCTATATGTACACACATATCCCCATATGCCCTCCCTCTTGCGTCTCCCTCTCACCCTCCCTATCCCATCCCTCTAGGTGGTAACAAAGCACAGAGCTGATCTCCCTGTGCTATGTGGCTGCTTCCCACTAGCTATCTATTTTACATTTGGTAGTGTATATATGTCCATGCCACTCTCTCACTTCACCCTAGCTTACCTTTCCCCCTCCCCATGTCCTCAAGTCCATAGAATGTTCTCAAAATATTAACTCATTTTTTCAGTTAGAAAAATTTTAAATGACTTCTGCAGGAGCCAGTAAAAATTAACTTAATATTAGGGCACTGTGAATTCAAATCTACCTATTACCCAGAAGGTTTACAGCATGTTACAAATGATATTTTTTTTCACCTGGGAAAGTAGAAATTTCAAATTATTGCATTTTACAAACTGAAGTTTTAAACAGTGGTTTCATATATTTACAGAAATAAAAAGTTTAGCTTTTGCCAGTAGAGAACTAAATAGTTATTAAACTCGTGAATTTTAGTTTTGGTTGGTGCTTTTTTTTTTTTTCAATCATTCTGTTTCTCCTATTCAAATTATCCTGTTTGTAAACAATCCATGTTCATTTGTCTAACTGACTAATTGTCACTTCCACCTTAGGGCATGTGGAGGAAATTAAAGGAGGTTTAATTTAAGTTTGCCAAAATTTTGTTAACTCTGGTAAGTATTTATAAAGCAAGTCTGTATTATAGGATTCAAGGAGTGTGTTAATAACAGCCACCCAAATAATCAAGTTGTGCAAACTTAGCCAAATTTTTAAGTTACCTTTTTAACTATTTTTGATATACCCATTGACAAATATTTATTGAGCAATTTCTTATTGTAAAGTATTAAGGATTAGTTTCTATGAGGGATTTTAAAAAGTCTAAATTATGGTCTCTTCCCTCCCAAGAGTTTACAGTCAGTCCTCTTGGAAAGGGTTCCATCTTTGCATTAAGTTTAAGGTTATAGTTCAGTAATTTCAGGGGCATGGACTTTGAGAGAAAGATGACAGTTTAAGCTGTAGTCATGTTGTATCTGAGATGAAGATGAGACATCCTAATTTAAATGAGGCCCTGGGCCTCAGAACAAAAGACTGGAGAATTAGCTACATAAAGGGTTTTATACACATTAATCAAAAAAGCAGAATGTTGACACAATTTGTAAATCTTGCTCCCTAAATAGTGAGTATATTTTAAGTGTTCAACAAAAGGATCAAGTTTCATAATAATTTTCAGTTGTTATTTCTTTCTGTGGTCTCCACTTGCTTAGCTATTTTCTCTTCTTAAAGATAGAAGAATCTGTGTTTGAAGGGCGTCAGGAATATATTAGGATTGCACCTCAAGCTCAGTCCGCTTCAGGCCACACATCTTCACCACTTCCTCCAGACAGTTGGGTGCCAAAAGTCCAATTTGGTTGCATTAAGGGTGGGAATTGAAGGACGGGGGCGTGGAGAGCCAGGATTGAGTGGGGCAAATGGAAAGACTTCAAGCAATGTCCAGGGGATGAAACAGTGATTCACCTAAGTGAGTGAAGAGTTTCAATACACAAAGTTAGAGAATAACATTGTTAGCTAAAACTAGATTTCTGGAAAAATTTTGGGGACTTTATTCCCAAAGCTGTGTTAGTCCTTAATTATCATAGGAATCATCTGGTCCATATTGAAAGTGGAAGAAACTTTCATCCTAATTAGAATACTATGCAATTTAGCATCACCAGGGAAGGAAAACGGTAGCAGTATTTCTGTTTGAAATTGAGGGCTGCTTCTTCCAATTACATCTTTCAAAGAACAAAAAGTCATTAGTAAGTTGAATTTAGCCATGCATTTAATAATTCTTGTATTCTCCAGTTTGTATGTGATGGATGCTTCAGATTTCTTTCCTCAGTAGCTGAAACTGGCCAGTCAAGTTAAAGATGAAAAATATACACAAATATGTATAAAATGGATAACTAATGAGAACCTGCTATATAAAAAAATAAATAAAATAAAATTCAAAAGAAAAAAATATATGAAAATACTTAACATTTAAACTGGTCATGAAGGACCAGCATGTTTCTGAAGAAGCCCACTCCAGGGGCTGTGGATTTGTTTGAGTTCTGTTGCTACTCATCATGCATGGCAAATCATCTTTCAGGGTTTGAGTTACACTTTGGTTCTCTCAAGAGGTCAAATCTGATAAACTGGCTTTTGCTTTCCTCACTTAAACGGGAGGGCCCATGTGATTCTACATTTGAAGAGCTTTTAGATTCTCCAAAGAAAAGCACTTAACTAAATGATGAATCGTAAGAGTCCTAATGCTTTTAATTGTTAATATTTAAAGTTCACTTGGTAGTGGGAGAAAAATCTAGGCAGTGGATATTTCCTCAGTTTTAGTGTTGGGAAAGGATAAAGCTCAGATTTTCAGGAAATGAATGACTCTAATTTGAGGAATATTGGATCAGAAAGAACATGATCATGCTCTCAGTTTCTTTTAGGAAAAAACTCAAGAATAGAAAAAGTCTTTAAAAAGCCTTCTGTTTGTACTAGGTACTTCTTTACCATTAGAACCTAAGTCTGAAGACACTGTTCAAAGGAAATATAAACATGTGCATCACAGAATGATTGAAATTTGACTGTAAGGGGATGAGTTGCAGTGGAGCTTCTGCTAGGTATCCTTCCTATTTTACTTTACAGGGGAGGATGGAAGTTGGCAGCAGAGGAACTGATTTGGTTTTACGTGGCTGTGTCAGTAATGTGAGCCAGAGGTGGCTACATCCTGACCCACAGTAGAACCAGTGGTTCAGTTGTAATTGACCCGTGAATGATTTTCTCCCTGATTCATCTAAAGAGGCCACTTTGAGAATTCTCTTAGGAACCTATTTTGGAAATATGACAACTAGTAAAATTGTAAAGATGAACAATCCACTGTTTTAGTGCATAGGCATTTAAGTGGAAGACTATCCAATGGGAAAGGTATTGCCTTATATATTCACTCTATTTTTGAATCCCTCTAATGCTGTCAATTTTTATAAAAGAAAAATTTAATACCACATTATTTTTTCTTGTATCTACTTTTGAACAGCAGTTGTTCTCAACACTACTGTAAATACTTAAAAAGAAAAACGTTTCACTAACACAAGATTTATTAATTAATATCTCTCTGTCAACAGTGTACAGGGTAGTTTTATAAAAAACTTTGAAAATGACCTTTAGAAATTGTCTAGACTCATGGTTCATGTCAAACAAACTTATATTCTAAATAATAATTCTAACAAGCCACGTTAATATGAAATGCAAGAATACAGTGCATTACGAAGTAAAATGAAGTTTAAAGAAACAGGTTTTATATTTCATATCTCTAGGGAGTCCTTAAGCTGGTTAGACTATTCAGAGAAATTACCTATATATGATTAAAAATAATTGCATTAGTATGTTCCAAAGCTGCATTTTCATTTCTTTCGTCGTTTTAACTTTTGGGGAGTATAGCTAGAAATACCTATTAGAGATGAAGTCTAGGAAAATAAATGTAAACAGAAACTCAGGCTGAATTTATTTTTCTTCTCTACAATAACTGTTTAAAACCTGGCAACAGAAGACTGTTTTCTTGTCTGCAAAGTATTATAGCAGAAGATGCAAGATCATCTCTAAATACAAAAGATTAGATTTCTAAGGGAAGAACATATCTTAAGAAGGGTAAATGAAATAGTTAGCTAGAAGGGAGGGAAATTTCCTTATTTCACCCTGAAACTCGGTAGCATTTCTGAAACAGAGCTTGAAACATTGGGAAGAATTAAAGATAGCTTGGATCACCTTCTTTGGCAGCTGTTTTGTACCCAATTTACTTTCCCCGTGTGGGGTCAGTAAGGTACTTCATCTTCAAAGATTTTGCAAAACTTCATTGGTTGATTAAAATAGTAACCTTTTGGTGAGAAATTTTCAATTTTGTCAGCTTTGGAGAACTGTCCGCATATACTTTAGGTGAGATAACGTTTTCAAATTTGATTTTTTTTTTTTTTTTTGCGGTACGCGGGCCGCTCACTGTTGTGGCCTCTTCCGTTGCGGAGCGCAGGCTCCTGACGCGCAGGCTCAGCGGCCATGGCCCAGGGGCCCAGCCGTTCCGCGGCACGTGGGATCTTCCCGGACCGGGGCACGAACCCGTGTCCTCTGCATCGGCAGGTGGACTCTCAACCACTGCGCCACCAGGGAAGCCCTCAAATCTGAATTTTTATGTAGGTTTGCTTACTAACGTTATGTTTGCTAACTGAAATCTACTCTTTCAAGCTTCTTTGCTTTGTGTATTGTGGGGAGACTGAGAGTGAGAAAATAAAAGATTTTGGCAGAGCTCAAGCTGCTCAATTTTATTTCAAACAAGTCCTGATGAAAAGGGAGAGTCCTACTCTCAGCACCATCTTCTGTAGAAATAGGATGAATAAACTCTCCTAAAATGTATGCAAAGTAAAGAAGGATAGGATAGAGGCCATGGTCTCTGGGTCCAGAGAGATATATATCTATCTCCAGATTATCTATCTATCTATCTATCCATCTATCTCTACAGATCTAGATCTCTCTCTCTCTCTCTCTCTCTCTCTCTGTCTATACAATTCAGCTCCAGGCAGACTTAAGTGGGTGAGTTTTGGTGCTGTGTATATTGGCTACAGTAGACTAATAAGCTATTCAATTTTATTTCTGTGGTTTTAGGTTTGAATCATTTAATATTTGTAGCACTTCTATGAGATTAAAAAATTAAGATATAGGGGGGAAAATGACAGGAGCTCTGATTTCCTGCCTTTGAGGAACAACATATAATATTGTCAGGAAAACGACAAATATGAATAAGATGGAATCCCCTAGATCTCAAGAAGCTGACAATTAAATCTAATAAAGAACTTAAGATAGTTGGGATAAAAGATAAAATATTTTGTGATTCATGAGTGCCCAGCAATTTACAAAATAATTATTTTGTAATTATTCCTAATTTAATTTGACATAGGTAAGAAAGAAGTAGTGAAAACATTTAGGGTAAGAAAGAAAAGTTGTGCAAATGCAGTGGTTAGATGCTAAATTTGGCAAGGCAGAGCCATATACAGATGAAATACCCTCAAGGATGTTTTATGGGTTTAATATATTGACGATGAAAAATAGGTCTTGTTCTTTAGGGAAGGATCTAGGGAGCTGTGCAATTGTATCGCTGGTATGAGATTTATGGCTTCTTTTCCACATTTTATAACTATTAAGTAGTGGGCTGGGTCATTGAGCAAATGTGTGTTCTTTGGTTTGCATGAATGGTATGTACTTTGAATTCTCAAAATAGAACTCCAGTTTATTTTCTCAGTAGTCTCAGTGAGAAAAGCTATATTTCTTAAATATGGTCAGAAAGCACTTGGGGAGGAGTGTTTACTGTAGGAACCTGTGATCATCTGCAGGCACTAGCATAAATATGTTTCCATTCCTGAGCCCAGGGGGTAATCTGATAATTAAACCTGGGGAAAATGTAAGTAGGTTTATTTCTTCAAGCTTGTTTTAGTATTGTAAAAGCAACAAGTGAACATGGAAAAAAGTTCAACAGTGTAATAGAGTACATAATGAATAGCAAGTCCCAGATCCCCAGCACCCCAAAGGCAACCACTGTGACCAGTTTCTAGAGGTCTTCCACACAATGGATGTTTTATTTTTGTAGTGAGAATGGTTTTTATTTTACCTCTGGAAGGAGTAAAGGTAACTACAGTTCCCCAGCAGTGCAGTCAGCAAATGATCTTTAACTTCTCTTTCCAAGGCAACTTTGAAACATGAGTTTTGAAGAGTGGGATTAAGCACTCTGACCCAAGAGATATAGATATTCGGATTTTTGTGAAGACGTGCCCCCAATGATACTGACATTTAGAGCTGGAATTGATAGCTTTTCTCCTCCTGCTAAAACATGGAAGTTGAATGGTTTAGCTCTAATTATGTATTTGTGTTTTATTCTGAATGATGCAAGGGAAAATATTCAAACATTTTAGATCATCAAAGCACTTTTCCCACTCTCAAGATTGTCTCTCCACTGTATGTGTGCTGAAATGACAAGCTGTACTTAAGACAGCAGAAAAGTTGGCAATATGTGTCTTAGAATAAGCTTTCACACGCAGCTTCAAACACCTTTGTGGTTTGGGTTGTATTTTGACAGTTGCTAGGTAGATTGAATCAGAGAGTACAGCTGTGCAATTTAAGATGCTTTTTTCCTATTCTAGCCTCTAAAGAGAGCTAAATGAAATAAAACTGTAATCAGACTTCTAAAGTGTTAAACTTGGCCAAACTATTTCAAACCCACACAATAGAACAAAATAGTTGAATCTGGACTGAAACACATATATATTAAAATATACCAATGAATTTAAGTCCATTGAAACCAGTTAGGCTCAGTGTAAACAGATGAACTTCTGAAGTTTCTGAACTGTTTTGTTGAAAGGAAAACATTGGGTTTGGGGGCATGCAGACCTCTTGGCACAGGTGAGTGTTTGGCACTCATTAACCACTAAATTCCAATATGAGTATGCTGTTTATGATAGAGAGTCAGGGAGAGAGACAAAGATTTCTGAAAGGAAAGGGTAGGAGAAGATGTTGAAATTCATCTTACCTGGTAAAGTGGGAACACTTAGGATTTGAAACTTAGAAATGGGTTCTTGTAAAAGGAGAAAGGAGTTTTCCTTGTGGGTCTTCCTGGAGACAAGGACTAGACTGAAGTATGTTTGACATACATGTGGACAGCCATTTGTTACAGACTGTAATGGACTGCTGTAGGAGAGCAGTGTTCACAAAAGAAACAGGGAAGGAAAATTAGCTAAAAACTTGGCAGAAGGCTGTCCAAGGCAGATCTTGGAGAAGGGCCGATTGAAAATATTAGAACAAATGGTGTTGGAAATAGACAAGGTCATGATTTTTCTGGGTAAGGGGGACAGTCAAGCCAGCTACTCAGTGTTGTGCTGCTGCCTGGTTTGGGCCTGATCCCTGTGATGGTGTCTGGAAATCCAGACATTTACCTGTAGAAATATAGGGCCATGGAGCTGGGAGATGAAGTGCTGCCTGCCCTGGGGATAGAGCAGGAAATCAAGAGAAGGAAAATTCCTTTCTTGAAGTAGAGGGAATGGTCCCTGCAGCCAACATGTGTACTTGTAGATCTGTATGTCTTTGTGTTCTGATACATCACAAGGTATTTCTTATGCTCTAGGTGCTTGATTGAGTTGATGCTGAAGATTTGGTATTGAGGGAATTAAGCGGGGCTCTGTTCCCAAGGCCACAGTCTGCAGAGTGTAATCTGCCTCCCTGCCTCCTTTAATCCCTGGATGATGGTAGCAGGCAAAAGAATAGCAAATGCAGGGGATGGTAGGTTTGCAGTGCTGTTGGCATTCTGCCATAAATGTAATTTAAAGGCCATAAAAATAATAATGGAGAGAAATTAGTCTTTTTAAAGGGGGGATCTTTCTTAAGTGTTACCTTGAATTTTAAAGGAACATTTACCCAGCTGTATGATCAAACTAATTAGGAGCTGCCCAGTTAATACAGAGTAATGAAAATTGAAAAATATATCAGTGTTGCCTTTTTTAAATTAAAAAAGTAACACAGACAAAAAGCAAGACATTTGGAGAAACATAGAAGTAGATGAGTGATATTTTAAAGTAAAATATTCTCTTAGAATATTCAATGGTAGGATGAGGTGGGATGAGGGGAAGAAACTTCACAAACCTTGAGGCAATCAAAAGAGTTTGAAGAGTTACAAAGGCGAGTGGACACATCTTTAAGATGTGTGGAACCGGCCTTGATTCAGTTGGATCAAATGTAGAAATATGTACCAAAGAATGGTCTCTCTGGGGACATCATTAAAATGAGAATAGATTATCATTTGAGAGACTGGTTCAAGTTTACTCAGGTTCTCCTGAAATGGCCCTGACTGTTGGAGCATGTATCTGAAATTGCCTTTTTACCCAATTTCTCATTGCTTCCATTAAACAGAAACGTGGGCATGTGCTCAGGGAAACACACACACACACACACACGCGCGCGCACACACACAGACACACACACACACACACACACACACACACACACACACACACACACACACACACACACACGGCAGCCAGAAAGTCTGGCCACACTTACCAGGTACTGGCAGGCCTTTGGGCAAATAATTTAACCTTTCTGAGGTTTAGCAGGTCCTTCATTATTGACATGACAAGATAGAATCAGATTTTCTCCAAGGTTCTGTTCAGCTCTAACCCTTTTGTTCTAAGGCATTGGTCTCATCCTCTCTTTCTGTCTCTGTCTCACTCCACCATTTCCTCTTGCATCCGAGGTAATTAAACTATTGCCGGTTCAGACAGCGAGCTAAGTGCTTTTCTGAGCTTATGAACTCAAGGAATGCGGGAATGATATAAGAAAGTGTAAATCCTGCCTGGAATTCTGAAAATGTGATTGCCAAATTGTCTTCATAAATAGAAGCATGTATTCGTGTGAGAGAGAAAACATACAGGAGATGGGAACAAATGAGCAAGCTTACAATTTTTAGTAATATTTGGAATGAAAAATTAGGATTATGCAGTACTTGTTGAGATAATGGGTTTCATAAAGGGAATAAACTTGAAGGACATTACACTTTAGGAGAGTTACTTTATTGCTTATACTTTTATCTCCCTTCTGATCTTGAAGAAGACAGGCCATACTCTATACAACAACTATACTCAGCTACTCAACATCTTCATTTTCTGTTGCATGTGAATGTAATTTTTGTTACGTGGAGATAGGATTTCTGGAAACTTCAGACTTTGGGAGCAGTTCTGTGTCTAGAAGTACATAGAACAAATAAAACAAGAACTCAGTACAGATGTTTTGGGTAATGAAGAGGCTTGTGAATATCAAGCAACAACAAGCCTAGAACCTGAAGATTTTTTCTACTGCCCAGTGATGGAAGTATTGATTAGCTAGTTGCAAAGGAAAGCAACTATGCTTGGCCTCAGGGGTCTTTATTTGGAGAGGCATGTGAGGTAATTGGTGTTTATGAGAAGACGTGGTTCCTGAATCACCATGTTTAGAGTCACTGTTCTGGGAAATGTTTTCCATGTTCCAAATAATACAAGAAAGATTTTCTAATAATACAGAAAACCTGGGTACAAGTGGGAAGAGACAGAAGAGACGAGAATTGGAGGAAGTGGGGAAAAGCAGCGGAGACAGTGGGGGAGAAAAGACAGCAGCTCCAGGGGGAGCGACTTCACTTCTCTCACCCGCACCTGCAGGTCCTGGTGCAGAAAGAGGCATGGCAGAGGAGACCAGGAGGTTGGGAGGGTGCAGTTTTGAACCAAGTTCAAGGGGCTTTAAACCCACACAAGGTGAAAAAGAAGGAGAACTGGCTTCATTCACATGACTCCCTCTCCCCCATGCTCTGATAATTATATATTAAGATGGAGTTTCTGCACTAGTGTGACCCCACATGAAAAGTAGCTTGTGGCCTGGCATTTGGATTTGCCATTAAGAGTGAAAGGTGAATGTAGAACGATTTCCAAATGACATTCCTCTCATGTATAAATAAGGATGGCTGGCATTTGATTTTGCCGTGTATTTGAAAGCTGCAGCAAATGCAGTGAATGAATTCAGTGACAGGCTTTGGCTATGTTTTTGATGTACTGGGTGGTGATAGTTGGAGGTTAGAGGGACATAACAGCATGTAAAATGAGGGCAAAAATGTCATTCAAAGCAATGTGCCTCTCAGTTCCTGGCAATCCCTGCTGCACAGCTGCAGTGTGGCAGGGTGGGGGAGGGAGCAGGGACGATGGCAGGGAGATGGCACCACTGTAAGCAACGGCAGCCTGTCCTGAGTCTAACCATCCTTTTAAATCACTTTGCACTCAGGGTTAATGCATCACATTGCATCTTTTCATTTAAAGTTTTTACCTTTGCATTGATTGATTTTTTTCAATATTCAAATACATACAGAGATGTTAATAGGTGCCAGTCATATTATGACTCTAAGGTGGTTGGGTTGTTGGTAGCTTTGGACAAAACTCTTTAAACCTCTCCTATTTTGGTCCTTAATGATGAAACTAATTGTTCTCTCTAGGAAACAGAGCTGGGCTTGAATCCCTGTGCAGCCAGTAGGACAAATATTAAAACAATTTTTTTTATTGTGGTAAAATATACATAACAAAATTTACCATTTTTAAGTGTACAGTTCTGTGACATTAAGTACATTCACATTGTGGTATAACCATTACCTCCATCTATCTCCAGAAAATTTTCATCTTCCCCAATTGGACCACTAAACAATAGCTAAACAACCTCTAACCAATTGGACACATTAAACAATAGCACTCCATCCCTCCCTCCCCCCAGCTCCTGGCAACCACATTTTATTTTCTGTTTCTATGAATTTAACTACTCTTTACCTCATATAAGTAGAATCATACAATATTTGTCCTTTTGTGACTAATTCATTTCACTTAGCATAATGTCTTCAGAGTTCATCCACAAACTCTTACCTATAAGACTTGCCCAGGGGCTGCCTTCTCCCTGCTTCTCCCCAAGCTATGCTACATGCCCCCTTTTATGCTTTTATGGCACGTCTATTATTGCACCTACCATACTGTATGGGGATTATCTCTTCACTCTGTCTCTTGTTTGTAGGTTAATTCAGTACATACATACTGAAATATTGACTATGTGCTCAGTACTGGGGATTCAGTGGTGACACAACACACATAAAATCTATCTGCAGGGAGCTCCATCTGGACCAGTTTCTTAGGGTGTGATGTATAAGACCACCTGTATCAGAATCAATGGGGAGTTTTGATGACCCACTCTGGGCTCAGACATCTGAATTGGTAACATTCACCTTGGGTGGCTCTTGTGCAGGTTGGTCTGTGAGTTAGGAGATTCCATGAGGGTGGGCCCTGTGTCAGTCCAGCATCTCATCCTTAGCCCTGAGCATGATTGCTGGCACAAGTAGCCATGCAGAAAATATCTGTTGCAGAAGTACGGTCCTCTGAACTGAAATGAGGTTGGAAGGACATGCTCCTTATGGGTCCTGGGGTAGGCATGGCCAGCAGTAGTATGAGGTGACGATTGACTCTACCTTTTCCCAGCAAGGGAAGTACCAAGTCAGTTCAGGGCTTCTAATCATTTACTGACTTTTTTTTTTTTGCTAAATGGGGCTTCTCTGCCTCAACTTCATCTCTAGGAGATTTCCTAAAGGAAGAAGATGGGCAATTTTCACCTTAAATTACTTCAGATTCATGCCAATCTTTTATTATTATTATTAATTTATTTGTTTATTTATTTTTGGCTGTGTCGGTCTTAGTTGCCGCACGTGGGAACTTTCTTTGCGGTGCGTAGGTTCCAGAGCGGGTGGGCTCTGTAGTTGTGGCGCTTGGGCTCAGTAGCCCTGTGGCATGTGGGATCTTAGTTCCCTGACCAGGGATTGAACACGAGTCCCCTGCATTGGAAGGCAGATTCGTAACCACTGGACCACCAGGGAAGTCCCTCATGCCAATATTTTGAATGTTAATGCTTCTTTAGTTCCTAGGGAAAAATCTTTTTGAATTAGCTTTCATTAAGGATTACAATGCTTGAAAAGGTGTGTCATGCAAAAACTTGAAATTAAGTTCTCTGGATGACATAATTTATACTAACATTTATATATATGTAAATAGTTTATATGTACATAATATAAACTTGTTTACTAGGATGAAACTTGTCTACTAGGATTTGTAGACTATGCTTTTAGGTGAACTGAAGAGTTGTTTATTTTTGAGTATAAGTGTGAAGGAGAAAACGTAGGTAGATATGAATTATTTAAGGGCCTGATAATTAGTAGCAGTCAGGCTCTACTTGAGTTTATTATGGAGTGGCTCAATTGGATGACGTCATTTTTTTTTGTATTAATATAATGCTGTGCTTTCCTCCCTCTTTTTTTTTTTTCTTTTACGCTACGCGGGCTCTCACTGTTGTGGCTTTTCCCGTTGCGGAACAACAGGTTCCGGACGCGCAGGCTCAGCTGCCATGGCTCACGGGCCCAGCCGCTCCGCGGCATGGGGGATCTTCCTGGACCGGGGCACGAACCCCTGTCCCCTGCATCGGCAGGCGGACTCTCAACCACTGTGCCACCAGGGAAGCCCTTTCCTCCCTCTTTGGCTTTTTGGTTTAGAACTTAAGTTAAATATCATCCTGAAAATTACTTGTGTTTAAGATAAAGACAGAGTTTTTGCAGCCGGTCCTATGGTCATTGTGAATGTTCTTTTGGGTAACTGAATTGGTCAGGCACTAGGATAAATACCCCTATGGTTGCTGAGGCCCTCTTTTAGCTAATATTCTAGAAGCAAATAATAAACCTCATAACTACTCAGGTCAGTAAACTCATTAAGTTTAAGGAAAATGCAGAAGTAATTTTGATAAACTGAGCCTTGGACTAAGAGAATAACATCTTTCCTTGCGTCAGTGCTTGTGATTAGCACCTAGCATTAGTTTCTTTTCATCTGAAATGCTTACCCTTTCTTTTCTATCCTAACTAAATCCACTCTTCATTTCACCTTTGCCCTCTTTCCCACCACTCTGCTATTTTTTCAGAGCTGAAACCACTTAATCTCCACATGTGGGTTCTGCCCTGTTTTAGGTTTTGGTAACAATCCTGTTCAATAATAGACCTTTTTCTTGTTATTTGTGACCAAACTTCGCTATTATTGCCTTCCATCTTGACTGGTATCCTAGTTATTCCAGGCCTGGGCTCCTACTTGGCTTCTGCAGTCTTCTCTGGAACAGCCTGGTTGGATGGGTTTTAATTTACCTGCTACCACGTCTTCCTAATGCCAAGAGCTTAGTTATTCAGACCTTTATCTAACTCTACTGGTTGTCTACATAGGCTTGCCCACTTGATGTCCTTCACCTGTCTCAAAAAACTCCCCATTTGGGTATTTTTCATCTTTATGTCCTAGTCTTCCTTAATAGGGCCCATCCTGCTTCAGCTGAGTCCTGATTTGGAGAACCAAAGCCCAACATCTGTGCTATTGGTCACTAAAAGATAAATGTCTGGTTAACCCCTATGTCTCAACCAGTTGTTCAAATGTGCCATATGAGCACAATAAAATATGTCGTTTCAGAATGTTACTCAATAAGGGCATCTGTTTTAGCTTGACTGCCTCTTTTTGAGCTAAAACAGAATTCAGCCATATCTAAGCAAGGGTCGTCACCAATTTTCTCCCCACTGCATAAGCCTTACTTTCTAAGGTGATTCTGAACTGACCTTTAAAAGCATAGCAGGCAATTTTGATTTGCTTGTTTAGTTGTGCTTTTCATTGTTTTGATCCTAGAGAAAACACACATATGCAAAATGGTTTGTAAATGAAGGCAGGAGCTCATGGACCCCTTATAGGTCCATAGGCCCATAGGCCATAGTAACACTGTGATGGAACTCTGACTTTTCTCTTGTGATGATTATGTAAACCATGTAAAGACAACCTTTAAATGAGACGGAAGTGGATTTTTCTGATTAAAGGTCTCGCTTGCTGAAAAAAATGAAGTTGAAATATAGTCATTATTTTATCATCATAAGTTCTTGGATTTATGCTGTTTGGCGTGCTGTTTGGCTTGCTGTTACTACAGTGATAGTTTTATAAATGTTACTTTTAAAAGACAATCTATCAAAAGCTACATATGCAGGAATGAATGTGAAAAATAGCAGAAGTATTTATTTTGAACAGAATGTTATTGTCAAAACCTTTTTTATTTATTGTATGTATACATGCAGTTACAAATGATATAAAAATGAATTTTGACTAGCAACCAAAGAACATATTTTATTTGAATCATTTGGAATTTTATTAAAATTTAAACCTGGCATATTTTAGTTGGAAATTTAAGAATTACAGCTAGTCTAGTGGTTTGTATAATGTATAGGATAAGAAATCCACTTTAAAGGATATTTCACTGATTTGTTGCCAAGTTTCCATAACCAACGTATAGATAAAGATGAAATGAACCCTTATTTTGACATTATTTGCAATATTTGTGACTTAGCAGTTATTATCTACATTATTCTGTTGTTTAAACTACTTGGTAAAACACATTTTGATGGGGCTGCTTGAAGTTTTTTTGAAGCGGTCCAACTTTGAGAAGATTGTATATAGTATTGAGGATTCTCATACTTTTAAAAATATTTATTGGGAATTGAACACTTTTAAAAAGATCACTTTGATAAGGATAAAGGAGAAAGTCAGTAGATTTATAGAATTTTATAGCTGAAGGGGCCAGAAAGGTCACCCAGGCCAACTATCTCAGATGGAGGCTCAGAGATGATATGTGGCTAGTTGAGGTCTCTGATACCTTGCATTTTTTCCACTGTATCCCGCTGCCTGGTATGCTTTTAAATCACCACCAGTACAACCTTTGCAGAGAGCTTTAGGTATTTTCCCCAGCAACTTAATTTTTTCCCAAGGTTGAACCTTACACAGAAAGTTTGTTCTCTGCTAGGAATAGGTAAATTGAATAAACTACTGCAGTACCCCAGTTTAGGACTTTTAACCTTGAAACTGAGCTGCAAAACAAATGATCAGCTGATTGGATCAGCTTAGTGAGGTGAAAAGCTAGAAATTCCTTGAACACTAACAGCCTATGAAATGTTAAATGAGAAGAAATCTGGTTTCCATGTAGTAATGATTCACCTGTTTTTTTACTGGAGGTCATTTGAAGGGAGAGGGAACAACAATAAATATAGCTGAACATAGAAGCATTAGAAATTATTAAAATCTGACTTTACTTATTCTGTATAGGCAAATTTAGCTATGTGCTTTTAGGAACTTGATGTAAACAGACCAGGCACAAGGAGACCAGGCCAGGGAATAAAGAGAAAAGTGCCTTGGCAAGGGCATATAACAGGTAGGAGAGCAAAATAGCTGTACTCAATGTTATTGGCATTATATAACTTTATCTATGAGGAGGTTGGCATGTGGTAAAAGGGATCCTGAAAGAAAGGAGGCTAAATCCTAATGTTCATTGCACCACTGTATACGATAGCCAAGACATGGAAACAACCTAAATGTCCATTGACAGATGAATGGATAAAGAAGATGTGGTATATATATATATACAATGGAATACTACTCAGCCATAAAAAGAATGAAATACTGCTATTTGCAGCAACATGAACGGACCTAGAGATTATCATACTAAGTGAAGTAAGTCAGAAAGAGAAAGGCAAATACCATATGATATCACTTATATGTGGAATCTAAAATATGACACAAATTAACTTATCTATGAAACAGAAACAGACTCACCAGACATAGAAAACAGAGTTGTGGTTACCAAGGGGGAGGGGTTTGGGGGAGGGATGGATTGGGAGTTTGGGATTAGCAGATGCAAACTATTACATAGAGAATAGATGAACAACAAGGTCCTACTCTATAGCACAGGGAACTATATTCAACATCCTGTGATAAGCCATAATGGAAAAGAATATGAAAAAGAATGTATATATATGTATAACTGAACAACTTTGCTGTACAGCAGAAGTTAACACAACATTGTAAATCAACTATACTTCAATAAAATAAATTTTAAAAAAGAAAGGAGGGTAAAAGGATCCCCGATTTAAGGCACTCAGTCTGCATTTTATTCATTTAATCAGAGAAATGGACAGGAAGCCACGTCCTCTTGCTCCTGCTTCAGAGGGCTGTTGAGCATACCTAATGACATGAGAAATGCTCAGATGGGCTCTTTTAGAGAACTCCACTTTCCTGGGGATACATTTGGGGATATTGAAGTAGAGGTGTTTTCAATGAATATAAAACTTGGTGTGGAGCAGGTCACAAGGTAAAAATGAAAACATGAGTAGTACCAAGAGCACATGTTTTGGAAACAAAGGAATCTGAGCTCTGATCCTTGTTCTTTAGCTCACCATCCATGTGCCTTAAAACAAGTGACAGCCACTCAGAGTTGTAGCTCCTCTTTGTAAAAAGGAGTAGTAATGTTAACTGTTGAAGTGAATTTCCTATGACATTAGTGAAGCTTAGTTTATGAAGCTGCCTGGGAAGGACAGTATCCATGTGTTCCCATGCCATATGTTTTTATTAAGTTTTTTTTCCATTCTGTTTCTCCTCTATCACTTCCCCTTGTATGAGGTGGCATTGGAGTGGCCATGGACATTTTTGGGTTTAGTGTTATATATTTACGTTCTTTGTAATTTTGTATTATTATCTTATTTTTGTATTATGTACACTATTTTTTTTCCTAAGGAGAACTCCCCAAATTGTATAAACTTTATGCCTCACAAAACCTGGGTCTGCTCTGATTCACTGCATAAGATTCTTACTATGATGAAGTGAAACAACCATGTAAAGCACTGTATTGGTTCTTTATTGCTAAAAACAACCCACCCTCCAAATGTAGTGGCTTAGAACAAGAACTGTTCTATGTCCTCATAATTCTGTTGATCAGCACTTTGGCCTGAGCTCAGCTTGGTGGTTCTTCTGCTGGTCTCTCCTGGGCTCACTTCAACAGTAGCAGTCAGTTGGAGACTTGGCAGGGATAAGATGGTCTAAGATGGCCTCACTCATATGTATGGCAGCTGTCAGGCTGTCAGTTGAATTACATTGTTTCTCCTCCCTGGGGCCTTTCCAGTGGGCTAGTTCAGAGCTGATCACATGGCACAGCATTCTGAGAGGGAGAGAGTGAAAGCTGCAAGGCTTACAGCTCCTACAGTGCCACTTGTGCTGCATTCTACTTGTGAAAGCAAGTTGCAAGTTCAGCCCAGATTTAAGAAATGTCGACATAGGGGCTTCCCTGGTGGTGCAGTGGTTAAGAATCTGCTTGCCAATGCAGGGGTCATGGGTTCAAGCCCTGGTCCAGGAAGATCCCACATGCTGTGGAGCAACTAAGCCCATGTGCCACAACTACTGAGCCTGTGCTCTAGAGCCCGTGAGCCACAACTACTGAGCCTGCCTGCCATAACTGAAGCCCGCATTCCTAGAGCCCGTGCTCCACAACAGAAGAAGCCACTGCAATGAGAAGCCTGCGCACTGCAATGAAGAGTAGCCCCCCTGCTCACTGCAACTAGAGAAAGCCTTCATGCAGCAACAAAAACCCAACACAGCCAAACATAAAAAAACAAGAAGTGTCGACATAGACTCCACTTTTTTTTTTTTTTTTTGCGTGGGCCTCTCACCGTCGCAGCCTCTCCCGCTGTGGAGCACAGGCTCCAGACTCGCAGGCTCAGTAGCCGTGACCCACGGGCCCAGCCGCTCCACCGCATGTGGGATCCTCCCGGACTGCGGCATGAACCCGCGTCCCCTGCACTGGCAGGCAGACTCCCAACCACTGCGCCACCAGGGAAGTCCCTAGACTCCACTCTTGTTAGAAGAAGCTGCAAAGAATTTGTGGCCATTTATAATCTACCACAAACTCTGTGCCTGAAATAGAAGATGCTGATATATGTTAGGTTTCTTCTCTTCTTCCTCTTCCCACCTTGCTTCTTATTAAATAAACATGAATTGAAGAGAGGCTTCCACAGAAGAGAAAAATAAGGATTCCACTGGTGCGTCTGATATCTGATTTTGTAAATTCTTTTTCTTTCCAGTTTAATGAGATATAATTGACATACAACACTGTGTAAGTTTAGGGTAGGCAGCATAATGATTTGACTTACCCATATTGTGAAATGATTACCACAATAAGTTTAATTAACATCAATCATCTCATATAGACTATATGTATATATTTCTTTCTTTCCTGGTGGTGAGAACTCTTAGGATTTGCTTTCATAAATATCACACGGCAGTGTTAACTCTAGTTACCATGTTGTACATTGTATCCCTAGTACTTATTTACCTTATAACTGGAACTTTGTGTTTTTGACCACCTTCATCCAGTTCCCCTCCGTGTAAATTTTTCATCCATCATTTAAATTAGATTGAATTTTTAATCCATTCATACCTTAATAAAAATAAAACACTTAGAAGTTTTGTGGAATTTTAATAAAATATTTATATATGAGGCATTAAATCTCTTACCTTTATTCAGTTTATATCAAATAGAGAATTTACTAAAGACAATTTGTATTTGTAATAAAAGTGATTAATAATTTAAAATACAGAAAAAAGATATATTTAGCAGTTTATTAATAATGGCTATGACACTCTACTAGTTTAGTGGAATTGTATACATGGCATTAGGACAATCCAATAAAGCAAAACTTCTAGAATTTTCCCCTTTAAGTGATAGTTAATTGTATGTTTTTTGAGTAATTAAATCAATCAGTCTAATGATAGATGAGTTACATACTGTGTTTTATAAAAGCCTGTTAAATGGTTATGAGAGTCACCCAGGTCCTCCTAGTGATGCTATGATCGTAATAATCAGCATCACAACTGAAAACAATCATTTGGAGAATTAGTTTGAAACACTCGTTTTTTATATAGTTGACAATAATAAACGTTTCTCTTATGAATACTAACTTGACTTTATGACTATTGAAGAGATAATAAGGAGTGAAAAGAGATATGGAAAATAAAAGGACAAGGAAGTACAAGCTGTTAGTTGTCTTTAGTTTCCTTAGTTGCAAAGGACAGAAAATAGAAAAATGGGAAATTACCAGCTCATTTCAAGGGAGAGTCAAGAGGCAGACGTTTAGGTACAGCTGGACTCAGGGGCCCTAGAAGGAAATCAAGACCCACTTTTTCCCTCTCCATGAGTTGTGTCGCTTTTATATGTGCTGGTGTCAGTCTCAGGCTTGATTTGGGAACAATTTGGCTGTAATAGTTTAAATCCCTACATTGTTTTAGGCTTAAGCACAGTGAAAAAAAAAAAGTAGTTGTTTAGGAAAAGCCCCTGAGATTAGTTCTGATTAGTTGTGTGGGGTTTGACATGAGTCATGTGTCTGTCCATCCCCAGATGGTATGACCAGGAGGATAGAATACATTAATTGTCTCAAGCCTCTCTCATGCTTCACATGCTCTTCTTCTGGAGCTAGGTCAGGTACCCTCATTCCAACTCCACTGACTGAGGTCGGGAAAGAGTGGACCCCGAGCAACAATTGGGGTCTGTTGTTGAAATAAGGCGAAGTTATGATGGCAAGTGAAACACAGCTAAGGTCTATAACAAATGTAATGTGCATATTCTTGACATAGAGTAAAAACAATACATCTTGAATTAGAGATGGTTATAAACAAAGGATATTTTAGGTATTAATTTTTGTGTAGTTATTTTGCTCTCAAACCTCTGCTAAGTAGATACAGATAAGAATTTGCACTTCCTGGTCATTATTTCAAAGCATTTGTTAATGACAATATTCTTTCCGCCTGGTTATTTAGCAGTAATAATTTTCCCATTTTACAGATGGAAGACACTGTATATGATGAAGAGGCTTGATGTTGTTTATAAAATACAATATTGGACAAACTTAAAAGAAAATCTTTTCTCCATTAGTGGACTTTGTAAACTGTGTTAAGAAGTACTCAAAGTAGATAGCTGTCTATATTTTATTTGCCCCAATCAATTTTTAAAGATAGTCTGTAAATATTAATCTGATATTATTGCATATCTTTGAGAAGCTTGTCATATTTTACTATTAGTAGAATTTGGGGACACAATTAATGTATTACTTTAAAAACCAAAAAATAATTCTAATTTATTTTACCTGTTGGTAAAATTCAAGTCAGACATGAATTAACTCCTGCCAATTTGGCCTCTTTAAGAAGTTTAGGGGCTTCCCTGGTGGTGCAGTGGTTAAGAATCTGCCTGCCAATGCAGGGGACACGGGTTCGAGCCCTGGTCCGGGAAGATACCACATGCCGTGGAGCAACTAAGCCTGTGCACCACAACTACTGGGCCTGTGTTCTAGAGGCTGCAAGCCACAACTACTGAGCCTGCATGCCACAACTACTGAAGCCTGTGAGCCTAGAGCCCGTGCTCCACAACAAGAGAAGCCACTGCAATGAGAAGCCCTCGCACCACAATGAAGAGTAGCCCCCGCTCACTGCAACTAGAGAAAGCCCGCATGTAGCAATGAAGACCCAACACAACCAAAAATAAATAAATTAAAATAAATTTTAAAAAAAGTTTAGGGGTTTTATGCCATAAGGTATCATGAAATTGCCTTTTTTTGTCATAGATTATAAACAGATGATCATATAATCAATTGTCCAAATCAGGACATTGTTGTGAAGGAGAGGGGATAATTATAGTGGGAGATCAAGAGTAATCTAGACAAATCAGCACTTATAGTCACCTATGTATAAACAATATAACCTTTATTAGTTATAAATTTATTAAATTATCTATATGAGGAGCAGCAAGAGACAAGGGAACCCCCATAAGACTATCAGCAGATCTCTCAGCAGAAACTTTGCCACCCAGAAGACAGCAGTATGACATATTTAAAGTGCTGAAAGAAAAGAACTGCCGACCAAAAATACTCTACCCAGAAAAGTTATCATTCAGAAGTGAAGGAGAGATAAAGAGTTTTCCAGACAAGCAAAAGCTAAAGGAGTTCATCACCAGAAAACCAGCCTTACAAGAAATGTTAAAAGGACTTCTTTAAGCTGAAAAGAAAGGGTACTAATTAGTAACAAGAACACATATAAAATAATAAATCTCCCTGAAAAGGTAAATATACAGTAAAAGAAGTAAATTAATCACTTATAAAGCTAGTATAAAGGTTGAAAGATAAAAGTAGTAAAAATAACTTGATTACAATAATTAGTTAATGGATACACAAGATAAAAATACGTAAAATGTGATATCAAAAATATAAAATGTGCAGGGGAGAGTAATAGTGTTGAGCTTTATAATGGGATCAAACCTAAGTTGTTATCAACTTAAAATAGACTGTTATAAATATAAGTTGTTATATATAGGCCTCATGGTAACCACAAAGCAAAAACCTGTAGTAAATATTTGAGAGAGAAAGAGAAAGGAATGTAAACATACCACTAAAGAAAGTCATCAAACCACAAAGGAAGAGAGCAAGAGAAGAAGAAAGGAACAGAGAAGAACTACAAAAAACGGCAAGAAAACAATGAACAAAATGGCCATAAGCACATACCTAACAATAATTACTTTAAATGTAAATGGGCTAAATTCTCCAGTCAAAAGACATAGAGGGCTGAATGGATAAAAAAACCAAAACCCATCTATATGTTGCCTACAACAGATTCACTTTAGATCTAAGGACATGCATAGTCTGAAAATGAAGGAATGGGAAAAGATATTCCATTTAAATAGAAATGAAAAGAAAGCTGGAGTAGCTATCCTTATGTCAGACAAAATATACTTTAAAACAAAGATGGTAATAAGAGACAGAGCAAGGCATTACATAATGATAAAGTGGTCAATCTAACCAGAAGATATAACATTTGTAAATATTTATGCACCTAACATAGGAGCACCTAAGTATATAAAGCACATATTAACAGACCTAAAGAGAGAAATAGATAGCAATACAATAATATTAGAGGACTTTAATAGCCCACTTACATCAATGGCTAGATCATCCAGACAGAAAATCAATAAGAAACCATCAACCTTAAATGACATGTGAGACCAGATGGACTTAACAGATATATATATATATATATATATATATATATATATATATATATATATATATATAT
>NW_006782487.1:908078-941675 GCF_000442215.2 Lipotes vexillifer | reverse complement strand
ATATATATATATATATATATATATATATATATATATATATATATATATATATATATAATGTTTCATCCCAAAGCAACAGAATACACATTCTTCTCAAGTGCACATGGAACGTTTTCCAAGATAGATCATATGTTAGGTCACAATACAAGTCTTAATAAATTTAAGAGGACTGAAATCATATTAAACATCTATTCTGACCACAATGGTATGAAACTAGAAATTAACATCATGAAGAAAATGGAAAAATTCACAAATGTGTACAGATAAAACAACACGCTACCAATGGGTCAAAGAAGAAATCAAAAGAGGAATAAAAAATACCTTAAATATACCTAAATGCCTTTGCTCATGCTGTTTTCTTTTAATTGAAATATTTTCTTTTCTCTTTTGTGTTTCCAAACTCTATCCATTCCTAAAAGCCCAGTGAAAGTCTCATATTCTCTCACTTTGAATGAATGTAGCCCATATTGGTCTTATTCTTCTCTGAGTCCCTATTGCTCTTACTGTCATATCCATAGTTCTGTATGTGTTCTTTCCTTGCTTCCCCCACTCTGCCACCTGCTAGATTGTGATATCCTTGAGGGTAGGGGAACTGGGTCTAATACTTCTTTTGTGTCCCTCTTTAAATATCTGGTATAGTGTTGGGAATACATTGGACAGATCATTTGCTATTCTAGATGGGAGCATAGGATCTGTGAATACTTCTTGAGTTTACCCCATTATAAATTTTAAAAACAATTTTGACTAAAAAAAGTCCAAATATAGATGGAAATGCTAATTAGCACATTAAAATAAATGAAACATGTTAATGGAATCTAACTTCATTCTTCAAATGAAGTATTTTAATATTTTAAATATTTAATATGGATTAAGATGAGCAGAATTGAATAGCTAGGCAGAAATTTATGATAGCTTTTCTTAGATTAAACACTAAAAATATCTTGAATATTTGCATTGGTTGAAGCTTCAGTTTTCTTTTTTTTTTAAAAAAAAAAGAATTAGTTATATCTCCTCATACTTTCACATTGAGTTAATTTGTCATTTACTCTAGTAGACAAACAAAAATGAGCTAATTTACCTGAATGTTGATATGGCAAATGCTGTCAGCACACACTCTTATTCTTGGAAACTTTTACTCTGCTCCGGTGGACTTCCAGCTGTCAGCATCTGCATCTCTGTGTCTGAGGGTTGCCCTCAAAGGCCACTTTGTCCATGGTCAGCAGATTAGTTCTGGAGAATTCATATTCCCCCTTCCCCACCCAGCAGACCTCATCCAATTACTCTCTAGGGCTGGTGTATAAAATACCCTACCCAGCTCCCCTGCCCTCAGATAAGACAATTCTGACACTGTTTTGCTCCATTTTCAAAGGTTTCCCCAGAAAATTCAGCTTCAGGCACCCACCCTAGCAGCTTATTTGAGAGATCACCCTTTATTAGATGCTTTCCTTTCCTTGTCTCACTTCTCCACTTTCCTACCATTGTTCTCTACACCTCCTGAATAAACAGTTTATACTTGAAGCCTTGTCTTGGGGGTCTGCTTCTGGCGAATCTAAACCAAATCACAACGTTATGCATTATTTTTATTACATTTCCAAGAACCTACTAGATGAACTCCAAGAACCTACTAGATTAACTAGATCATGGTTTAGGAGCTCTCAAGTATTTTACATAAAAGGCATTGCTTTTAAAGCTAAAGAAGGCCCTGTGGGATCCACAGTACACACTAAAGATCTGGAATTGTTATCTAGCAAGACTGGAGATGCATTAGCAAACACAGGAAATCTGGTCTTTGGAGGAAGCCCCTAACCTGAGCCTGGAGAGTAAGACTCAAGTTAGAGTGATGAGCCTTCCTTACGCTATGTCAACATTGCTTTGGATTTGCTGCAGAGCTAGCGGTCCAGAGAGGAGGATTTCTATGACTTCTTTTACTCTTACATTTCCTTCCTTGCCTGACTGATGCCGGCAATGATTTCATTTTATTCTTCCTAAATCTCAGCCAGTGCTATACACATAGATAGAGAATACTTGTTGATGAATGGGCTGCTATGTGCTAAACACTGTGCTGTCAGGAACTATAGCAAATTTTGTTACGTTTGTTACTCTTAGCATCTACAGCTCTCTTTTGGACCATAAGGCCCCTGGTCTTTGTCACTATTACTTTATGGAGAATTGTCAAATATTCCATTTTCTCTTCAAGGAGTCCTTGGCAAGATTAGCTTTTAATTATTTATTTTGGAAGACCAGTGATAAAATAGTTGTGAAATAAGTACTACTTCTGACCTTTTGTTTCAACTCTCATTAGTTCTGTGCAAGGTCTTGTGAATGGCAACTTTCATATGCTCAGGAAGTCTTCCAGCCTTCACTGGCGGCACTGTGGCCACCGGACTCTGCACCTTGCTTTTCTGGCTGTGGTTTGCTGGGATCCCCAGGTTAACTGAAAACTACCAGCCTCTTCCCTACTCTGCTCAGGGATTTCCTGTGGCTCATCTTCCCCAACTAGATGTCCTTATCAGCAGTTTCTTAGAGGTGTCACTTTGTTACTCTGATCTTACAGAAATACTCATAAAAATTTTTGAGAATTCCTATATGCCATGAATTGCTTTTCTCAATTTGGAATCATACCTCTTTAACTGCTCTTAATCATTTCAGTGACGAGTATACTGTATGCTTTAAACATGACAATGATTGATCCTATAGGTAAAATACAAAATGATAATTGTAAGCAAGGGGCAAGAATTTTTATAATTGAAAAGCCTATCCACCTCATTACCGTTGCATTATTCATTAAAAATGGGCATAATCTTAGATATTATAACTTCTTCTGGAAGTTCTGTGAACCTTTTGTGTCCAGTCAAAACTGCATACTCTGTATATTCTTACGAATATTGCTTCAAGCTAAACAAATGTTCATACATATTTTTTCCGTTTAAATACATTGCTAGGCATTTACTGGCCAGTGAGCTGACTATAGCAGCATCTTTCTTATCAGCTGTTGCTTATCTGGCAACCTAAACTAGGTGGAACCTTGCCAGGGAACAGGTAAAAAGTTGAATTTATCTCATGAGATGACCTGAGCTATCCCAGTGTTTCTGTACTGCCTATTCTTGTGTACTTTATTCACTAAAAAGCCCCTTGAGGACCTCCATGCAACATCTGTTCTTTTTTATTTTACATATGATTTTAACAGGTTTGGTTCAGTCATGTGATTTCTTGGTTAGCAGCAAACTATTCAATAGAAGGGAGAGGAGAATAGACTGCCAGAGAAAACATGAAGAAATTATACTTTATTAATACTTAAACTATGGATTAGACCTGGGTTGGGTAACATTTAACTTCTGAAGGGAAGATTTGAATCAGGTTATTAACCATCACCCCTGGCTGGTTAACCAAAGTTTAACCACCCAGGGGTGATGATGACATTAAAAAAATTAAATAAAAATGCCTGATTCTTGGCAATGATTATAATAATTAAAAAATACTTAAACTAGATAAACTTAGTGTAAGAGTGGATTATAGTTACATTTTAATTGAAAACTGATAACAATTATGTTAGAAGGCTTCAAACTGTTTATTCAGTGCTGATTAATTTGTCAAGCAATGGAATGTACTCTTTACAATGTCCTCTCGTCCTTACATCCTGTCTTTGAGATAGACATTAGTATTGCCATTTAAAAAATAAGAAAACTGAGGTTTATATGAATGGAATGATTTGCTCAAAGCTAAGTTGTAAGTGACTGAACTAGAAAGCCTCTGTTGTGGATGAATGGATAAGAAAGATGTGATACACACACACATACACACACACACACACACACACAATGGAATACTACTCAGCCATGAAAAGATGAAATCTTGCCATTTGTGGTAACATGGATGGACTTTGAGGGTACTATGCTAAGGGAAATAAGTCAGATGGAGAAAGACAAATACTCTATGATTTCACTCATATGTAGAATATTAAATAAAGAAATAACCAAACCAAATCAAAACAAACAGATAGATAAGTGGTTACCAGAGGGGAAGGAGCAGGGGGAGAGGTGGGGAGGGCAAAATAGGTAAAGGGGATCAACTGTATGGTGACAGATGGAAACTAAGTTTTTGGTGGTTAGCATGCTATGGTGTATACAGAAGTAGAAATATAATGTTGTGCACATGAAGCTTATAAAATGTTATAAACCAATGTTACCTCAATAAAAAATACATTTAAAATTAAATGAAAAAAATAGAAGCCCCTGTTATTTCTTATCATTCTAAGTTACATCCCTAGAGAACATTGCATAATGTACTTGGTGGAATTATTGTTTTAAGAGTAATACACTCCTTAGAGGGACTTAGTAGTAACCTCTTTTGACTCTCCTGAGTTTGCATTTTGTCTTTTTTGCTCCTGAAAGGATATGTAGAAATCTTGATTATTTTGGTCTCTATTTATATAAATAACTTTCCCACTTTGTGTTGATCAGTGACTCTAATAGTACTGTTTCTGGCTTCAGGCCTGATGCTGTTTGAATCACTGTCATATATTTGCACTTTGAATGTTTGTGGTGAGGGAATTGTGCGAAGAAGGGACAGCCAGGAAGACATCAGAACCCTTTTGAAGATAATTGTGGCAACTGCCACCAGTGGTACAGATTGAAAAGAGCAGATAATTATGTAAAAGTAATTTCTTTGCTGAACCATCGCTGACGCAGAGAGCAAAATAACGGGGATAGATGTGACTGATAGAAGTTTTGATGTTATCCTAGTGTTTGGTTTTAATCCCTCCCCAGCCCTTAATACTACTGATTTTTATCTATCATGTAAAAATAGAGGCAACAACCCAGAGTAGAAGGTGTGCTGTAATAGTAAGTTTCATGGTGAGACTTCTTACATAATTCAAGGATTGCATGAAAGAAAACCACAGCATTATTTTCTAGCTTCTTATCTGATTTAGTAAAATGATTTTGAGAATTCCTTTTTTTTTTAACATCTTTATTGGAGTATAATTGCTTTACAATGGTGTGTTAGTTTCTGCTTTATAACAAAGTGAATCAGCTATACATATACATATATCCCCAAATCTCTTCCCTCTAGCATCTCCCTCCCTCCAACCCTCCCTATCCCACCCTCTAGGTGGTCACAAAGCACCGAGCTGATCTCCCTGTTCTATGTGGCTCCTTCCCACTAGCTATCTATTTTACGTTTGGTAGTGTATATATGTCCATGCCACTGTCTCACTTTGTCCCAGCTTACCCTTCCCCCTCCCTGTGTCCTCAAGTCCATTCTCTAGTAGGTCTGCGTCTTTATTCCCATCCTGCCCCTAGATTCTTTATAACCACTATTTTTTGTTGTTTTAGATTCCATATATATGTGTTAGCATACGGAGAATACCTTTTTCATGTGTGTTATTTATCAGAAATCATAAATGGTAGAAACCAAACTTTGTCAAACATGAAAGGTAATAAAAATTCCAGTGTGCCTGGAAGGCCATGAAACACTATGGAGTTTTTGTTTTATTTCTCTCTGGAGTTAACTGGTTTAATACTTCTACTGAACTGTAGCTAAAATGTGTTAAAAAACCCAACAACTAATTAGAGTTGGTTTATGCCAGAATTAGAAGCAGTAAAGCATGAAGAAATTGGAGTAAACTCTAAGGGGATGTCGTCCTCTTTTTAGGGTGTTTGATCTGTTGTGAATTCTGATCTGGTCATTTACTACCATCAATCTGTTTGACTCCAGAGGGATACTGTGCAAGGAACACTCAAGCACATGCAGGCTCCAGACTCCTATCTAGTCTTATATCTTGATAAGCCAGATTGACCTTGTTTTTGATTTTAGCATAAAATGTAGACTAGAGGCCTACCTAAGTTATCTATGCTATATTTCCTTTTTCTGTAGTTAGAGCCCCACCCTGAACCAGTTGACTCAGAATCTCTTGGTGTAGGGCCTAGAAATGTCCATTTTAAATATAGTCCCCAGATGAGTCTCATGAATGTTTGGGAACCACTGTGCAAGCCTCCTAGGTATGATGGCACCTCCCAAACCTGTGTGGCACTTTCTAAGCCTCAGCAAGTGTTACTGTGTTTGTTGGGAGGGAGGGATGAGAGAAAGGTGTCAACCTGAAAGAGTAGAGAACTTTGAACTTCTTTACTTCCCAAACCTCCAAGCCTAAGTGCCTTGGCTTAATTGTGTTTCTTTAAAATTCATATTTTCCTTGAGCTCTAATAGAGGCCCTTCTCCTCAGGTAAGGAATTGAGGTGGGATAGATGCGAATGACACTTTTCCTAGAGCAGGGATTATTAAACAATATTAAAGAAAAAATAGACCAGGCTGCTCTCACCTTCCCTCTCAACTTCCCTCATTCTTATTCTCAGTCACTCCATCTGGTAACTGATTCAGATGCTCAGCCTGGGTAAGAGCGTGTCTTAATCCATTTGGGCTGCTATCACAAAGTACCAGTTATGAACAACAAAAATTTATTTCTCACATTTCTGGAGGCTGGGAAGTTCAAGATCAAGGTGCCAGCAGATTCCAGGTCTGGTGAGAGCCCTTTTACTTGTTTCCAAATGGCTGTTTTCTACCTTCACATGGCAGATAGAGAGCAAGAGAACTCTCTGGGGTCCCTTTGGAAGGGCATGACTCCTATTTATGAGGGCTCCACTTTCCTGACCTCATATAATCCTAATTATCTCCCAAAGGTCCCATCTCCTAATGCCATCACACTGGTGGGTAGGCCTTCAACATATGAATTTGGGGGGGTGAGCACAAACATTCAGTCTTTGAAGAGCTGTTTTTCTAGAGATTAGAATCTTACCAAGAGTAAGCATATTATATTTGTGTAAAATTTTGTTTAGGCTGGTGTTAGAGTTGGGAGCATTTTCCTGGGCCTATCACCAAACAAAGAGGCTCGACACTTACCCTCAAGTGGGAATGGCGAGACACATGCAAATTTCTAGACCCTAATTTAGACTTTTTCTCCTGGAGAATTATTTGAGGAGTGTGAAGGGCCTATAGCGCTGCAGACTCACTGGCTTGACCCCAAACAGATCCTGTGCTGAAGCTGAGAAGAAGTACCTGGTCTTCTCCATAGCTTCAGATGTCTCTCAGACTCATCCTCAGAATGAGGGTCATAAGAAGAGGGGCAGTGTGGCCTTTCAGGCCAGTGGGAATAGGATAGGGCAGAGGGTCTCAGGTTTTCATGGACACCAGAATTACCTGAGGTGCTTCTGGTAAAATGCATATTCCCAGACACCAACCTGGATCTCCTGAGGGTAGTGTGTGTGTTTCCTAGGGCTGCCATAACATATTACCACAAATGTGGTGGCTTAAAACAGAAATTTATTCTCCCACAGTTTTGGAGGCTGACATCAAGGTGTCAGCAGAGTTAATTCCTTCTGGAGGCTCTGGGGGAGAAGCCGTTTTATGCCTCTCTCTCAGCTTCTGGTGGCTGCTGGCAATCCTTGGTGTGCCTTGACTTGTGGACACATCATTCCAATCTCTGCCTCCATCTTCACACGCCCTTCCTCTCTGTGTGTCTTCTGCCCTTCTCTTCTAAGGACTGCAGTCATTGGATTTACCCACCCCCATCTTAATCCAGGATGATCTCATTTTGAGATTCTTAACTAATTACATCTGCAAAACCTCTTTTCCCCATTAAGTTTACACAGATTCTGGGTAGATTTATCTTTTGGGGTCATTATTCAACCCACTATAGGTAGTGTCTAGGGACCTGCTTTTAAATAAATTCCCCTAGTGATTCTGATACAGATGATCTTAGGAACAGTGCCTTTTTTTCTTTTCTTTTCTTTTTTTACATCTTTATTGGAGTATAATTGCTTTAAAATGGTGTGTTAGTTTCTGCTTTATAACAAAGTGAATCAGTTATACATATACATATGTTCCATATCTCTTCCCTCTTGTCTACTTCCCTCCCACCCTCCCTATCCCACCCCTCCAGGCGGTCACAAAGCACAGAGCTGATCTCCCTGTGCTATGCGGCTGCTTCCCACTAGCTATCTACCTTACGTTTGGTAGTGTATATATGTCCATGCCTCTCTCTCGCTTTGTCACAGCTTACCCTTCCCCCTCCCCATATCCTCAAGTCCATTCTCTAGTAGGTCTGTGTCTTTATTCCTGTCTTACTGCTAGGTACTTCGTGACATTTTTTTTCCCTTAAATTCCATATATATGTGTTAGCATACGGTATTCGTCTTTCTCTTTCTGATTTACTTCACTCTGTATGACAGACTCTAGGTCTATCCACCTCATTACAAATGGCTCAATTTCATTTCTTTTTATGTCTGAGTAATATTCCATTGTATATATGTGCCACATCTTCTTTATCCATTCATCTGATGATGGACACTTAGGTTGTTTCCATCTCCGGGCTATTGTAAATAGAGCTGCGATGAACATTTTGGTACATGACTCTTTTTGAATTATGGTTTTCTCAGGGTATATGCCCAGTAGTGGGATTGCTGGGTCATATGGTAGTTCTATTTGTAATTTTTTAAGGAACCTCCATACTGTTCTCCACAGTGGCTGTATCAATTTACATTCCCACCAACAGTGCAAGAGTGTTCCCTTTTCTCCACACCCTCTCCAGCATTTATTGTTTCTAGATTTTTTGATGATGGCCATTCTGACTGGTGTGAGATGATATCTCATTGTAGTTTTGATTTGCATTTCTCTAATGATTAATGATGTTGAACATTCTTTCATGTGTTTGTTGGCAGTCTGTATATCTTCTTTGGAGAAATGTCTATTTAGGTCTTCTGCCCATTTTTGGATTGGGTTGTTTGTTTTTTGTTATTGAGCTGCATGAGCTGCTTATAGATTTTGGAGATTAATCCTTCTGTCAGTTGCTTTGTTTGCAAATATTTTCTCCCATTATGAGGGTCATCTTTCATCTTGTTTATGGTTTCCTTTGCTGTGCAAAAGCTTTGAAGTTTCATTAGGTCCCATTTGTTTATTTTTGTTTTTATTTCTATTTCTCTAGGAGGTGGGTCAAAAAGGATCTTGCTGTGATTTATGTCATAGAGTGTTCTGCCTATGTTTTCCTATAAGAGTTTAATAGTGTCTGGCCTTGCATTTAGGTCTTTAATCCATTTTGAGCTTATTTTTGTGTATGGTGTTAGGGAGTGATCTAATCTCATACTTTTACATGTACCTGTCCAGTTTTCCCAGCACCACTTATTGAAGAGGCTGTCCTTTCTCCACTGTACTCTCCTGCCTCCTTTATCAAAGGTAAGGTGACCATAGGTGCGTGAGTTTATCTCTGGGCTTTCTATCCTGTTCCATTGAGCTATCTTTCTGTTTTTGTGCCAGTACCATACTGTCTTGATTACTGTAGCTTTGTAGTATAGTCTGAAGTCTGGAGCCTGATTCCTCCAGCTCTATTTTTCGTTCTCAAGATTGCTTTGGCTATTCGGGGCCTTTTGTGTTTCCATACAAATTGTGAAATTTTTTGAGGAACAGTGCCTTTTGCAAAACACTGATGTTTCAGTGTCTCGGGCTGCCCAGGAAGGATTCTTTTGCACTATAAACACTTTAAAGAGCAAATCACTGTTAGAATTTTCTCTAATAATAGTTGCCAATTATTGAGCACTGTGCATTAAATTAAATGCTTTAACGTATGATTTCATTTAACATTTACAATACTCTGAGACAGATATTATGGTCTTATTTTAAAGGGTTAAGAGCTTGCCAGTGTCACATAGTAAGTGGTGGGGATTTGAGCCCAGTTCCCTGGGATAGCCTAACCAGAGGACCACTTTGGTATGCAATCTCCAAACACTTGATTCAGCTCAGGCATAATCTCCCCAGGAAACTTCTTTGAACACCACCCCTCCCCCCCCACCCCCAAACCACTACAAAACAAAAACAACAAAATCTATAACTTAAATAAAGTTAGGTTGTCTCTTTAGTGGCCCCTTCCCCCAGTGCTCTGCATACATTTCTCATCAGTGTGTTTGTAACCGCTCAGCTGGTAAGACATCTGGGTCTGCAATGTAGATGTGCGTCCGACGAGGAAATCTGTGCTTTCCCCTGGGTACCCCATCACCCACCACCCGACAGAGACCCTGAGAAGCTCTTTAGCCAGTCAACCCTTTGACCTTTCTAAGTGACTTGCCTTCAGTAAGTGGGAAGCTGGGACGGGTGCTTAGCTCCTTTGACTTCTGGTTTGCTCAGCTGTACCGCAGCTTTATTGCTGTTGATACTAAATTCCAGTCTTGGATTAAAAGATTTTGTGAGCAATTCTTTGACTAATATTTACAATTGCAGGAAGACATAAAATTAAAAAAAAAAAATCAGTTGACCTGAAACAGTTTGTCAGGTTTTTTTCCCCTGGCTTAAGCCAAGAGCTTTCTGCTTAGCTCATCAGGTCCTTCAGTGACCTTCATTTAGTTTTAGGTGGCAGAGTTCCTGCTCCATGTAAGTAGAGGAAGTTCTTTGAGTTAAATATAGCAAAATCAGCACAATACCAATCACCTATCTATTTGATTCCTTTATACAAATTCTGGAAGGCATTTAAGATTTTGAATCTCTTTGCTGCCTGCTTCTTGCCTCCCCCTTCATTTATATCCTCAATCTCTCTCTCTCCATCCCCCTCTCCCTCCCCCTCTCTCCCTCCCACTTCCTCCCTCTGTCTCTCCTACTTCCCCTCCTCCCTCTCCCTCTCCCTCTCTGTTTTACCTCTTTAAACTGTTGGTAGACATCAATGCCCACCAGAAGTTTATACCTAACATATGATCGGTGCCCCTTGCTGGGAAGCATTGTATCCTCATGGTTAAGGGCTATGCTGCAGATCCACATTTGTATTCCAGCTCTACCATTTACTAGCTTGTGACCCTGGCCAACTTATTCAACTTCTCTAAGCTTCGGTTTTCCCGTTTGAAAAATGGGGACGATGATGATGATAATGTTGATGATACCTATCTCATAGTATGATTGACAGGATTAGATGAGGGAATCCTTATAAAGTGCTTGGCACATAATAATTTCTCAGTAAGTGTTAGGTACTTTTATGACTAATGTTATTATAATAATTATTATTTTATTATTTTTGCTGTTGTCTAAACTGCTTTGTCTATTCTGTTTTGTTTAAAGTGTATATAAGATGGACTAGAAAAAGAGTTCTCATAATAGAAAAGAAGTCAATGACTACAGGATGACTGACTGGAATACAAATATTTGATAATAATGAACATTGATTAGGCTCTTAATAGATGTTAACACCATTCTAATGTGTTTCACATGCACGATCTCATTGACTCATCATGTATGGTAAGAGCTATCACTGTTACTCCATTTTTTTCTGATGAGAAAACTGAAGCACAGAGAGATTAAGTAACTTGTTGAAAATTTCTGCCATGCACCATATTAGAGTCATTCCACTGGCTTTGACAGAATACTGGAGGGAACATTTCCAAATTACTTATTTGTGTTATAGAATTATTCAACATGAAGTTTATGCTTATTCAATAAAAATTATCCACTACAAAATCATTCAGAAAAAACTTTCCTGTTAAAACACACATGTCCTTTGGGGTAAGGGTAAAAAGCCTCAGCATCTGATGGGAGCCTGTAGACACAGAGTGCCCTTTTTCTCTCTGGTAGCTGCCTAGGTCACATAATCAGTGTCAAGTCCAGTGCCTGTGGCCAGTGGAGGAACAGCATGGACTGTGCAGCAAGATGGTGCCATCAAAGTGTGATGGTCAGTTCCTAAACTTTGTGGCAGAGAGGCTTGGAGAAGCTCTTCTGGGCTGTGGCTGCCCACAACCAGGCTATAATTGGCCTCTGCAAAGTAGCAAGCACGTGGGCTCTGCTACTGCCACCCATCTGGCTGCAAGTTTTATGAATATGCAAGTAATGGAACCCATACTTGCGGCTATCCCTGGGACTGATGAGTCATAACTCATACATCCATATGGTTCACAGTGTCACACAACCAGGGGAGGGAGTGAAGGGAAATAGAGCTTTTAGATTCAGGTAGTTGGCCTGCACTACATCTGTGTCTTGCCACTATATCAGACCACCTTCCGTGAATAGGAAAGTCTTAAAAAACAAAAAACAAACAAAAACAATAAATAAAAGACCTGAAATTGGTGTCTCAATCTTTCCTAGATTCTTGGCACACCAGAATCAGGGCTTAAATTGTGATGCAAAACACAATATATTATATATTATTAAATATAATAATATTAATATGAAAATATATTTACTATATTTAATTATTATATTTAATAATATTAAATATTATATTAATTTGAAAATATATTAACAGAAAATGAAATTATCTGTTTAGAATAACCTCGAGAGATTTTTCAAAAGAGGCGTTAGTCCTACAAATCATTAAGAAAAGTTAAAAAACACCCTCATCTAAAATTTTAAACTGCAAAAAAATTCAAATTAAAAATTAAAGTTATCTTACATAGCTGTTTTAGATTTAGATTAAGTTTATGACTCAATAATTATATTTTTGTATTATGTAGCATAATTTTGTGTTGAGATACAATTTGCATGATACACTGAGGTTTCTTATGTATTGATAGTATGTAGTATATTTGTGCCTGTTTTAGGGTTTGTAGCATAATTTTATTAGTTTAAATTTATAATAGTAAAAATAACTAAAATGTTCTTTAACAGTAGAATAGATAAAAATGGCTTACATTATTATACGGAATACTACATAGCAATGAATGAGTGAACTACAGCCATGCACAGCCACAGGAATAAATCTCACAAGCATAATGTTGTCTGAAAGAAGCCAGACACAAACTAATACATGTACTGTGTGGTTGTGTTTATATAAAGTTCAACAGTAAGTATAACTAAACTATAGTTGGAATGATCAGGATAGTCAGGGTGTAAGGATACTTGTTACTTTTGGGGAGGCAGAAGGGGTTAGTGATTGGAAAAGCAGAGAGAATATCAAAATGATCTACTTGTTCACCGGGGTGGTAGGTTTATTCACTTTTAAAAATAATTCATTGACCTTCATTTACATTTTGTGTACTCTGTTGTATGTATGATATACTTCAATGTAAAAATGTAAACAATTATTAAAGAAGTCATATTTATTTGATATCTGCTCTTTGCTGGCCACATGACATTCAATCGTCATATCATTTCCTCGAGAAATACTATCTGATTTCCTGTCATTCATTCATGGTTTCCAGGAAGGCATTGGGGTTAAATAAAAGGTAGAATTGCTACCATTTTTTTCTCTACTGTGAACAATTTCCAAGTTGTCTAAATATTTTCTAGGTGGCTGATAAATTTTATTCTTGTGCATAGCAGATATGTGAGACAGGCTGGTATTGCTGTCTCTACTGTTCAGGTAAGGAAAATAGACACAAGGAGGTAAATGTTTTGCTGAGCCAGGAATTGGAATGTAGTTCTTTTGACATTCCTCTGTGCTGTGTGATTATAGAGCTCTGCTATAGTCATAGATATCTTAGAATTTCAAAATACCTTGACTCTCCTGGAAAAAAAGATTTCCATGAGCATGAAGAGACTCTAACCATAAAAATATTTTTGTAGATTAAATTTACATTTGTATCTAAGAACTATGGATAAGCACATTGCAGGGGTGGAGAGGGTACTCATGGATGCAAAAAAAATTTCTGAGCACTGGGTATTGTGTCCCTCTTTGGGGAAAGCAGATCCAGGAATATGACTATAATACAAAATGATAAAGGTTTGCACAGGACTTTGTGGGACGACAGAGGAAGGGCCAGTAACCAGCTTCATATGACAGTAATATTTGGGAGGTCTTCTGAAGGAGGGGATGGCTGAATCTAATCTTAATTATACAAGGTTGTATTTAAAACTAGATAGGTTGGTTAGATTTTCTTCATTTTTTCCCTTGTGATATTTCCACCTCCCAATTTTAGGAAACTTTAGATTCTCATAGAACATATATATATTTTGAATTTGAAGCACCAGATTGAATTTCCAGAGATGATGGCGGGAAGCTCCTTGAAGACAGGGTGTCTTAATAATACGTTCTGGGGCTGATTTTGGAAGGGACTTTTTTTTTAAAGACAGTTTTTTAGAGTGGTTTTAGGTCCATAGCACAATTGAGAGGGAAGTACAGGGATTTCCAATACACTTCCCTCCCTCACAGATACATAGCCTTCCCCTTATAGCATCCCCCACCAGAGCAGTGCATTTGTTACAACTGATGAACCTATGTTGACACATCATAATCATCCAAAGTTGATAGTTTACATTAGGGTTCACTCTTGATGTTGTATATTCTACGGATTTTGGGCAAATATATAATGACATATATTCATCATTATGCCATCAGAATATTTTTACTGCCCTAAAAAAACTCTGTGCTTTGTAGAAGGGGCTATTTTTGGTAGGAGTAATTTCTTCAGTATATACCACATTTGCCTTATTTGTCAGCAGATCTAAAGTGCTGAGCTGTTAGGTTCAGTGTTGTTCAGATGTTTTATTTCGGTCAAACTCTAACACCGTCAAGTCACGCATATCAAATAAATTTGATTGAACTGTATAGAGCCTTTTGATGGCAATAATTTTAAAAAACAAGTACTATGGATTTCATTTATAGGCCTTTAAATGAGCTTAAGGTTCCCAGGAAGCAAAATCTCATGTACATTACCTAATACCAACACAGGCAACCTCCCAAGGTTGACATTTTCGTTTTCAGATCTGATGTCTGCATCATCTTACTCTTTTTATTACTTTCAGTGCATGATCTCTTGTTTGTAAACAGACCTAACCAAATTTCAGCAATGAGATTCAGTTACAGAAGGAGAATATAATAGCATCAAAACCTTTATTCAGAAGTATTATTTTGCATTTCCCAATAGACATAGCCTAGCATGTCAAATGACATTAACTAAGGTGGCTCTCTAAAATATTTTATAATCACTTCTAGAGTAGTTAGATAATAAGCATAATTCCTTAAATCCTGTTTCTTTTTTATAGTAGGAGTACCTTGAAAATTCAAGTGGGAGAGAACAGGGTGTTAGTGATACAGCGAAAGAGGAAAATTGAGGACCTGTGTTTATTCATGGATTTTGAAAGCTGATCATACCATTTAAAAAAAATAGTAAAATGGAAAATATTGGTCCATCTTACATGGTAGCTGAGGGAAATATCTCTTGAAAGCGAAATTCTCACCCTTTGCCCTTTTTCCAAGTCCCCTAAATATTTGTAACAACCTATTAATGGAAACCATAAAAAGCATTTATGGTCCAGAAATAAAAAAGGCATATATTTTATTTTTTTTTTCAGTTTTTGAATTTTATTTATTTTTATACAGCAGGTTCTTATTAGTTATCTATTTTATACATATTAGTGTATATATGTCAATCTCAATCTCCCAATTCATTCCACCACCACCACCTACCACTTTCCCCCCTTGGTGTCCATACGTTTGTTCTCTACATCTGTGTCTCTATTTCTGCCCTGCAAACTGATTCATCTGTACCATTTTTCTAGCTTCCACATGTATGTGTTAATATACGATATTTGTTTTTCTCTTTCTGACTTACTTCACTCTGTATGACAGTCTCTAGATCCATCCACGTCTCTACAAATGACCCAATTTCATTCCTTTTTATGGCTGAGTAATATTCCATTGTATATATGGGCCACATATTCTTTATCCATTTGTCTGTCAATGGGCATTTAGGTTGCTTCCATGACCTGGCTATTGTAAATAGTGCTGCAATGAACATTGGGGTGCATGTGTCTTTTTGAATTATGGTTTTCTCTGGGTATATGCCTAGTAGTGGGATTGCTGGGTCATATGGTAATTATTTTTCATTTTTTAAGGAACCTGCATACTGTTCTCCATAGTGGCTGTATCAATTTACATTCCCACCAACATTGCAAGAGGACTCCCCAAAAGGCATATATTTTAACAAGTGAATGGTAACCTATTCTTAGCCAATATAGTAGCCTAATTTATCAGCCCAGGACTTACAGGTTTAAAAAAGATTGTGCTTCTCAAGTATGAAAGAATATTTAAATATATGTAAACAAGAAAAGAAATGCATGTAAATATACTACCTTAATTTCTTAGAGCATCTCCTGAAAAAAATGTTTTTGGGAGGTTAGCATAAATGAAACCAGATGAAATTATAGTGGTTTTGCTATGGTGTTCTTAAATAAGGGCCCTTGGATGAATTTCTTCAGGGGGTTCTTGAACCCCTTAAAATTGTGTACAACATGTGGTAAATCAAAGCATTTCTTCAAGGGCAGGGTGGGTCCTCTACTTTTATCAGGTTCTTAAAAGGGTTAAAAGCCATTGACTAAACCAATGTGACAAGTGTGTTTTTATTAGAGAGAGTGGGTAAATAGTTGGAAAGTATAACAAGCCTGTAAAATACGTCCATGTATATGGTGACAAAGATGAAGGACACTTATAGTTCTTGGAGTGCAATAAAATAATGCCTATCTTATTAAAATGTTTGCATAAAGTACTTTATTCCCTTGGTCGTGATGTAAAACTTTAATTTTCCTCTGCGTCATGTTGCCTTACTCTGGAAACAGTGAGAAATAATATTCGCCATTATCAGAGCTGTGTGTAATTCAGAAGTTGGTACTTTTTTCTGTTTATTCTTCTCCTATTACCAGTTTGCTTGTACCACATCATAGAATGAATGATGGATAAAGCAAGGGCGATCTGGTAGCAGCTAGCATTTGACTTGTCACTGAGAATGAGCTTATTGGATTTTGAATGGGCTACTTCATGCCCCTGAGAACAATATGCAGCTGTTAAGTACATTTTGCTTTTTGTTAAGAGCAAGGAAAACTGTAATTAAGCTCAGCCTATATTTCGGTATATAAATGTGTTTTAATGGATTTCCATTTTATTGGTACACACAAGCAAGATATCCCTTAACTCCATGATGGAAGTGCTTCAGATTTGTAATCTTGGATCTGTGGAAAGATAAAATGTGTGTGTGTGTGTGTGTGTGTGTGTGTGTGTGTGTGTGTAAAAGTCATTGAAAAAAGTATGGTAGAAAAGTAGTGTTTCCCTTAGGACCAAATTGAAGTCTCCAAAGCATCTTTGATCCACCTTTGACTAGACCCCCACAGTGATCTCCAAGGCTGTGAATTACAAGTTGGTGGAGGGAGAGACAAGGAAATATTTTACTTCTTTCTTTCTTTCTCCATAGTTTCCCTGAGATCTCAAACTGGCAGCCAGCTGGCTGAATCTGCCCACAGACATGTTTTATTTGGCCCATGCAGTGTTTTAAAAAATTTTGTGCCAACATTTTAATAGGAAGATTTCACATAGTAATCTACATTTCTGGCTTGTCTTGAGAAATCAGAAGGTAGGGGAACACTTGGCTGGAGCTGAGAAACAGCTGTCTCCCTTCCCCTGGGCCACAGCCTCCTTCTGCAGCTCATTCAAATGCCCCCACCACACCCCCAGTGAATTTATGCACTTAGTTACCTGCTGGATTACTGGAGGCATCTGAGTTTGAGACTAATTTAAGGCTGCCTTTCATACCATCTTAGTTTTCTGATTAACAACCACATTTTGTATGAAAGCCATATTCTTGATCCTCGAGAGCCTTATTATTTGTTATTACATTGACATCTGGCCATCAGATCTAATAATTTTCATGTTCGAAGGATTTAGAATTCCTAATTATTCCTAATTTGGGTCCAGGATGGGAAGGGAGTGCAGATAAAGAGAACATAAATACCTAAAATGCTTATCTTTCCTAATACACATTCAGTTGTTGCTATCTACCAAAACTGGTCTGAAGCTGTAGGCTTTAGTGGTGCTTTTAACTAAATTGTGCTTGCTGGTTTTGGAATTTTATCCTAGAATTGTGTGTGTGTGTTAAGAAAAACAGTTGATTCATTTAACAGGCATTGAAACATGTAGACTCCTAGGACATTATACTTTCTTTATGCTTTGACATATAATGGGCAAATCTTGAGGAAAATTTAATAGATTTGGGGTTGTCTCTAATTCATGAGGCTGCAACTTTCTAATTTCTAAACTTTCAATTACTTTGGTCAGGATGGAGGGAGAGACAAATTTAGGCAGCCTTTCTTTCCAGTTCTTCCAAATTACTCTTCCTGGTAAAGACAGAGAAATCTTGCCAGAACTCATACTCAACTTGTTGGAGGGCTAGCCTTATCTTGTTATCTAAGGTCTATGCAAACCACTTCTAATCCCAGTAGATTCTGCAGTTTAGACAGAGGGGTTGAAACATGAAGTGTTTAGTAATGTTATGAATCTGAAGGTAATTCTTATCTAACTTTTAAAAGAAAAAAATAAAATCTTTTCAAGTGTGGTAATTTGGAGTAATTTATTTCCTTCAAAACAATTTAGTTTTCATATATACTAGGCTAGCAATGCAATGGAAGCATAATAGCACAAAAACTCAAGGGATTTGAATGTGGGAATGGGTAAATGTTTTATAATGAGTGAGAAAATTCTTGTCCAACTTTAGGAATAAAAGCTCCACAAAATTATGAATGTTTTGGCAATACTTATTTATGAACAGAGAAGTGATCTAATGATTATGTAATTAGGTTTCTTCATTTTTTTTTCTTCTTTTTTTTTTCTCTTAAAGGCAGCAAAAGACTTTAAGTAAACCACTTTAACTTGCTAAATTTCCCCCAACAGTGAAATTTTTGGAAATACATTTGAATGTTCTCAGTACAGATTATATTATTTCTGTGATTTTTGAGACTGATCAGAGGAGACACCCATCTTTATGTGAAAAGTAAAAACAAGATACCTTAAGAAAGTTGAAAAATTTTTATTGCTTTTCCACTTTTAAAGTCATATTGTTTTTACTTGTCTTCAGATGTTCTAATAGACAATGGAAAACATAAGAAAAAATTTGAATACCTTTCCTTGTCTATTATGGGAAAGGCAATCTACTCCAAAAGAACTAGAGGTAAGAATACGCCTGGTTAAGATTTTATCTAGCACATCTAGGGTTTAGGATGAAAAACATGTATGTATAGATGGAAATTGGAACATTTATAATCTATGCAGTTTGGTCTTGCTTTGTTCCTTCACTCATAAAATATAAGTACATTTAAACTCTGTTAGTTTGTCCTAGAAGGACTAAAACATGGACTTTGGCCTTAAGGAGCTTAAATTTCCTTAAAGTCATTCATATTCCTCCCTTATGGGAACATCACTTAGGAAAATATTCAGATTATACGTATCATGGTCAAAAGCAAACATTTACCAGGGCCTGACAGGTTTTGTCTTCTTATAGGAAGTTGCCTTTACCTTATTAGTTCTTGATGATTTACTGGTTAGACTATAACTGTATCTGGTTTATTTGTTTATGCAGATTTATTTCTTTAAAGCTATGCATATTGGAAAATGTCTAAATATGCAGAAGTGTACCTTTTATTTATTTATTTTAAAACACTATTTATTTATTTATTTAGCGGTACGCGGGCCTCTCACCACTGTGGCCTCTCCCATCGCGGAGCACAGGCTATGGACGCGCAGGCCCAGCGGCATGGCTCACGGCCCTAGCCGCTCTGCGGTATGTGGGATCTTCCCGGACTGGGGCATGAACCTGCATCCCCTGCATCGACAGGCGGACTCTCAACCACTGTGCCACCAGGGAAGCCCAGAAGTGTACCTTTTAAAGCGAAGTCAATCTGAATCTAGAGCTGTAATAGAGAATTTAAATTTATTTACTTTATTTATTTATTTTTGTCTGCGTTGGATCTTCGCTGCTGCGTGCGGGCTTTCTCTAGTTGTGGTGAGCGGGGACTACTCTTCGTTGCGGTGCGCAGGCCTCCCATTGTGGTGGCCTCTTTCGCCACGGAGCCCAGGCTCTAGGCCCGCGGGTCTCAGTAGTTGTGGCATGTGGGCTCGGTAGTTGGGGCCCATGGTCTCTAGACCGTAGGCTCAGTAGTTGTGGCCCATGGGTTTTGTTGCTCTGCGGCACGTGGGATCCTCCCAGACCAGGGCTTGAACCTGTGTCCCTTGCATTGGCCGGCAGATTCTTAACCACTGCGCCACCAGGGAAGTCCCTGTAATAGGGAATTTAGATTGGAGCACCCTGTGGTTCTCCTTCAGAATTATTTGGTTAATAATTTCTGTCAGCCTGGGAGCCCCCTGAGTGCAGGGACTGTGATTATCTCTGCAGTATCTCCAACTCCTAATACATTTCATGGTATCCAGTAGGTGCTCATGGTACCTTGCCTGACTGACAAATGAGGGGTGGTCAGCCACTAGGGTTTCTGTTGCTCAGGTGTGTAGGTCTCAGCACACTGTGAGGAAACTGTGTGACTTTGGGAGAGACAGAGGTCAATGCAACAATCATGCAAATAAACATAAAATTCTTGCCTTACTAATCAGATTTTCTCTTTTTTATAAGGAGGACAGCCCTCTTAGTTTTGTGGGCAGAGCACAATTTGTGAAATAGCCCAAGATTTTGCGTTCTAGGTGGTGTCTTCTATCTGAATTCTTGTGCATCTAGTTCAGACTAGCTTCATGGCTTTGCCAAACACCACTTTGCATTGCAGCAGTCTGACTGGAAGAAAGAGCAGTGCTTGTGTATGTGTGTGTGTGTGTGTGTGTGTGTGTGTGTGTGTGTGTGTGTGTGTGTGAGAGAGAGAGAGAGAGAGAGAGAGAGAGAGAGAGAGAGAGAGAGATAGTTTTCTGTATCACCTCTGCCAGCAACTGTGTGACCTTGGCAAGTCACTTAACCTGTAGGCCTCAGAATCACTCCTTTCTAGGTGTTGTCTTGGTTTTAAAATGCCAGGGTTGGGATTCTTAACTGCTGTGGCCCCTTTAAATTCCATTTGGCTATTTGAATGCATATATTAGTTTTTCTATTAGCCTGTATGCTCCTGGAAGTCAGACTATCTGACACATTTTGTGTATGTGTGTTTTCAAACTTTTTATTATAGAGAATTTTGAACACACACAAAGCAGACAGATCAGCTTAGTGAAACCCCCTAGAATTCATTACCCTGCCCCAACCATCAATCTATGAACACATGGCCAATCTTGTCCCATCACGCCCCATTCTCTTACCCTCCATTATTTGGAAGCAAATATTAGGTATGTCATCTAATCTGTAAATATTTTATAGTTACATCTTTTTTTTTTTTTTTGCCTCTCAGGCATCTAACACAGAACCTTGTACACATTAGATAATAAGAAGATAAATTCTGAATAAATGAACGAGAGTGGGCTGGGAATGGCACTCCAACATACACCCAAAATTATACGCATTTTAAACATTTAATAAAATTTGTTAAGCTTTAGATTCTCAGAGTGGAGGAGGAGGAGAAGCCAAGGCTTCCAGCTATTGGAATCCTTATGTGGTTGGAATATTAAAGAGTGTCTTTACCTATTACATGTAATCACCCCATCACTAGGGAGCCCAGCATGCTCCAGGAAGTTAAGGTACATGCCAAAGATTAGCAAAAAGCCATCCAACTTTATGGCTGCATCTTGAGGAACTATCTTAGTGGTAGTAGGTGGCACAACCTAAAGGCTTTGCAAACTATGAGTTTCTAATTTACTGAGAACTTGAAAATTCATAGGAAGGACTCAGCTACTTCTCTTTATTTTATATTTCCTATTACCTGTTTCCTAAGCTTTCTCTATCTTCTCTAAAACAGCCTGTTTACCCTCCTTTCTTTTCTTCTCATTATTTTTCTGACCATGCTCAGGTCTTCAGGGGAATTTGCTGAGAGCATTGAATTAGGCAGAATACATTTTAGCCAAAGTATGTGCTTGCTTTGGAGGTATTATTCCCAAATATATAGGCAATGTAGTCTGTATAACACCATGAATAAAATAGTAAAACAAGAATAAAAAATTCAAAGTGAAAAATCTCCCTTAGTATACACTGAAAGACTTGGACAAGAATGTTCATAGCAGCAGTATTTATAATACCTAAAACCTGCAAATAATTCAAATGTCTATTAACAGAATGGATAAATGGAATATTTTGCAGTAATTAAAAAGAATAAACCATGGCTATCTAGAAGAATATGGAGGATTTTTACAGACATAATGTTAAGTGAACATTGTGTTGTTCCATTTATACCACGTTAAAAACCAGGCAAATGAATCTGTGGAAACTGAAGTCAGGATAATAGTTAATTTTATGGAGGGAAGGGTGGTAACTGGAGGGCTATGAGGGAGGATTCTAGGTGCTGAAAATGTTCTGTAACCTGATCTGGGAGGTGACCACACAGGTGTGCTCACTTTGTAATATTTCATCAAGCTGACCACTTAAGATCTGTATACCTCACAATGCATATATTACACTTCAATGAAAAAAGAAAAAATCCTACCCTTTTGACTATGTAGGAATACCTAAAGTTTAAGCCAGTTGTTTACTTGACCTTATAAGAAACAATGCTTGCTTCAATAATCTGACTTTTTTTCTCTTTTGTAGGACAAAACTGGTAGATTGAGAAAGGAGTAAGAGATGCCTAATGTTTTCATTGTACAAAGCATTTGTTTCTCGAGATAATCTTCAATAAACCATGAAACTGTGGTCAAAATGAACTGCTAGTAAGACCTGTTGGTGTTGGGAGCTGTAGAGAATTTATTATTATCTTACAAGGGGCATAATTAATAGGTCATGTAAGGGAAAGTCCTGGCTCAGTGTTGGAGTACATATTAGAATCCAGAATTACCTTAGTATGGCAAGAGGAATTCAGAATGAAGTTCAGCATATATTTAATGACAAGAGATAAATGCATAAATATAAGTAGCGTTTAATTAATTCATTGAAGTGTGGTTGATTTACAATATTATATTAGTGTCAAGTGTAAAGTATCATTTTAATACAATAGAAATAAATCAAGGGTTGATTGGATCTGGTGAATACAGTTAAAAATATATTGCCTTTAACATGAAAAGATGCTCAACATCACTAATTATTAGAGAAATGCAAATCAAAACTACAGTGAGGTATCACCTCACACTGGTCAGAATGGCCATCACCAAAAGGTCTACAAACAATAAATGTTGGAGAAGGTGTGGAGAAAAGGGTACCCTCCTATGCTGTTGGTGGGAATGTAAATTGGTACAGCCACTATGGAGAACAGTATGGAGGTTCTTTAAAAAACTAAAACTAGAGCTACCATACGATCCAGCAATCCCACTCCTGGGCATATATCCAGAGAAAAACATGGTTCAAAAGGATACATGCACCCCAGTGTTCATTGCAGTGCTGTTTACAATAGCCAAGACATGGAAGCAACCTAAATGTCCACTGACAGATGAATGGACAAAGAAGATGTGGTACATATCAATGGAATATTACTCAGCCATTAAAAAGAAAGAAATAATACCATTTGCAGTAACACGGATGGACCTGGAGATTATCATACTAAGTGAAGTAACTCAGGCACGGAGAGACAAATATCATATATCACTTATATGTGGAATCTAAAAAAAAAAAGTGATACAAATGAACTTATTTACAAAACAGAAACAGACTCACAGACTTAGAGAATGAATTTATGGTTACCAGGGGGAAAGGGTGGGAGGGAGGGATAGATTGGGAGTTCGGGATTGACATGTACAGACTTCTATATTTAAAACATATAACCAACAATGACCTACTGTATAGCACAGGGACATCTGCTCAATATTCTGTAATAACCTAAATGGGAAAAGAATTTGAAAAAGAATAGATACATGTATATGTATAACTGAATCAATTTGCTGTACACCTGAAACTAACACAACATTGTTAATCTCCAATATAAAATAAAAGTTAAAAAAATACATATTGCCTTTAAAAAAAGGGTAAAACAAGCATGATACAATACTGACATTTATATACATATAAATAGTAACACTTTTATATAGAAGATGATTCTTCCTTATATTGGACTGAGCAGAGATATTTTGGAGTACCATGTGCAAAACTGGTCCTAGACATGATTGTGCTATTGGAAACATTTGACTCTATTGCCTTCCTTTTGCTTTTCTTTTTTAGTACAGGGTGGTATAGTATAAAAACATGAACTTAGAAGTCAGATTGCTTTCAGTTTAAATTTTGCCTCTATCTCAAGCTGACTGTGGGCAAATAACTTCTTTGACTTTCAGTTTTCTCATCCTTAAAATGGGGACTCTACTAACTGGGATATTTAATAGGCATATCATGTCTATCTTTAAAAAAAAATTTTTTTATTGGAGTACAGTTGATTTACAATGTTGTGTTAGTTTCAGGTGTACAGCAAAGTGAATCAATTATACATATACATATATCCACTCTACTTTTTAAGATTCTTTTCCCATATAAGCCATTATAGAGTATTGAGTAGAGTCCCCTGTGCTATACAGCAGGTTCTTATTAGTTATCTATTTTATATATAGTAGTGTGTATATATCAATCCCAATCTCCCATTTATCTCTCCCCCCCATCCCATGGTAACTATAGTTTATTTTCTACATCCATGACTCTATTTCTGTTTTGCAAATAAGTTCATTTGAACTCCTTTTTTTTAGATTCCACATATAAGCAATATCATTTAATATTTGTCTTTCTGTGATATCATGTCTCTCTTTACATTGGGATTTATCAGTCAGGATTTTGTGTGACTGCATGATCAGAAAACTCAAAATAACTGTAAATACACAGGAATTTATTCCACTTAAAAGAAGCCTAGAGATAGGCAGTCCAGCACTGGTGTGTCTGCTCCCTGAAATCACCACCAATTTAGGCTCCAGTTAAACTTTTTTATCAGCCATGCTCAACATGTGAGTTCCATTCTGAAGGTTACCTCATGACTTAGATGGCTGCTGTAGCTCCACCCATCTTCCTCATTACAAGCAGTGTGAAGGAAGATGGCACATAAGGCAAAAAAGGTGCAACTCCCAGATGAGTTAGCTCTCTTTTAGCTGTTTTAGAAGTCCTATAAACTCTTTTACTTATTTCTTATTGACTAGAATTTAGTTCTATAACCTCACTTAGCAGTAGAAAGAGGCTGGGAAATGTAGTCTTTTAGCTGGAATAAAATTGGTATTTGGTTACTTAGGAAGATGTGGTAAGTGCATTTTGGGTGGCAACTAGGAGTCTTGACCACAATGTTCACAACAGAACACCTCTCCCCATCCTCTCCCTGTCTTAGTAAATGGTACCACCGTCTACCAGATAGCTCAGTCTAAGAACCTGGGATTCATTCACCATTCCTTTCTTTTCCTTATACCTCATATCCATATAAACACCAAGTCCCACAGCTCTGAAATATATCCTTAAATCTGAACCATCTCTCCATCTCCACTATTAAACCCACAATTCAAGTCACCATTATCTCTCATCTGGGTTATTTCAGTTGCCTCCTGACTGGTCTTCTTGGTTCTTGTCTTGCTTCTCTACAGAACACTGCTTGCGTAATAAACACAATGATTTTTTAAAAAAAAAAAGTGAAATCATATCACTTTCCTGCCTAAAACCATCCAAAACTTCCCATTGTAATAAAAATAAATGCCACCTTCTTATCTTGTCCTACAAGGCCTTCCATGGTTTGGCCCCTGTCTCTCTAAACTTATCATCCCCAGGTGTTCATGCTCCAATCATAGTGGTCATCTTTCTGTCCCTTGAATGTACCAGGTATGGGCTACTGTTAGTGAGAGAGTAATAAGGAAGGGGTGGGGTCAAACCAGAGTATGTCGTATCTTACAGCAGTAAAATAAAAGGCAATGAGAGAAGTTGTAACACGCACTATAGATAAGCTTAGGTTGAGAACCAGAGCATGACTTTCAGAACCCTTTGTGTTCTCTTTACTGATGATTGGGAGAAAGAGGAACTATGGCCTGCTCCTTCTTTGTGTGGAACAAGAATAGGTTTCAGTGATTATGATTTTAAAAAGAACAAAGAATGCAGGAACAAATGACTGTTATCAGGCAAGAGAAGTAACCATAGAAAAGTAACCATAGAAAAGATAATAAATCAGTCATAAAGACCTCCAGTTCTGTTTCAAAGGTAAAGATCAGCCTGAAGCACATTCTTGAGCAGTTTTGCAGGATCCAAACCCTTTCTAGCACTCAACCACCGGAGTAACTGGAGCCTATGGAAGGATGATGCTGACCTTTGCTAACCCCCATGACTTCACTCAATAAGGTGCCTGGATTTTGTCAACCTAGAGTGACCTTTGCCTCATTTTAATGCTGAAATCTCCACCCCAAGGGCAGGGATCGCTGCCACTTTTAAACATGCAATGTTGTCACACTGCACAAGCACATCTAGAACTCCACTTCTACACGGGAGATTACTCTCGCCCTTTCATGAAAATGCATATGCATCCTTAGCTTAAAACTCCCTGATCTTGCTCTTCAGGGAGTCAGTGCTTTGAGAGCTGTCTCTTTGTTTCCTTACTTGTCACAGGAATAAATGCTTCCACCTTGACTGAAAGTGCTTGGCATGTTCAATGGCTATGTACGTACCCCAAGCGACTGACCCATTGAGTCTGGTAACACTACCTCACACCTTTGCCCCGGAGCAGTATTTCCCATTTTTGTATGGCTAATGCAATATTTGAGTGGAGTCTCAGCTCAAATATCCTTCCCACAGGTAGGCCTTCACTGACCACCTAGATAAAATAGTTCTTTCTAACCTCATGTCTAAGTTACCCTCTGTCCCACTTTCTAATTATATTTGATTCAGTGCTTGACATGTACCTCCACCCAGCTAGAAAAAAAATTTGGCCATGTGCTGAATTGACTACGGTGTGGGAGAAGAAGCACTCTCATACACTATCAGTGCAGAATGCATTGGTTAAAACCTCTCAGAAGGGCAAATTTTCCAGTATCTATTAGAACTAAGAACTATAGCTTTATGAGGGCAAGGGACTGTAGCTGCAGTAGGAGTTCAGGAACTTATTGAAAGAATGGTGATTCTAAGGATTAAGTCACCAACTGTTTGATCCCAGTTTTTTTTCCCTCCTCCTTTTTTATTCAATGCCCTTTATCTCATATTTAAAGTCTCCTCTGCTAAGATGTTAACACATATCCTTTAAAGTCAAATTTCTCAAATGGGCGTATCCTAGCTCCTTGGGCAAGGCCTCAGGATTAATCTAATTCATCTTCCTGGAATGTCAATTTTATTAGAAGGATTGTGAGAAAAATATTTTTCTACCAAAAAGTTTGGAGATAGTTAAAGTTTGAGGACCATCTAGGTTTCTTGGGGACGGAGCTCAGTATCTTTGACATTAGGGACAATTTAGTGGAAAAGTTTGAGAAGCACTGATTAAAGGTATTAGCTCTTAGAAGGATATTTGCATTTTAATACAGAATTCTTCAATTCATCATGAAGTGTCTATTGAGGAATTGTGTTTACCAGTAAGCATAGTTTAGCTTGAAGCAGTAGGTGCTGAGTCTTCCTGAACTGTACATTTGCATATTCTCTTCAGTTTGCAAAATGCTTGTGTTATTATAACATATATTATTTTATCTAATTGAATTTTTTAAATTGAATTTTTATATCAGCCAAGTTGAGTATAAGCATGGGATCTGCCTGCAGCCCACAAATAATCACTATGCATGCAAAGCATTAAACTTTTCAAATAGTGTTAAATTTTAAAATAACTGAAATGTGGAGATGATTGGTTCAATATGACAGAGTAGAAGGACGTGCTCTCACTCCCTCATGTGAGAGCACCAGAATCACAACTAACTGCTGAACAGTCTTTGACAGGAAGACACTGGAACTCACCAAAAAAGATACCCCACATCCAAAGACAAAGGAGAAACCACAATGAGACGATAGGAGGGGTGCAATCACAATAAAATCAAATCCCATAACTGCTGGGTGGGTGACTCACAAACTGGAGAACACTTATACCACAGAAGTCCACCCACTGGAGTGAAGGTTCTGAGCCTCACGTCAGGCTTCCCAACCTGGGGGTCCAGCAGTGGGAGAGCTCCTAGAGAATCAGACTTTGAAGTCTAGCAGATTTGATTGCAGTATTTCGACAGGACTGGGGAAACAGAGACTCCACTCTTGGAGGGCACACACAAAGTAGTGTGTGCATCAGGACCCAGGGGAAGGAACAGTGACCCCATAGGAGACTGAACCAGACCTAACTGCTAGTGTTGGAGGGTCTTCTGCAGAGGCAGGGGGGTGCTGTGGCTCACCGTGAGGACAAGGAAACTGGCAGCAGAAGTCCAGGGAAGTACTCCTTGGCATGAGCCCTCCCAGAGTCTGCCATTAGCCCCACCAAAGAGCCCAGGTAGGCTCCAGTGCTGGGTCACCTCAGGCCAAACAACCAACAGGGAGGGAACCCAGCCCCACCCATCAGCAGACAAGTGGATTAAAGTTTTTTTGATCTCTGCCCACCAGAGCAACACCCAGCTCTACCCACCACCAGTCTCTCCAATCAGGAAACTTGCACAAGACTCTTAGATACCCTCATCCACCAAAGGGCAGACAGCAGAAGCAAGAAGAGCTACCATCCTGCAGCCTCTGGAATGAAAACCACATTCACAGAAATATAGACAAGATGAAAAAGGCAGAGGGCTATGTACCAGGTGAAGGAACAAGATAAAACCCCAGAAAAACAACTAAATGAAGTGGAGATAGGCAACCTTCCAGAAAAAGAATTCAAAATAATGATAGTGAAGGTGATCCAGGACCTCGGAAAAAGAATGGAGGCAAAGATTGGGAAGATGCAAGAAATGTTTAACAAAGACCTAGAAGAAATAAAGAACAAACACCTAGAATAATTAAAGAACAAACAAACAGAGATGAACAATACAATGAAATATACACTAGAAGGAATCAATAGCAGAATAACTGAGGCAGAAGAACGGATAAGTGACCTGGAAAACAGAATGGTGGAATTCACTGCCACAGAACAGAATAAAGAAAAAAGAATGAAAAGAAATGAAGACAGCCTAAGAGACCTCTGGGACAAATTAAATGCAGCAACATTCACATTATAGGGGTCCCAGAAGGAGAAGAAAGAGAGAAAGGACCCAAGAAAATATTTGAAGAGATTATAGTAAAAAAATTCCTTAACGTGGGAAAGGAAATAGCCACCCAAGTCCAGGAAACACAGAGAGTCCCAGGCGAGATAAACCCAATGAGAAACACACTGAGACAAAGAGTAATCAAATTGACAAAAAATAAAGACAAAAAAAATATTATTGAAAGTAACAAAGGAAAAATGACAAATAACATACAAGGGAACTCCCGTAAGGTTAACAGTTGATTTCTCAGCAGAAACTCTACAAGCCAGAAGGGAGTGGCATGATAAATTTAAAGTGATGAAAGGGAAGAACCTACAACCAAGATTACTCTACACAGCAAGGATCTCATTCAGATTCGGCAGAGAAATCAAAAGCTATACAGACAAGCAAAAGCTATGAGAACTCAGCACCACCAAACCAGCTCTACAACAAATGCTAAGGGAACTTCTCCAAGTGGGAAACACAAGAGAAGAAAAGGACCTACATAAAAAGGACCTATATTCATTACTGATGAATATAGATGGAAAAATCCTCAACAAAATACTAGCAAACAGAATCCAACAACATATTAAAAGGATCATACACCATGATCAAGTGGGATTTATCGCAGGGATGCAAGGATTCTTCAATATATGCAAATCAATCAATGTGATACATCATATTAACAAATTGAAGAAGAAAAACCATATGATCATCTCAATAGATGCAGAAAAAGCTTTTGACAAAATTCAACACCAATTTATGATAAAAACTCTCCAGAAAGTGGGCATAGAGGGAACCTACCTCAACATAATAAAGGCCATATATGACAAACCCACAGCAAACATCATTCTCAATGGTGAAAAACTGAAAGCATTTCCTCTAAGATCAGAAACAAGACAAGGATGTCCACTCTCACCACTATTATTCAACATAGTTTTGGAAGTCCTAGCCACGGCAATCAGAGAAGAAAAAGAAATAAAAGGAATACAAACTGGAAAAGAAGAAGTAAAACTGTCATTCTTTGCAGATGACATGATACTATACATAGAGAATCCTAAAGGTGCCACCAGAAAACTACTAGAGCTAATCAATGAATTTGGTAAAGTTGCAGAATACAAAATTAATGCACAGAAATCTCTTGCATTCCTATACACTAATGATGAAAATTCTGAAAGAGAAATTAAGGAAACACTCCCATTTACCATTGTAACAAAAAGAATAAAATACCTAGGAATAAACCTAGCTAGGGAGACAAAAGACCTGTATGCAAAAAACTATAAGACACTGATGAAAGAAATTATAGAAAATACAAACAGATGGAGAGATATACCATGTTCTTGGATTGGAAGAATCAACATTGTGAAAATGACTAGAGTACCCAAAGCTATCTACAGATTCAGTGCAATCCCTAGCAAACTACCAATGGCATTTTTTACAGAACTAGAACAAAAAATCTTAAAATTTGTATGGAGGTACAAAAGACCCTGAATAGCCAAAGCAGTCTTGAGGGAAAAAAACGGAGCTGGAGGAATCAGACTCCCTGATGCCAGACTATACTGCAAAGCTACAGTAATCAAGACAATATGGTACTGGCACAAAAACAGAAACATAGATCAATGGAACAAGATAGAATGCCCAGAGACAAACCCACACACCTATGGTCAACTAATCTATGACAAAGGAAGCAAGCATATACAATGGAGAAAAGACAGTCTCTTCAATAAGTGGTGCTGGGAAAACTGGACAGCTACATGTAAAAGAATGAAATTAGAACACTCCCTAACATCATACAGAAAAATAAACTCAAAATGGATTAGAGACTTAAATATAAGACTGAACACTATAAAACTCTTAGAGGAAAACATAGGAAGAACACTCTTTGACATAAATCACAGCAAGATCTTTTTGGATCCACCTCCTAGAGTAATGGAAATAAAAACAAAAAAATGGGACCTAATGAAACTTCAAAGCTTTTGCACAGCAAAGGAAACTATAAGCAAGACGAAAAAACAACTCTCAGAATGGGAGAAAATATTTGCAAATGAAGCAACGGACAAAGGATTAACCTCCAAAATATATAAACAGCCCATGCGGCTTAATATTAAAAAAAAAAAACCCAATCAAAAAATGGGCCAAAGACCTGTATAGACATTTCTCCAAAGAAGAAATACAGATGGCCAAGAAGCACATGAAACACTGCTCAACATTACTAATTATTAGAGAAATGCAAATCAAAACTACAATGAGGTATCACCTCACACCAGTTAGAATGGGCATCATCAGAAAATCTACAAACAGGGCTTCCCTGGTGGCACAGTGGTTGAGAGTCTGCCTGCCGACGCGGGGGACGCGGGTTCATGTCCCAGTCCGAGAGGGTCCCACGTGCTGCGGAGTGGCTGGGCCCGTGGGTCATGGCCACAGGGCCTGCGTGTCCGGAGCCTGTGCTCCGTGACAGGAGAGGCCACAACAGCGAGAGGCCTGAGTACCGCAAAAAAAAAAAAAAAGAAAAAAGAAAATCTACAAACAACAAATGCTGGAGAGAGTGTGGAGAAGAGGGAACCCTCTTGCACTGTTGGTAGGAATGTAAATTGATACAGCCACTGTGGAGAACAGTATGGAGGTTCCTTAAAAAACTAAAAATAGAATTACCATGTGACCCAGCAATCCCACTGCTGGGCATATACCCTGAGCAAACCATAATTCAAAAAGAGTCATGTACCACAATATTCATTGCAGCACTATTTACAATAGCCAGGACATGGAAGCAACCTAAGTGTCCATCGACAGACGAATGGATAAAGAAGATGTGGTACATATATACAATGGAATATTACTCAGCTATAAAAAGGAACCAAATTGGGTCATTTGTAGAGATGTGGGTGGAGCTAGAGACTGTCATACAAAGTGAAGTGAGTCAAAAAGAGAAAAATGGTGCTTCCCTGGTGGCGCAGTGGTTGAGAGTCTGCCTGCCAATGTTGGGGACATGGGTTCGTGCCCTGGTCTGGGAGGATCCCACATGCTGCGGAATGGCTGGACCCATGAGCCATGGCTGCTGGGCCTGCATGTCCGGAGCCTGTGCTCTGCAATGGGAAGGGCCACAACAGTGAGAGGCCCACGTACCGCAAAAAAAAAAAAGAGTAAAACGATTATTGTATATTAACTCATATGTGTGGAACCTAGAAAAATGGTACAGATGAACCAGTTTGCAGGGCAGAAATAGAGACACAGATGTAGAGAACAAACGTATGGACACCAAGGGGGGAAAGTGGCAGGTGGTGTGGTGGTGGGATGAATCAGGAGATTGGGACTGACATGTATACACTGATGTGTATAAATGGATGACTAATAAGAACCTGCTGTATAAAATAATAAAATTAAATTAAAAAAATAAACAAAAACAAAACTGAAATATAAGTCCTCCTGCCTAACCAGAACCCTGAGTCCTCAGTTCCCTTGTTTATAGGGGAATTTCTTGGGTATCTTTCCAGAAATATTTTAATATTCTGGCAACTGAGCACTAGCTCCGATCTTGGAGTATGATCTCCTTGCATTCTTTTTTTCCATACACAAATGAGGAGTATACAGTAGTATTCTGCTTTTTTTAAAGAAAAAATGTAGAGTTTTACATTGGGCTGTTGTATTCTGTTGTATGAGGTACACAATGTTTATTTACATTATTTCAGATGGGTGGACATTTTCATCGTCTTCAGTATTTTGCTGTAATAACTGATGCTCTCAGGAACATCTTTTACATGATGAGCATTTTTTTCTTTGCCCACATAAATAAAGTAAATAATAACTTTCTAGTAGTAGTATTGCTGTGTGTCAAAGCTATATGTTTTCAGTTCTGCTACATATGGAAATATGCCCTTCAGGAAAGCTTTAACCAGTGCATTCTCCATGATGGTGTAGGAGAGTAAATTTTTCCCTAAACCACGGTCGATTCAGCACGCCACCAATTTTTAAAATTTGTTAATAAGATAGTGAGAAAATGAAGCTTATTTTTACTTGAAGTCATTTAGTTGACTGAGATTAAGTCTTTTTAATTCAAATATTTCAAAGTTATTTACCTTGAATTCTTTGTAAACTCTTTGGTTGTCTTTCTCTTCTAATTTTCTTGTGAGTTGTTGGTCTTTTTCTTTTTTCTTTTAATTTGTAAAGACACAAAATATATTAAGATATGAAATTAACCCTCTTCTGTCATATATGTTTTAAATATTTGTTCCCAAGTAACTGTTTAAGGTTTTTAGGAGCAACCTTTGACTTTAAATTAGGTGAAAATGTGCTTCATTTGAAACAAAGATTTATGAACTGATGGAATGTCACAGAGAGAGCAAGAGATTCAGAGGAAAAGTCAGGAGGTTGTCATGAATCTGGTGCTTTCTAGCCTATGAACTTGGGCAATTAATGTCAGGGAGTCTCACTTTCCTCAGCTGTAGAGTGGGGATGGTTACAATATTTCCTCATAGAGTCCTGAAGGTTTGGTAACATCATGCATGTGAAAGTGCTTTATAAATAGTACTAAGTGCATATTATTAGTTTTTATTACTGATTTGATAAGTGAGCTATTTATTTTTTAAATGAGCTATCTTTTACATTGAAATATAATGTTTTGGGAAATTAGAATTTCTGCCTTGCTTTTTTGGAAAACAAAACTAATTATCATATCTCAGATATTTTTCTGCCTTTAGTGCATCTCATGA
>NW_006782487.1:846264-908068 GCF_000442215.2 Lipotes vexillifer | reverse complement strand
CCTGCTGATGCAATAGTTAGGAAAGGCAAAGTTTTTTCTAGTCATGAGACTAGAGAAAAGAAAAGCATGGTTTAATAATGCTAATGAGTAATAAAGGATGATACTAATATTTGAGAAGTGAAATAATTATGTTAAAATGGTAGAATTATTATTTTCCTTTTTCAGAATTTTAGTGGGTAAAATCTGCAAAAATGCAGTTCTTTTATTTGTAGCTTCCATATATTATAAAAATATGATATTTTCAGATTGTATATGTGTGGAGAGAATGTGTAGAATTAGAGCTTAAATTTTTTTTGATCTGGAAAGGACCTAGAATTCATCTAGCCCAATGCCTGTTTCTACAGGTAAGGAAGTCAGAAATTCTGAGAAGCAAAGTAACTAGCTTGAGTAATGTGGTCACTGCAGAACAAAAGGGAGGAACTCATTCTGTCTCCTCCCTTCTGTTTAGAGTCCCTTTGACCTCCTGTGACATTTTGGAAGCATAGGTTGCATGTCTGCATGTTTCGGGTTTATGACAATAGCTACGTTTCTTCTAAACTTGTCAAATGAGCAGTCATGTTTCTTGAACCTAGGGAATAATAAGTTGTAGTCACATCTTGCCTTTTTGGAGAGATTATTTTGAGCTAGGTTAAAAAAATGGCTTTAAAAATTCTTATATTTCAATTTACTGAATTATAATATTCTAGCAAGCCTTTTAAAGTTTTTTCCCCTCTATTTACTTTATGTTTTAATGTAGTAAGGACATTTTAGGAGAAGCTAAGTAGGAAAAGTGTTCAAGCTATTAATCTATAATAATCCATATTCTTCTGTTGCTATTCTTCAAGCAGAGTATATATTCAAAGCGTTCAAAATTGATCCAAACTCTAGTAAGATCCTACTGGTGATGAATGAAATTATTTGTTTTTATCTCTTTGTATATCTCTTTGAGTTGATTTTGCTTTTGCTTTAAGTTGAATGTTGAAATTAATGAAAAAAATACCAGATTAATTGACATGTTCTTCCTGTTGTTGGAGGTATAATTTTAAGTTGTTTTAGTTATTTTTCTTCAAATCATCTTTGTTTCATGTAAAATATTAATTGAAATGAAATTTGCTTGAAGGTTTTCCTTATACTAGAACGAAAAATGCTGGAGGCATCCTTTCATTCTTCTCACCTACCCTTCTCATAGCAGAAGCAATGCCCCAATTTGGTGATAGTAACTGAAAGTCATTGACATGTGCAAGGACATCCATTTTTGGTATCATGCTAAATAAAGTAAAACATAGTATTTAACAAATCATCTTGGACAGTGAACATTATGAAAAGTGAGAGAAGAGCCAACAGGGGAAGTGTGATGAGGTTGGAAGCTGATTTTCACAACTCAAAAAATTGACAACAGGTGATTTCTTTAGTCTGAGGCTAATTGATATTGTCAAAATTGTTTCCACTGAAAGCCACAATTTTTATTAGAAATGTATTATGTAAGAAGATGTTAAAGGACATTTAAATGTTTTTCTAAATCCCAGACAATAAGAGGAATGTTGGTGAGAGCCAGTTGCTAAGGACTACCCATTTCCTACATTCTTCTTCTGAGCAACAACACTGCCAGCCTTTGGATCATTGCCAACATTTGGATCCTTGCCAACCTTTGGAAATCCCTGTCCTTGGAAGCTGAATAAGTGAAGCTATCATTTACTATAACGACACTAATTCCATAAGCATTTAAAATAGGAATAGCTTTAAAATGTAAAAAATATTATGCACACTTGTGAAAAATTCAAATAATAGATATAAAGAAGACAACAACGTAATTCACAGTCCCACCAATCAGAGATAACCACTGTTAACGTTTTTTGTGTATATTCTTTAAGATCATTTTGTACTATATTTGCAATTCGCTTTTTTTTGCTATAAAAAAGGAAAGATTGGCGTATACTTCCAATCAATAAATAATCAATGTCATCATTTTAAATGAATGTATAGCATTCCACTGGATGGTTGTACTGTAGTTAATTTAGGTAGTTCCCAAATGAGGGCACTTAAGCTCGTTTCAGTTTCTTTTTATCCTAGTATGAACAGTGCTGCAGTAAATCAGCAAATATTGAACACCTACTGTGCCACACAATGTGGTAGATGTTAGGGATACAAGGATACATAGTACACATTTCCCATATTCAGGGACTCAAAGGGGAAACAGGCATGGAAACATTTAATTGTAATACTGTGTGAGGTGGACAACAGACCTGTGTGTGGGGCCAGTGTTGGCACTAAGGATGGAGTGCCCCCCCCTGCTTGGGTGCAGCTGGAGGAACTTGACCGAGAATGAGAGACTTAGTTCTGAAAGGTTGGGCGATTGTTTCCCAAGAATCACCTGGGAGAGCTGATTAAGATCACTCCTTCACAGCTTTATTCCCATAGAGAAAGTGATTCAGAGCATCAAGGGTGAGGCCCCAGGTGGTTCTGTTGCAGGTGGTCTTCCCTTTACACTTTGAGAAATAGGCATAAGGCGGGTGGAACACCACATGATAGCGGACCTTGACTATCAAACTAAGGACTTTAGACTTAAGTGGTAGATGATGAGAAGTCACTGAAAATTTTGAGTGTCATTATTAGAACTGTGTTTTAGGTAAACTAATCAGACGGGCAGACTATTATGGAAGCATTTTCCTAGCTTCTGTACAAAGGTAGTTAGCTCTTCTTGGTTTACTGGGGATTTTTATCAACAATAAATAGAACTTAATGCTGGTTGGGCAGAGAACAGTGCTTCTCAACTTTTAATGTGCTTATGAATCACCAGGGATCTTGTTAAAATATAGATTCCTACTCAGTAGGTCTGGGCAGATGGGAGAGCTGACCTGCTTTTCTAACAAGCTTCCAGGTGATGTTGATGGCCATGGTCTGTGGACTACACTGGCATGCAATATGTGCTAGTAGAAGGTTTCAATTAAGTGAGGATTTCCATTTTATTCTTTACATGTGAATGTGCCTTATGGTCTCAGGACTTTGGTAAGCTCATTTTGCAAATCTGTTATACAACAAAGTTATATTTCAATTGACTCCTTTCTCTATGCAATAACATCTGTTTACTTATGATTTACTATGTGAAAGTATAAATGGGGAGCCATCCAATATGTGTATGTAACTTGGAGCCAGTTTTTGAGTTAAATCTTAAGCCTTTTCAAAGAATTGAAAAATGCTCTTGAGTTTTCACAGAATAAGAGGTTTGAATGGGTTAACTGTAATTGAGTCACAAAGTTACTATTGGTTATTTCTTGGTATAGTCGTTCCTACTTTTTTTTGCAAAAAAGTTTATTTGTATCATTATTTTTATTTGTATCATTTTTTTAACAACTTTATTGGAATATAATTGCTTTACAGTGCTGTTAGTTTCTGCTGTATAACAAAGTGAATCAGCTATATGCATACGTATATTCCCATATCCCTTCCCTCTTGCGTCTCCCTCCCACCCTCCCTATCCCACCCCTCTAGGTGGTCACAAAGCACCGAGCTGATCTCCCTGTGCCATGCAGCTGCTTCCCACTAGCTATTTTACATTAGGTAGTGTATATATGCCAATGCTACTCTCTCACTTCGTCCCACCTTACCCTTCCCCCTCCCCGTATCCTCAAGTACATTCTCTACATCTGCATCTTTATTCCTGTCCTGCCCCTAGGTTCTTCAGAACCAATTTTTTTTAGATTCCATATATATGTGTTAGCATATGATATTTGTTTTTATCTTTCTGACTTACTTCACTCTGTATGAAAGACTCTAGGTCCATCCACCTCACTACAAATAACTCAATTTAATTTCTTTTTATGGCTGAATAATATTCCATTGTATGTATATGCCACATCTTCTTTATCCATTTATCTGTCGATGGACACTTAGGTTGCTTCCATGTCCTGGCTATTGTAAATAGTGCTGCAATGAACATTGTGGTACATAACTCTTTTTGAATTATGGTGTTTACAGGGTATATGCCCAGTAGTGGGATTGCTGGGTCATATGGTAATTCTATTTTTAGTTTTTTAAGGAACCTCCATACTATTCTCCATAGTGGCTGTATCAATTTACATTCCCACCAACAGTGCAAGAGGGTTCCCTCTTCTCCACACCTCTCAGGCATTTATTGTTTGTAGATTTTTTGATGATGGCCATTCTGACCAGTGTGAGATGATATCTCATTGTAGTTTTGATTTGCATTTCTCTAATGATTAATGATGTTGAGCATTCTTTCATGTGTTTGTTGGCAATCTGTATATATTCTTTGGAGAAATGTCTATTTAGGTCTTCTGCCCATTTTTGGATTGGGTTGTTGTGAGCTTCATGAGCTGCTTGTATATTTTGGAGATTAATCCTTTGTCAGTGCTTTGTTTGCAAATATTTTCTCCCATTCTGAGGGTCATTTTTTTGTCTGGTTTATGGTTTCCTTTGCTCTGCAAAAGCTTTTAAGTTTCATTAGGTCCCATTTGTTTATTTTTGTTTTTATTTTCATTTTTCTAGGAGGTGGGTCAAAAAGGATCTTGCTGTGATTTATATCATAGAGTGTTCTGCCTATGTTTTCCTCTAAGAGTTTGATAGTGTCTGGCCTTACATTTAGGTCTTTAATCCATTTTGAGTTTATTTTTGTGTATGGTGCTAAGAAGTGTTCTAATTTCATTCTTTTACATGTAGCTGTACAGTTTTCCCAGCACCACATATTGAAGAGGTTGTCTTTTCTGCATTGTATATTCTTGCCTCCTTTATCAAAGGTAAGGTGTCCATATGTGAGTGGGTTTATCTCTGGCTTTCTGTCCTGTTCCATTGATCTATATTTCTGTTTTTGTGCCAGTACCATACTATCTTGATTACTGTAGCTTTGTAGTATAGTCTGAAGTCCAGGAGCCTGATTCCTCTAGCTCCGTGTCTCTTTCTCAAGATTGTTTTGGCTATTCGGGGTCTTTTGTGTTTCCATACAAATTGTGCAATTTTTTGTTCTAGTTCTGTGAAAAATGCCATTGGTAGTTTGCTAGGGATTGAATTGAATCTGTAGATTGCTTTGGGTAGTATAGTCATTTTCACTGTTGATTCTTCCAATCCAAGAACATAGTATATCTCTTCATCTGTTTGTATCATCTTTAATTTCTTTCATCAGTGTCTTACAGTTTTCTGCATACAGGTCTTTTGTCTCCTTAAGTAGGTTTATTCCTAGGTATTTTATTCTTTTTGTTGCAATGGTAAATGGGAGTGTTTCCTTAATTTCTCTTTCAGATTTTCATCATTACTGTATAGGAATGCAAGAGATTTCTGTGCATTAATTTTTCTATCCTGCTACTCCACCAAATTCATTGATTAGCTCTAGTAGTTTTCCGGTACATCTTTAGGATTCTGTATGTATAGTATCATGTCATCTGCAAACAGTGAGAGTTTTACTTCTTTTTCAATTTGGACTCTTTTTATTTCTTTTCTTCTCTGATTGCTGTGGCTAAAACTTTCAAAACTATGTTGAATAATAGTGGAGAGAGTGGGCAACCTTGTCTTGTTCTTGATCTTAGAGGAAATGGTGTCAGTTTTTCACAATTGAGAACAGTGTTGACTATGGGTTTGTCCTATGTGACCTTTATTATGTCGAGGTAGGTTCCCTCTCTGCCTACTTTCCAGAGAGTTTTTATCCTAAATGGGTGTTGAATTTTGTCAAAAGCTTATTCTGTATCTATTGAAATTATCATATGGTTTTTATCCTTCAATTTGTTGATATGGTGTATCACATAGGTTGATTTGCATATATTGAAGAATCCTTGCATTCCTGGGATAAACCCCACTTGATCATGGTGTATGATCCTTTTAATGTGCTATTGGATTCTGTTTGCTAGTATTCTGTTGAGGATTTTTGCATCTATATTCATCAGTGATATTGGTCTGTAGTTTTCTTTTTTTGTGGCATCTCTGTCTGGTTTTGGTATCAGGGTGATGGTGGCCTCGTAGAATGAGTTTGGGAGTGTTCCTCCCTCTGCTATACTGTGGAAGTGTTTGAGAAGGAGAGGTGTTAGCTCTTCTCTAAATATTTGATAGAATTCGCCTGTGAAGCCATCTGGTCCTGGGCTTTTGTTTGTTGGAAGATTTTTAATCACCGTCTCAATTTCAGTGCTTGTGATTGGTCTGTTTATATTTTCTATTTCTTCCTGGTTCAGTCTTGGAAGGGTGTGCTGTTCTAAGAATTTGTCCATTTCTTCCAGGTTGTCCATTTTATTGGCATACAATTGCTTTTAGTAATCTCTCATGATCCTTTGTATTTCTGCAGTGTCAGTTGTTACTTCTCCTTTTTCATTTCTAATTCTATTGATTTGAGTCTTCTCCCTCTTTTTCCTGATGAGTCTGGCTGTTGGTTTATCAATTTTGTTTACATTCTCAAAGAACCAGCTTTTAGTTTTATTGATCTTTGCTATTGTTTCCTTCATTTCATTTTCATTTATTTCTGATCTGATCTTTATGATTTCTTTCCTGCTGTCTTTGGGTTTTCTTTTTGTTTTTCTTCCTCTAGTTGCTTTAGGTGTAAGGTTAGGTTGTTTATTTGAGTTGTTTCTTGTTTCTTGAGGTAGGATTTTATTGCTTTAAACTTCCCTCTTTTTTTTTTTTTTCGGTACGTGGGCCTCTCACTATCGTGGCCTCTCCGGTTGTGGAGCACAGGCTCCGGACGTGCAGGCTCAGTGGCCATGGCTCACGGGCCCAGCTGCTCCGCAGCATGTGGAACCTTCCCAGACCGGGGCGCGAACCCACGTCTCCTGCATCGGCAGGTGGACTCTCAACCACTGCGCCACCAGGGAAGCCCTAAACTTCCCTCTTAGGACTGCTTTTGCTGCATCCCATAGGTTTTGGGCCGTGTGTTTTCATTGTCATTTGTTTCTAGGTGTTTTTTTTTTATGTCCTCTTTGATCTCTTCAGTGATCTCTTGGTTATTAAGTAGTGTATTGTTTAGCCTCCATGTGTTTGTATTTTTTAGAGATTTTTTTTCCTGTCATTGATATCTAGTCTCATAGCGTTGTGGTTGGAAAAGACGTGATACAATTTCAATTTTCTTAAATTTACCAAGGCTTGATTTGTGACCCAAGATATGATCTGTCCTGGAGAATGTTCCATGAGCACTTGAGAAGAAAGTTTATTCTGTTGTTTTTGGGTGGAATATCCTATAAATATCACTTAAGTCCATCTTGTTTAATGTATCATTTAAAGCTTGTGTGTCCTTATTTATTTTCATTTTGGATGATCTGTCCTTTAGTGAAAGTGGGGTGTTAAAGTCCCCTACTATGATTGTGTTACTGTTAATTTCTCCTTTTATGGCTGTTAGTATTTGCGTTATGTATTGAGGTGCTCCTGTGTTGGGTGCATAAATATTTACAATTGTTATATCTTCTTCTTGGATTGATCCCTTGATCATTATGTTGTGTCCTTCTTTGTCTCTTGTAATAGTCTTTATTTTAAAGTCTATTTTGTCTGATATGAGAATTGCTACTCCACCTTTCTTTTGATTTCCATTTGCATGGAATATCTTTTTCCATCCCCTCACTTTCTGTCTGTAAGTGTCCCTAGGTCTGAAGTGGGTCTCTGTAGACAGCATATATACAGGTCTTGTTTTTGTATCCATTCAGCCAGTCTATGTCTTTTGACTGGAGCATTTAATTCATTTCCATTTAAGGTAATTATCAATATGTATGTTCCTATTACCATTTTCTTAACTGTTTGGGGTTTGTTATTGTAGGTCTTTCCTTCTCTTTTGTTTCCTGCCTAGAGAAGTTCCTTTAGCATTTGTTGTAAAGCTGGCTTGGTGGTGCTGAATTCTCTTAACTTTTGCTTGTCTGTAAAGGTTTTAATTTCTCCATCAAATGTGAATGAGATCCTTGCTGGGGAGGGTAATCTTGGTTGTAGGGTTTTCCCCTTCATCAGTTTAAATATGTCCTGCCACTCCCTTTTGGCTTGCTGATTTTCTGCTGAAAAATCAGCTGTTAACCTTATGGTGACTCCCTTGTATGTTATTTGTTGCTTTTCCCTTGATGCTTTTAATATTTTTTCTTTGTAGTTAGTTTTTGATAGTTTGATTAATATGTGTCTTGGTGTGTTTCTCTTTGGGTTTATCCTGTATGCTACTCTCTGTGTTTCCTGGACCTGATTGACTATTTCCTTTCCCATGTTAGGGAAGTTTTTGACTATAATCACTTCAAATATTTTCTCAGACCCTTTCTTTTTCTCTTCTTTTTCTGGTACCTCTATAATTTGAATATTGGTGTGTTTAATGTTTTCCCAGAGGTCTCTGAGACTGTCCTTAATTCTTTTCATACTTTTTTCTTTTTTCTGCTCCCTGGCCGTTATCTCCACCATTTTATCTTCCAGCTCACTTATCCATTCTTCTGCCTCAGTTATTCTGTTATTGATTCCTTCTAGAGTATTTTTAATTTCAGTAATTGTGTTGTACATCACTGTTTGTTTGCTCTTTAATTCTTCTAGATCCTTGTTAAATGTTTCTTGTATTTTCTCCATTCTGTTTCTGAGATTGTGGATCATCTTTGCTATCATTACTCTGAATTCTTTTTCAGGTAGGTTGCCTATTTCATCGTCATTTATTTGGTCTTTAAGTTTTTACCCTGTTCCTTCATGTGTAAAATATTTTTTGTCATTTCACTTTTTTTTTTTTTTTGATGGGTGGTGCTATATTCCTGTCTTACTGGTTGTTTGGCCTGAGATGTCCAGCACTGGAGTTTGTAGGCAGTTGGATAGAGCTGGGTCTTGGTGATGAAATGAGGCCCTCTGGGAGGCGTTACTCTGATTGATATTCACTGGGGTCTGAGGTTCTGTGTTAGTCCAGCGGTTTGTACTTGGAGACTCCACTACAGGGGCTCGTGCCTGACCTCCAGCCTGGGAACCAAGATCCTGCAAGCCTTGTGGTGTGGAAAAAAAGAAAAAGGAAGAAACAGAGAAAAAAGAAGCAGTACAATATCAAAGAATTAAAAACAAAATAAAATTAGAAAGATAAAATTATATTAGGAAAAATAAAACTATAATTGAAACAGCCGCAAGAAGGTAAAATTGTATTTTATTAAAATAATTGTAATTAAACAACTATTTTTAATTGTTTTAAGGGGGAGAACAAGCCAGAAGGAGAGAACAATAACAATGTATAAAGAATAAAATTAGAAAAATAAAATATTTATTAGGAAAAATAAAAATATAAAAGAATCAACAGCAATGAATCGACAAGGTAAAACAGAACCTCAATCTAAAAGAGGAAAAAAGGGGCTTCCCTGGTGGTGCAGTGGTTGAGAGTCTGCCTGCTGATGCAGGGGACATGGGTTCGTGCCCCGGTCTGGGAGGATCCCACATGCCGTGGAGCGGCTGGGCCCGGGAGCCATGGCTGCTGGGCCTCTGCATCCGGAGCCTATGCTCTGCAACGGGAGAGGCCACAAGAGTGAGAGGCCCGTGTACCGCAAAAAAAACCCAAAAACCAATAAATAAAATAAATTAAATAAAAGAGAAAAAAAAAGAGCCTTGGCTATGGGGGTGGAGTTTAGGCAGGGGTGGTACTTAGGCAGGGGCGGGGTTTAGGGTAGGGCGGGACCTAGGCAGGTGGGGGGTGATGTTTGAGTCTGGAGCGAGGCCTAGGCGGGTTGATGTTCAAGCATGGGGCAGAGCCTCTGCTTATGACCTGCGTGGAAGGCGAGAGGCAGCACGTCCAAAGGAGGGCCTCTGGAGTGTGGATTTCCAGAGTTTGGAGGTCGGGCTTTGAGTAAGGGCGTGTGTATGGGGTTTAGGCCCAGCTCATTGGAGGGGGTCTCTGAGTGTAGAGGTAGTGCCCTGGGTGGGGGTGTAGGGGTGGGGTTTGGGTTCTGCATGGCAGGAGGGAGGCTCCTAGGGCAGAGGATTAGGCCAAGGAGCCCAATAGGGAAAGCACTGGCCCTGTTCCCTTCTGTTCTTCTGAAATCCCCCCCACCATGTCCTCCAGGGTCTCCCCCATCCCTGCTGGACCTGTAAGCATGGGTGGGTCCCACTGGGTGTAGGAGCTCCTCCTCTCCCCAAGCCACCCCTCAGGGGTGCTGGTGCCAGAGATCTGGCCTTTACTTTTGCTCCCCCTTCCCTCCCTCCTACTCCCTTGGGACCTGCACAGCTGGAAGGGGTTAGGTGGGCAGAGGGTCAGGCCCGGGATCTCAGCAGGTTCCTGGGGGCCCAAATGGGCAGGAGAAACCTGGCCATGTTCCCTTTTGATCCTCTGCCCTCCCAATGGTTCCCCAGTTTCCCCCTTTGGGCGTGGGATTCCTTCCCCTCCCCCAGTCGCCCCTCAGGGGCGCCAGACCTGTCCTTCCTCCACTTCTCCTCCCCCTTCACTCCCCCCTACACCCCATATCCTACCACCTGCTTGGGGTTCATCCCATCCCCTTAGGTGTCCGTGGTCCCCCACCAGTGCCTGGTAGGTGCCCTAGTTGTGAGGAGATGTGAATTCCACGTCCTTTCAGTACGTCATCTTCGGTATAGTCATTCTTTAATCAAATTTCTTAATCAAGTATGACCAACCAGCCAATGAATTAAAAAGTAGGATTTAGAATATCTGTAACTTTAAAGTACCTCTTTTGTTTGCCTTGACTACACTTAACCTGTGTCTCCATTAGATTTGAGCCCCTTTGGTGTATAGATTCTGTGTTGGCTAGACAGGTAGCATAAATATCCTATAGGGAAGAACAATTAAAAAACCCATTAAGTAATATCTTTTTAGTGCTCTTCAGTAAACTCAGGGCCATAGTATATTTGCTGTAGGATTTGGGAGTAGGAGAGGTGGGAACTAAAGATATACTGTACAAGGATCATACAACTTTTACATTCAGGATGCACTTTAGGGTTTATTCAGAGTCAGGCCTTTCATTTGACCTCATAACAATCATGTGATATAGGCAGGGCAGACATCATTATCCCTGTTTTAGAAATGTGAGAAGACTGGGGCTCAGAGAGGTGAAGTGATTTGCCTAAGGTCAAAAGCAGTTATTGTCAATACCTGGTTTAGAGTCCAGTGTATTACCCATCTCAGCATGCAAAACTCAAACTCAAAGTGAGTTAGGGGCTTGAATGCTTTAGGCTGGTTAGACTTTAACTGGGTACTTACCACTGATATTGTTTTATCTGTTAGGGAAATGTTTAACTTTAAGCAATAGAAGGCTTGACTTAAAGTGGCTTAAACAAATAGGTGTCCAGTGTTTTCATATAATTAGAAACCTGGAACTAGTAGTTTCTGGTGCTGGTTTTGCTGTTCAGTGACCCAGACTCTTTCTGACGTTTTGCTCTGCCATTCTTGTACTCACTGACTTTTGTCCTCATGTTTGCCTCTTCATAGTTGCAAGATGGCTGCCCCAACTTTGGGCAGAAAAGGATGGAGTGTGTGTGCAGTAGGGGGGATGCAACTTTATCTGTTCCTCTTATCAGGAAAATCAGAAGCTGCCCAGAAATTTCACCAGTTGACTTCTATTTGTCATATTGGCCAGAGACTTGAATCTCCTGTCCCCTTCCCACACCTTATAAAAGAGGCAGGCAAGTCAATACTAGTTTCGTCAGCCTTAAAAGTAGAGGAAGGCAAGCGAGAAAGGTGGTTGGCAATGGGTGTTGAGTAAGCCAGCCTACGGTGTCTGTCACAGTCTTACTGTAATTCCACATGGAGCAAACAGCATTGGATAAACACCAGTTGAACATCCCTGTACATTCTTGCCACTGTGTGAAATTTGTGATTATTTGTTCTGAGTGCTAGGCAGCTTTTTCCTGATCACCTCCAAAGAAAGTCAAATTTGAATAACTTCCATATCACTTATTTAGGTGTAATAACATGGGGGGGGGTGTTATGGGAGTTTGGGTTGTTTGTTTTTTGCTTAGTAGTTCTTTACCAGCATATCTATTTCATGAGATTATTTGTGAGATAGTTACACAATTACTTTATCATCCTTTGTAAACATTCATTTTCTGCATGCTTATAAAGTAGGAATGAGTAGGAATTAAAATGTGTTTGCTGTCTCTAAGAATGGTTGTCTAGGATGAGCAGGACTTGGGTTGTGTGTTTGCCTAGAGCTGAGTGTTTCTGCGGACAAGCACAGGCCTATTCATGAAGCTACTTGTTTAAATTATAGCAAAATGAAAACACATGTTCCTTTTCCCAGTTTAGTGGTGTAGGAAGAGAAGTTTTGGAGTCAGACGCACTTGTGTTATAGTCCTGGGTCACCTCCTGAACCACAATCTCCTTGTTTTTCCTCTGAGGATTCATGATGTGACCCATGTGACTGGCAGCACCACAGAGCTTGGGTTAGAGAAGGTACTTGTTGTGTTTTTAGCTCCTTTTTCTCTCTGTAGTTCCTTGCTTCCCCTACAGTACCCTGGCTTGTTGAACTTGGAAGCAGTTTATCTATTTCCCTTGATAAAAAACTTTAGTTTCTGTTTCAGATAAAACAAGGTCAGTGGGAAAGGGGAAGTAATTTAAAAATTTTGGCCCAGTGGACTTCCCTTCTGATTAAATACACAGCAATCCTGTGTAATGAAAGAAAGGCAAGTACCCAATTAAATTATCATTATCACTTTGGAGAAAGGATATCTCTACTTAGGTTAAAAGTGCTCCCTCAAAATGAAATCCACTGCTGTCTTTTTCTACCTTCCTTTCCTCTTCATCCCACCCCAGTTAGCTATCTTGAGCCAGGGAAAGTATAAAAAGTGCCATCATAAGGCCATTTTGAAAGGAAAACTCTAATTTGGATGTGTGAAGCTAAAATAAGAATATGGGTAAATCAAAGATCATTTAAATTTTTCTTTTTGTTGTATATTTTTCATATACATGTAACCAAATTTTCATATATAGACATTCATGTAAATCTTTTTTTTTTTTTTTTTTTTGCGGTACGCGGGCCTCTCACTGTTGTGGCCTCTCCCGTTGCGGAGCACAGGCTCCGGACGCGCAGGCTCAGCGGCCATGGCTCATGGGCCCAGCCGCTCCGCGACATGTGGGATCTTCCCAGACCGGGGCACGAACCCGTGTCCCCTGCATCGGCAGGTGGACTCTTAACCACTGCGCCACCAGGGAAGCCCCCATGTCATTCTTAATGAAGTCAATAAGGGCTACTTTCTGATACAGATAGTATTGTGATATTTGTAAAGAAGGTTGTAAAATAAAATACTACCATCCTTTTGGTTTGCTAGTTTCAATGAGCAAATTTCATTATGTTTACTTTAAGCAGCATACCTTGAAAGCATTTTTTTTTTGCCCAAATTTGGTCAACAACCAAGAAGCACTTCAGTAATAAGTTGGATCTCACCACACAAATGCCATTTGTATTTAATAGAAGAAAAGTTGGGAACTTTGCAGTTTGGTGCCATAGAATGATCAGGAGAACAAAAATTAACATATGAAATATGGGCTTTGAATGAGAAGACTTGAAGGAGAATGAAAACATCAGTGGAAGTTCTAAGGCATGTGGTTTAAAAGCATATTGGAACTATACCCTGCAATTCCTACTGAGATGATCATCTTTTGGTGATACTGTCACATATAATGAATTCTTTTATTGGTAATTGCTGTTCTCATTCAAGGATTGTATAGAACCCTTTGTTTTACAGGAAAAAATACATTTTTGAGATGGCTGGCTGACATTAGAGTTATAAAGCTGAGGAACAGAAGAAATCAAACTAGGTCTTAAAAAAAAATGGAACCTATGACTTTGACCTAGTTGTCCCAGGCTTTCACTGAACTCAGTGAGGTAGATTATAAACTGTGCACGATTTAGTGGAGGCATCTGTATTCTGCTCACGCTGAATTTTAAATTGTTCTCAGAGATGATTTTATTCGATGTACAAATATATACCAAAATAAACACAGTGTAAAAATACTTTAAAAACTCTTAAACAGATTAAAACAACTTTCATTGTGGGACGTGTCAGATTTAAATAAGTAGAATAGTATAAATAAAACATAGAGAACCATATAGTGAGTCCTCCTGTATCCATCCCACAGCTTCAACAATTCACAGCTCATGGCCTGTTCTGTTTCCTCTGCTCCTCCTTCCACTGCCTTCTTTTCCCAACATGGATTGTTCTGAAGCAAATCATATCATTTCATCCACAAGTATTTCAGTATGTGACTCTAAAAGATAAAGACTATACCGAATATTAAACAGTATGAAATGGCTTTTTTATGTAGTAGAACTGTAAAATGTGTGAAGGGCGTTTAACATCAGGCATACTAAATTGCACATCCATATGATTTTCACACATCTGACTACTTCCAATCTCATTTTCTACAAGCCACCGCTTTTGCTGCTTAATGTTTGGTGGTCTTTGTTTACGTATAATTTAGTGAAAATGTTAGAACAGCTTTGAGTTTGTTTTCCTTTCATTGGTGGTTTTTTCCTAGATGGAATTTTCGTCTCTGCAGAGTAGTTGATCTTGTTTTACATGGAAATATTATCTGGGAGAACTGTTGCCCATGATCTCTGGTGACTCTCCAATAGTGCTCTTCGGTCTTGAAACCACTCCCTGTATTTGAGAGCAGATGGAAAGAGGATAAAAATCCCTAAATTTAAGATTTGGTATTTAAGGCACACATGGCCATTTTCATTTGGAAAACTATATACAGTATTGCTTTTAGTATTTTCTGATTAAGCTACAAAGTATAGATGAACATTTTCATAATGATACTTTTGGGGATGAGACAGTGACCTGTTTTTTTGTTTTGGTTTATCTGTTATATGTAGTATCTACTTGTGCTAGATTAGAGGATTTGATTTGGCATTGGTCGGTTTGCAGATTAATGTATAAGGACATATATAATAATGAAGTTTTATTTTTGTAGAAGAGAATGGATGTAATATAGAATGTTTTTGGTTCAGATTGTGGTTCTGGAGTCAAACTGCCCAAAGGTTTGAGTACCTGCTCCACCAACTAATAGCTATGTGGTCTTGGCTAAGTCACATAACTTCTCCAAATCTGTTTCCTTATCGGTAAAATCAGGATAATAAGAGTACTTATCCCTTGTATTTTTAAAAAATATGGATTAAATGAGATGAAAACAAAATTATTACTAATTTTGGCTTAAATTCAATAAAGATATTTGTTACTGAACATTTTTTAAAGATACTCTAATCACTATAGTGACCCAAAACATAAGGATTGTTGGTTTCTGGATGTCAGGTGAATGTGTATTATAAATTGAGAAGTATTAAGAGACACATTTGTTACTCTGAGGTCTGCTAGTTGCTAAATATGTTATATGAAAAGTTTCATACACTTCAGGCCTGTGATCTATTCAGATCTAGTACTGCATATACAATATTGCTTCAAGAAGCATTTGATGGCTGAAACCAATCTTCTTTGTCATTTTAGAAGTGGCTCTAGTTTACCTTAAATCCCATTTAGGTTAAGAAGCTGTTGGTATTTCAGTTTGTGCCATGTGTTGTAGTAATGAGTCCAGCAGGCTCACCATCTCCATGTAGAGTAACCAAGCACGTTGGCTGGAGAGGCTTATGTCCACTTTGAGGAGGTGGAGCCTAGCACAGTGTTCTGGCATCTGCTCCTTGAGGACTAGGCCTCATTGGGCTCTTACTAGTCCACAGGGCTTGATAGCCTATCCTGAACCCCAAGCCTTTGATCAGGTTGAATTTTAGTCCTTGGCTGGCCTGATGGGTCCTTGGGGGCCTTAGCTTTGCCCTGGGATAGATTACCACATCCAAGGGCCTCAATAGATCGGGGGACAGTGAGACATGCTGAACAGGGAAGCAGTACCAAAATGAAATTGGAGAGACACCTACCTGCTTCATGGAGTTGCCAGATCCCACTCTTGGGTCCTATGAACTTAGAGCTCGTCACTCTCTAAGTATACTTTGTTTTATTTTTGTCAGGTTGGCATTTCACACCCTAGAGATGCTCAATGTGTCATTTGCAAAATTTGAAACATCAGATTACTCAGTCTCTTCTAGTCCATTTATAAAATGTACAGAGAGGCTGATCTTGGCATCACTCCGAGAACACTCATGCTTGGCCCTTCTTCCATCTGAGAAGTACCTCTTCATCCCTAAATTTGTGCTCCTTTCCTGTTTCATGTTCCTGATGGAACATTTCTCATAATACGTATAATTTATTAAAGTGAGATTGTGGGACTTCCCTGGTGGCGCAGTGGTTAAGAATCCACTGCCAATTCAGGGGACACGGGTTCGATCCCTGGTCTGGGAAGATCCCACATGCCACGGAGCAACTAAGCCCATGCACCACAACTACTGAGCCTGTGCACCACAGCTACTGAAGCCTGGGCGCCTAGAGCCTGTGCTCTGCAACTAGAGAAGTGCACCGCAATGAAGAGTAGCCCCCGCTCGCCTCAACTAGAGGAAGCCCGCACACAGGAACAAAGACCCAACGCAGCCAAATAAATAAATTAATTTAAAAAAGAGGTTGTTTGTGTGTGTTTCTTTGTTTCCTTCATCTTTGACTCAAACATCCTGGGTTCAAATCTAAGTTCTGGCACTTATAAATTGGTTACATTCACCTCTCTCAGCCTCTGTTTCCTCAACTGTAACATGAGGATAATGATAGTACTTACTCCATAAAGTTGTGCACACTGCATATTGCACTACAGAGCATTTAGCACAGTGCCTGCCATATCTTAAGGACTCAGAAAGTATTACTAGTTTTGTTATTGTCATCACCACTCCAACATACTTTCTCTTTGATCAAAATAACACTGCATGTTTCTGTCTCCTTTTTGTCATGTTCCTATTTTCCCTTCAATATTTATTGAGTGTCCAGTGGACAGATCAGGTACTTTTTTCTAGGCCCTGGAAATAGAGGGCTGAGCAAAACAGAGTCTCCATTAAAATCAAATTTTTGTTTCTGCTATTTTGGTAAATTGAATTGGCAAAGATCTCCAGTGACCTTTTTGCCAAATCAAAAGAATTCTTTGGTCCTGCTCTTATTTGATGCTTTGTAAAATTTGAAACTGTTAATTATTCCCTTCTTTAAACTCTCTCTTTCCTTGTATGCTCTAATACTATACTTTCTTTTGATTCTCTTCCTAACTTTCTGACTTTTCCCCTGACCACTGACCTGATTTCTTCACCTGCCCTTTATTCTCTAGGTTTCTGTTCCTGATCCATTTATTTTTCTTCCCCTACTCTTCTCAGAGATTTTAAACTGGTGACTTTAGAGGAACCGAATTACTAGCACACTATGTCATATCTAGGATGCTTTAGAGCCAAGTTTTGTCCATCTGGAACTATCTGAATACCTATGGTTATCAGCAATAATTAATTCAAGGTGACAGTATAGTTTAGATGATTTTGCATTTTACAGGGCCATTTCTATTGAGAAAGTAATTTAAAAAAAATAGTAGAAAGTTTATGAACCTTAATTAAATGAAGTCTTCAGCTGGTGTAATCTGATGAGCTGTAGAGTTTTCTAATTATCCATTGTTATTCATTGACCAGATCAAGCAGGCTCCTGCTTCAGGGCCTTGGCAGTTAGGTATTTTTCTCCCAGGAATGTTTTTCTAGATTTTTGTAGGGTTTGTTCCCCCACTTCACCCTTCACCATGCTACTGAAAATAGTGCTCTCCCCCTAGCACTTTCTAGTCATTTACTGCTTCACTTTTCTTTATAGCACTTAATACTTCCTGATGTACATGTGTCTGTTATCTGTCTCTCCCACTAAAATTAAAATTCGTTCTTGAGAGCAGGAATTTGTGTGGCTTGATCATGGCTATATTCCCAGCACCTAGAATAGTGAATGGCATGTAGTAAGTGGTTAATAAATATTCACTAAGTGACTAAATCAATGCCGGAGAGTTTACTGACTTTGCAGAAGAAATGTTTTAGGATGTATTAAGTAGTACAAATTAAATTCCAAGTTTAGGTGAAATGGAGCTAAAGATCATGATTGCTTTTATAAGAGGAGTAAGGCAAGTAATGATTAACAATAAGTGGAATGGACTCTTGGAGGAAATAAAATAAATCTTAGTTGGGGAAATTAAGAAAAGAATAAGAAAAAAGATTGAGGCAGGGAATTTAATGTTATTCGTTTGAATGCACTGTCCAAGAGTCTAAATATTCAGAAATATTTGAGCACAAAAAATGCTGTGGCTTCCATGAGTTTGTGAAAGAACAGTCCTTGGACCTTGGTACAAAATCTCTGAAGAATCTGGGCAAGATAAATTGAGTGATTGGCATTTCCTCTCAGTTTATATTATTATTATTATTTTAAAATTAATTAATTTATTTTTGCTGTGTTGGGTCTTGGTTTCTGTGCGAGGGCTTTCTCTAGCTGTGGCAAGCGGGGGCCACTCTTCATCGCGGTGCGCGGGCCTCTCACTATTGTGGCCTCTCGTTGCGGAGCACAGGGCTCCGGACGTGCAGGCTCTGTAGTTGTGGCTCACGGGCCTACTTGCTCTGCGGCATGTGGGATCCTCCCAGACCAGGGCTCGAACCCGTGTCCCCTGCATTAACAGGCAGATTCTCAACCACTGTGCCACCAGGGAAGCCCCCAGTTTATATTATTATCTCTTAGTCTCCTATTCTTTTACTGGTGCTTTTATTTTCTATTCAATTATTATTTATTGGTTGCTTGCAAAGTGAAAGGTTTGCCATAGATAACTTTTTTTCAAATCAGGAAAAAACTTAATTTCCAATAACCAGTAAAGCCTAAGGGCTTTTCTCTTGCTTGAAGGTGCAAGAGAAGGTTGGTTGAAGTGGGTATCCTGTCCCCATCCCCAAAGTTTCCACACCTACTGTGATTTTTCTCCAAAGATTGTAAACAGTCTTTTTTTTTTTAACCCTTTGCTGTCAACCTGTCTGTTACTCAACTTTACCACCTTGGATTTTCAAAAAGAAGTCTCTGAATTAGACAAAAAGTGGATTAGGTATACATACATATATGTATATGTATACTCAATACATATACATTGAGAAGTGATGTCTTTTGGGATTGAATCTGTGACTAGTAGGTAATTTGCTCAATAATAAAGATATGTTTTTCTAAAGTGTACCCTTTTCGTGGTAGGGACTACAGACAATAGAAGTTAAGCTTTTACTAATCAGAATATGGAATCAGTATATGAGGAGACTTGCAATCTATTTTATTCATCATTACTTGGTACAGATTGAATACTTATTATGTGTGAGACATTATAAAGTATACAAAGTTGAGTAAGAAATAAGTAGTTTATAATCTAGCAGAAAGGATAGGGCAAGTGTACAATCATTGCAATACAGGTGAGCACCATAATAAATGAATAAAATAAAAGCTGATGAGGTGCACCAGACAAAGGCATTGCAGCTAGTCAAGATTCAGAAAAGGCAAGAGGTAGGAAGTGGTGTTTGTGGTGGATCTTGAATAAGATTTTCTGATGAATGGAATGGCAATCCATATGAGCAGAGGCATGGAGGTGGAAAATTATAGGTCATGTTAAAACAACAACAATGTTCCAGAAGAAGCAGAAGGGAATCAAGTCGAGAGCTAGGGTGGAAAATTTACCTGTGATAAGAAGGAAGAATACTTCCAATTTAAAGAGAGAAACAAAGACCTATGGGGTGAATATTCAGAGTAATTTGAGGTGCAGGGGTAAAGGAGATATTTTTATAGCTTCATACTCATTAGATTAGGGGGTAAGGTAATCTTTTGAAAAGGAAGGGGATAGAATTTACCTTCAGATCCACTTATTCTAGAATTTTGCTTCAGGGATAGAGGTCTTGAAAGGTTATGGCCTTGTCCAAGGTGACAGTTTGATACAGGAAACTAGAATCCATATCCTGTGATTTCAACTCCAAGTGTTCTTTCTTGGTAAAAGTCAAAATTCCCCAAAGACCTATATACCAAAAATAATTTTCTAAGTTAAGCATTTCTCATCAAATAAGTAACTTTGATCTGTGAACACGATAATTCAGGCTATAAAAGAAATCAGATGAACCCTTATAAACATGTCTTCTTAGAGGGAAAAAAAAGATTTATCGCTTTCAACTGAAATACCACAACAGAAGCACTATCTATGTGTTAAAGCAAGGATAGCATCCTGGCTATGGCCGAGGAGACTGAGTAGGGCCTTTTCTTTACTGCCACACTGTTTTTGTGGGCCTGGTGTCCAGCTATCCTGGTACAACCAAGAAAGAGAACTCTGGGTCTGCTGCTCTTGTGGATCTATAGACCCTGAAATGGATAGTTCCAAACAATATCTTATTTTCAGTTAATTTCATGGGTTTTTCATAATTTGAAGTTAAATATTCAAAATGGTTTCTGGTCATTCATGCCACTTGATCATCCAAGGATGGGGTGGCAACATCAATAATTGTTGGATTTCAGGCAGCATTTGCAAGTTTGGGGTAGACAGCTATGTCTCAAGTGTGAATGCAGCATTGCATCATGGGCATCACATGAGCTTTGAGGAGGACAAGAAGTTAAGGTCATAGAGGAGAAGTTTTGGTAGACAGTATAGCCCTATTTTTTTAAATCTCTGGCAGAGGCAGCCCCCCAATAGTTTTGTGGGCTGAAGGATTGTTTGCACATATACAAAAATGAACTTACTGGGATGAAGAGCAGGATGGATTTACCACCCTTGGCATTTAAAAATGGCAAATGCCAGGCTTTTCCATGTGCACACATATGTGTGTTAAGAGACTGAAAATCTTGAGATAATCCTTGTGTCAGCATATGGGGAAACAGTAGATCAAGTCCTAGGAATAAACCTCTCTGATTCTAAGTGAGTTGAGATCCTTCACAAGAGGGTGTTTTAGGTTCTGAGAGTTCTCAACCTGGATTTCAGTTATGAGATTTAGTTTCAGAGGCAGATTTTAGCATCCAGGGCAGGAAATTGATGATTCTGCACTTGTGTTACTGTTGATGTAAGCAGAAGCTACATTTTGCACAAAATTTGTTTCTAAGATCTGTTGACATGGTTCATGAGATTTTATAGGCTGTAGGGTGGTTAACCTAAACAAACATTTATGGAAAGCACCAAAAAGAAATTTTGGTCCATTAGTGGGCCAACTGATGTTAGCATGTTTCAATATAATTTTTTTTTTCTTCATTTCAGTCTTTATTAGGAGAAGTTCTAGCAGTTCTCTAGCTCAGGGTTGGGAGTCTTTCCTCAAATGACCAGATAGCAAATATTTTAGGATTTACAGGTCATGTAGTCTTTATTGTAGATATTTAAGGCTAGCTACTATTTTAATGTGCAAGGAACCACAGACAATATGCAAATGAATGGACTTGGTTATGTTTCAATAAATCTTTGTAAAAACAGGTGGTGAACCATAGTTTGGTGACCTTTGCTCTAGTCCAATGTCTGTATTTTACTAAATCCCAGAAAAGTGTCTGGCTAAAGGTTGTACAATGGCAGTCTTGGGACAGAAATCTAGATATCTTCCTTTCTACTCCATTAAAGAATTTTAAAAGTTTTAATTACTAAATAATTACAAAAGAGCATTCATTAGCTATGTTGAAGGTGTAAAAATAACAAAGAATTGAATTTCCATGTAACCATCATAAAGTCAGTTTAAGAAAGAGCACATTATCATTTCCTTTGAAGTTCTGTTTGTGCCCCTCTCCAATCCCTTCTTTTTTATCTTTCCACTCTAGAGGTATTCACCTGCCTGAATTTTGGGCTCTTTATTCCTTTTTCTTCATGATTTCACCCCATGTATTCTTATTCTTTTTGTAGGGTTTAAAAAGTTATTCTTACATGCTTTTATTTCATTTCTCTAGTAGTATTAGAAAGTTTAGAAGGAGATAGCCAAATTTTGCTTAGTGAAGAGTTACAGATTTCTCTTTTGTTTATTCTTGGCAACATGCTGAGAAGGTCCAGGAAGCCAGAGTAGAGTGCCTACAGTATCTGACTTTTAATTCACCTCATGCCTATTCTTGGGTTTCTCATGCCAGAGCAAGGAACGTCATGAGCTGACAGCAAAGTGTAGGAGATTAGTGGCTTTCTACTCCCACCCCCCTTCCTGAGGAAATTGCTGTGGTAAATTGGGGCTGTTTCTAGGAATGGCAAGTTCTATTAGTCTGACTGTGATTTTATCTTTGAACTAAATGCATATGATAGTACCATACCTTTCCAAATTCTATGAATTGGAGAAAATTTTTTAAAGAAAAATTTTGTTTGTGGCATATAATAAACAAAAAGGTCAATCTCAGGCATAATATTTGGTCAACAATCAAAAACATAAATAATGCTAATATTCGTGAATATTAGATATGTGTATATTAGATATGACTATCTTTTAGACAAATACATTTCCTTACTTTCTAGGTACCCGAAACTTTTTTAAAATATAATTTTTAGGGCATGCTTTTGGTGACTCTGTATAAAAAACACTTTGAGATCTACTTACACAAATGCTCCAGTTTTTTTCATACTTCTGTAGATAATTCACCTCGCTCACTGTAGGTTGTTGCCCAGGGATAGTAAAAAGTTTGAACTGATCCATCTACATGCCCCACCTGGTCCCCTCTGTGACTGACTGTGACTGGTTGGTAGGTTATGTTCTCTGACCATACCTGGGATGAAAAGAATTGGAGTTTTGCCATGAAGGTTGGCACCATGTTCCAATATCTCTCTCAACTGTCTCAAAATATTTTCCAAATTTCTATCCCAACTACACCTCCCTAGAGGGATGCATATAAGATGTTGCCTAGGTTTTGGACTTGTTCAGTGGATGGGATTATGGTCCCGTTTACTGAGATAGCAAAAATAGGCATGATGCTTAGGAGAGAAACTATGATTCAGTTTTGGACTGAGAATTTGAGCAACCCATGGGACGTCCATTTGGAGATAAGAAAGAACATCTCAAATATTAGAGCTGGCCAAACTTGGAATAGGAATTTATTCTTTATTGCTAGATATATTAAAGAATGCCTGCCAGATGCTTATTGACTTTTGGTTAAATATTTCTAGCAATAGAGAATGAATTACCCATTCTATCTTGGAAGAGCTAAAATAGTTCAAAAGTTCTTCCTTATATTGACCCTGAAGCTGTTTTGTTCTATCCAGTGATCCTTTCTCTGCCTTTGGAGCTATTCATAACAAGTCTACTTTCTCTTCCATGCCTCAAAAGAAATTTATTCTCAAATATTTTCTTCCTTGGGATCAAGGTTACCAGTTCCTCATTTAACATGTTTGTAATACTGATGCTTTCTAAGGTATCTTCTTACCAAGCTATCTAAAACATAAATGTTGATTAAACTTGATTAAGGGAATAAGCACTTCCTGCTCATGTCTTCATCTAATGACATTAAATATCGTAACTCTTTTTAAAAAAACTCTCTATATGTTTGCAGTATAGAAGAGGTGATATTCTCTGAAATAGATGTTTTTCTTTCTTTATATACTCTGTCATATTTTTAAAAATTAGCTTTAAAAATAGAAAATTTATGTAAAGTACATTACACTTTGTTAAATAAAAGATCACTTATAATTTTCTTAAGAATTTATCTCATTGTGGAAAAGTATTTGACCTCTTTGTTTCAAGAATGAAGATAGTGATCATTTAAAAGTCTATAAAGTTATAGAAGTGTATCGTCACAAAAAAAAAGGCCAAACACGAGACTTTTGCTACTCCTTTGGTGGAAGATTTAATCTTCACAGATTAATGCGGCAATTTCCCATTGCTTCAATTTCAGAAGGTATGCACCCATTTAGTTAACTGATCTCTCTTTTCTTCCCTTGGAAACTGTTTTGAGCTTGGAATTTGTTGTTTAGATCATCATTCATATGTCAGAGAAGAACTGGAGAGTCTCCTTCAGGTACTTGGCCTAGCCAGGACAAGTTTCCATTTATAGCTGGAAAAACCTTTGTCATCCATTCTGGTTTGAGAGAATGCTATTAAAAGTTCATTCCCGAGTTCTTTTTTGCCAAGGAACAGCAGTGGGCACTGAAAATTCATACCCGGAAAAACCACGGTTTGCTTTGTGTCCTGAGAACCTTTCCAAGGTATCCTCAGTCACTCCCTTTATAGCGCTTACACGTGCATTTGTGGGTGGCTGTTATTGATTCCTTCCTGACCCACTTCCTACTCATGTCCCTGGGAAGCCCCATAGACAGCTTTTGCAGAGATGAATCAAGGCAGTGCCTAATCTTCTGACTCATAGCCAGAGGCTCCTCAGTTACTCTCTGAGGTTGGGATCTGTTTACCTCAGAGTTTGCTCTCTGAGAGGATATTTGGAATTTTGGATGGTGGCCTGGAATTTTGGAGAGTGGAGTTCTCTAGGGAAAAGTTGTGCTAGTAGCAGTCAGCTTGTAAAGTTTATACTGTCTGCCCTTTGATAAGGGTCATATGATGTAGTAAATGTTCTTTGGGAAAATGAAAAATCCAGTAGACCTTCAGTTCTGGCTTTGCACATACTGTGGCCTCCAGGCATCAGTACAAGGAAATGAGAAGGGAGCTCTATCTGTACCTTTCTTTCGATCCCCACCTCTTGCAGTTCTATTCTGCTTTCAAGCTCATCTTCAAGTTAGAGTGAGACAGAACCATGTTTAAATCTTGGTCCTCACTCAAAGTATGAAACTTTGGTCAAGTTAATTTGCTTCTTTGGACTTGTTTTTCTTATCGGTAAAAAGGGGTTAATAAGCCTATTGCACAGGGTGTTAGATGGGGACTAAATGAGATTAGATGGGTTAATGTATATAAAATGGTTAGCAAATCTTCTCAGGAAAACAAGTGGTTTTAGTCAAAAGAGCATGAACTTTGGAACCATTCACATATGGGCTCTATCTCGTTCTGTCTGTTCTTTCCTAGCTGCATGATCGTTAATTAAAGACTCCAAGCATTTATGTTGTGTAATCCTCAGCTTCATCCTATGTAAAAATGTATCTTCCTCAGAGGGCTATTTTAAGATTTAAGTGGACCATCTTGTCCTACTTAAGCATCAATTAGTAGGTGACCACAAAAGTTAGCTCCATTTCTCAATTCCCTTCTCCAAAAGCTTTTCCCAGGCCATATCTCTACCCCACCACTCCTCAGAAACAGTTATTCCTTGTCTTACCCTTTCAGTTTGTTTTTGGTTTGGTTTTTGTTTATAACCTTACCCCATAACTTATTTCATTTTGTTTCTCACTTCATGTCTGTCTCTTCTCCACTTGATGGCAATTACTTGGAAACAGAGTCTTAATCTCTTTGTTCCGGTAGGCCTCAGATACTGAACCACATTTCTTTTCTCCCAGCAACTTGGAAAAACCCCCTTGAAGTCTCTTCAACTTGAACGCCAGGTTAATTAAGAGTTAATTCTCTTCTGCCCAACTCAAATATTCTGCAGTAAATTACTAGAGAAGTAAATAACTTTGTGTTCAATGTAATGCATGTTACATTTGGTATTTACTTCAAAGTTCAATATCTTTGTGTCTTTGTTTTTGCTCTGAAAAGTTGTAAGAGGGAAGCTGGAATCAATAAAGACTATTCAGAGATGAAAGCTTTACACTTTGATGTGAAATTAATGGACATGGCGTTCATTTAAAACAAATTAAGTTTGCGCACATTATAAAATGAATCCTAATCCAGAAAGTTGATATTCTGGGTACAATGCACTTTATTGAAAAGCCCCAAGTGGGAGCACGTATTTGTGATATTGATTTACTCATCTTTAATAACAGTTTAGTAATTTGGAAAAGAGAAACCTTTGAGAGAATATGCAAAAATCAGATTTTCTTCAGGAATAGAAAAAAATCATGTTTCCTTCAGAGATGATAAAGATTTAATACAAATTAGATCTGTGTGGCACAGTATATTTTTTTTTTTTTTTTTTTTTTTGCAGTATGTGGGCCTCTCACTGTTGTGGCCTCTCCCATTGTGGAGCACAGGGTCCGGACGCGCAGGCCCAGTGGCCATGGCTCACGGGCCCAGCCACTCCGCAGCATGTGGGATCTTCCCGGACTGGGCCACGAACCCGTGTCCCCTGCATCGGCAGGCAGACTCTCAACCACTGCGCCACCAGGGAAGCCCTGGCACAGTATATTTTATTTGTCTTTTGAAGATCATCCATTTGCTTGCTGGTATCATGAGCATTAGGTAGGCAGAATTCGGGAGTTCCAGATATTGTTAATCATTCCTCTCTTTTCCTTCTCTTCTTTCTCTAGCATCCTATTTAATTTGTGTGAAATGCATATAACCTGAGTCTCGTACCTGAGCACTTTTAGAACATAATGTTCGTTGGAACAACAGATCAAAAATGGTGTTCAGTAAAACATTGGCCATTTGCTCAATGACCTGTAACATACCCTGTGCTTCTTGTCCCAGGCTCCAGTATCTGCTGCCCCTTAGTCCCTGCCAGAACACACAGAGAAGCATTCCAAGCCCCTGTGGAATGCATTCCTTGCATGCATAGCAATCTCTGGAGTCATGCTTTTGAAGAAAATGGAGAGAGGTGCTACAACTTCATACATCGTAACATGTCCAGGGTTATTTCCTGATACCAGACCCTTTAGGTCTCATTAAAAATAGGTTTGAATTGGGTGCCTTGGACACTGCTACAGGGAATATTGAAGCTATTCACTGCCTTAGATATCACACAAAGTCATGGTTGAGGAAGTGGGTGCTGACTGTGAACCATTAACTCGGTTTTCTGACTAGGCAAGGAGCATTAAAATCTTTCTCTTTTTTTGCCAGACTTTTAGATTTTGGTTTGGGAAAGGTCCATTGACTTCAACAGTGTAATTGTAATTCAACAATGTAAGCTGAAATACAAAGAGATAAAATTATGGGAGCAAAGCGGAAACTGCATTTAGCATAAAGGATAGGAAGTAAATAGCTTTCCCTGTGTTGTGACTTCATGGGTGTTCCCCACTCCTTCCTTCTGAAGGCAGAGGTGGCTTTTAGTTACCAGGCAAAAAATGCCTATGTGAAAAGACTTGGAAGGTTTTCATGTATGTGTTAATCATATGTGGTACTCCCAAGTGCCACTTTGCCAAGTTAAGAGCCTCATACCCTAATGAAGTTGCTAATTCTGTTCTCTGTCAATAATATGTTCAGCTGTAGAAAAGCCTGCTTCATAGTGAAAGCTTTCTTAGCATAAGTGCAAATAAAATAAAAGCAGCAAGAAACAGCAACCAGTTTATAGGGGTGTTGCAAACTGACCTAAGCCAATGTGTTATATGGGACTGTTAGTGATAGATAACAGCTACCAGTAGTTAGGGTGGGCAACGGTTAGCTTCTTTACTACACTCCCCTACCAGGTTACAATGACATTAAGACTTGACCAAATTCCATCACACACACAGACATGTTTCAGATATTTTAAGATGAACATTAATTAGACAACTTGTTCTGTAAACTTAATGAAGCTGCAGGTGGTCAGGGAAGAAATGCTTTGTCCACATATGGCATGGCAGATTCCCTCAAGATAAGACAATATTCTTGGGGCAGGATTCAGTTAGCTCTTTCCCAGAATCCTCCAAACCTATCGCTGGACTCAGGATTGTTTAGCATAGCCTTCAATGCCATCTTGGAGGGTGGAGGCGAAGGGTCTCCTAGGTTCCTATGCCCTTTTCATGCTAGGGTGGGAAATGTCTTGTAATATTTTCTAACCAATTCATGTATCTTGAATATCAATAATTTTGCCAACGACAGTCCATTTTTAACATCCATTGTACCAAATAATAAGCCGTAGTTTTTTCTTTTTTTTAAAAGTGAAGTATAGTTGATTTACAATACTATATGAGTTTCAGGCTTACAGCATAGTGATTCAGATTATAGTCCATTAAAAGTTATTGAAAGTTAGTGGCTATAATTCCTCATGCTATACAGTATATCCTTGTTGCTTATCTATTTTATACATAGTAGTTTGTATCTCTTAATCCCATATCCCTAACTTGCCCTTTTCCCCTAACAAGCCATTTAAAACTATGAAAATTCATTTCTAACATTCATTATGCTAATTAGTAAACTCATTTCTAGCATTCATTATGCTAATTAGTAAAGCCTCTGGTTATGATCAGAGAGAAAGAGATTTGGAGCATTTGTAGTAGCCACTGATAGTATGGCCTTTCTTTCTTTCTTTCCTCCTTTCTTTCTTTCTTTCTTTCTTTCTTTTATATTATACTATTTATATTTTATGTTTATTGTCTGTTCCCCCACACTAGAATGTAAGCTCTTCAAAGAATTTCTTATCTGTTCTGTTTCACAGAACCCAGTGGTTGTTACATAATAGTTGTTCAATAAATATTTATCATTTGAATAAATGCACTCAACAGAGGATTGTTAAACAATATGGAGGATGAGGTCCTGATAAAAGGAACTGTATATCACATTATCAGATAGTTGTTAAATAATATGAGACTTCAAATTCCTGTATAATATCAAATGGAAGAAAAATTTTGACCAAAAATGTTTAATAAAGATGTCTGTACTAACTAGAATAAAAAGGCTGGAAAATATAGGAGCACAGAAAGAAAATTTGGTGACCATCATTATCTGTCACAGGACAGACTGTAAGTAATTTTGGTAGAAGGCCCAACTCAGTGGATGTGTAAACTCTGAGATGTATGCATCCCAATGATTATATACCATGCTATTGCAGTAGAATAGAGTTTAATCAGAGTTTAATCTCTAAACTTTGTGCAGCAAGATGCAGACTCTGGCTCAGAGCTGCTTGAGTGTGAATCCCACCTCTGCCACCAATCAACCGTGTGACTTTCGGCAAGTTACAGATTCTTGCTGACTCAGTCCTTTCATTTGCAAAAGAGGATAACTATAGTACTTAAATCATACAGTTGTTGTGAGGATTACATGAATAATATTAATACCCTTGAAGAGTGCCTCACACAATAAATAGTGCTACACAAGTGGTAGCTAAGTATGGCCTTTCTGATGAAATGTTCGCTAACTATCCCAGGAGGGTGAGTCCCTGATTAAGGTAACTGAAACCCTTTAGCTTAACTTATTAATTCACACATTCATAATGTTGAAGCATTTGAGAGTAAATTGCAGACACTGTGAAGTGGGATGTAAAGAAAAAGAAAAAAGTGAATATCTGATTTATATTTTCATGCAAATGTATAGGTCCTATTTACTTTGTATTATATTTTTAGGTTGAAATGTGTCCTCAGCACATGAAAGAGATGCTGTTAAACAGATTTATCAAATAAGAACCCTGTGTGTCTCAGGGTGATATATTAAGTCAGTTAACTCTATGTTTATTGAGTACCTACTCTGTACAGGGGATACTGAGATGAAAGGACACAGTTCTTGCTCTCAGCCCACTATGACTGGCATAGATGGGGTCACGGCACAAGGCAATGGCTGCCCAACTCCAGGAGGCACCGTTCATTACAAGTAAACAGCGGACCAGCTAGTGCCTGGAAGGGAGCAACACAGTGGCTGAGCAACACTTGTTTCCTCCTAAAGTAACCTGGAACATGACTCATCTTGCTGGAATTAAGAGTGGGATAAGGGAGCATTTGTTTAAAACATTGTTAAGGACATGGAACTCTTCCCAAGGAGCCAAAATACCATTTAGAGTTCCAAAGATCCTGGATTCTTGTTTTGGCCTCATTCCTTAGCTTGCAGTTCAGGTTAAGAACAATCCCATCTTCCCAGTGAGATTGAAGTGATTAATAAACTTGGAGCTCAGAAGGGGTTTAACCTTCAAATAATCTGCTTTCTTTTTTTTATGTTTGGAAGCAATAATGAGTCACATGATTAAAGCTGATCTCAAAGATAATCCATTAGAAGAAGTAATGGCAGCATCAACCATGCAAAATGAAGTAGCAGGATTTGTACTACACAGTCCCATTTTATAGAAAGCCAAGAGGTCCAAATCTTACTTCCTGCCCATATTTAAATGGGGAATGAGTTTAGGAGGGATTTTAAGTGTCAAGTGTGAAAGAAAGAGGTGGAATAGAAGACATTCTTTCCAGGAACTCTGTGATAAAGGGAAATTTTTTCCCAAACTTAACATTTTACTTTTTAGAAGGAGGTTAAAAAGATAAAAAGTCATGGTGACAGCAGGATATGAAGTTCCCAGTTGAGTGTTGCTGAGACTTAAGCAGAGGAAGGGAGAGCATCTTAACAGCACGTGCTCCTCTCACAGACGTGGCTGGCTAGTCCTCAGCGAGGATTTCAGGTGTCCTAATGATGATTTCCATGAGGCACTGACACCCCATTTGTTTCTGATAAGGGAGTGATTTCCCCTCCATCTTAAAGCTCCAGCTCATGTGGCTGGTGGGGTGTGGTGGTGGGGAGGCTGGGAGGCATTGAGGGGTCATCAAAGTTTTGCCAGTGACACTTCCTGAGGTATCTTAGCTGCAGTGATTTCTAGAATTAGCAGATTTTTCAGAGGACAATGGAAGAAATGGCTAAAGTAGCATCAAACAATACAGCAGATTTAGTTGCTACAGTTGAGGAATCTGATAGGCACAGTTCTGTGCTGCTTGTGGTCATGTAATTTCTATGACTTGGAGATGTTGGAATCTTCCTTTGTCCTAAGCATTACATCCTTGAGGCAAAGACTGTGCCTCTGTGTATCTTACCTCTTCTGTATCTTACTCAGTAGCAGTACATTTCCAGCATTAAGTTTCATTATTTTGACTACTCTCAGTTGTTTGTGGAGACGAGTGGTTGTTCCATTCCTGTTTCATAGGTAATGATGATTTTTTTCATAGTTTCCCAAAATGACTGATTTGGTGTCTCATATGAAGTATTTTTAAAAACTGAGAAAGAATATAAATTGTTTTTAGCTTTTTAACCTTTAGTTTCTAGGCAGCATGAATATTCCATAGTGGTTAAAATCACAGGCTTTGGACTCAGCCTCCCTGGATTCAAATAGTGGTTCAGTTGCTTACTAGCTATAAACACGGGCAAGTTTCTTAATGTTCTCAGTCTCAGTCTCCCAATTTATGAAACATGGATGCCGATAGTACCTAACTTTTAGGGTTGTGAAGGGTAAATGAAATAATCCATGCAATGCACTCCAAATATCTGGCACTAGTTAGCACTCAAAGCGTATTAACATGATCATCATGGTCATTGTCCTCGTAGTCCTATCATCACCAGCTGCAGCAGCTTAGAGGACAGGATGTAGTAGTAATAGTTAACAGGGCAGGCTTTTAGAGAAAGCCAATTCAAATTGCATACCATGTGCTGCCCAAAAATTAGAGTGAAGGGAAAATCAAGGATGGATTCTGATACCCAGTGCCCAGGAAAATAATTTATGATAAAGAGTTATCGCTAAACAGACACCTCACTAAAGAAGATGTACAGATAACAAATAAACATATGAAGGAGGCTCCAAATTATGTCATAAGGGAATTTCAAGTTAAAACAACGTGATACCACTGCACATCTTTTAGAATGGCAAAAATCAAAAAAAAAAAAAAAAAAAAACCCCAAAAACCTGACAATACTAATTGCTGGCAAGGATGTGAAGCAATAGGAACTCTCATTGATTGGAAAAAAAAAAAAAAAAAAAAAAAAAAAAAACCCCAAAAACCTGACAATACTAATTGCTGGCAAGGATGTGAAGCAATAGGAACTCTCATTGATTGTTGGTGAGAGGCTGTCTGGCAGTTTCTTACAAAGCTAAAAATAATCTTACCATACAATCCAGCAATTGCACTCCTGGGCATTTACCAAATTGATGTGAAAATTTATGACCACATAAAAACTTAAATGTGAATGTGTATGGTAGCTTTATTAATAATCACCAAAAACTGGAGTCAACCAAGATGTCCTTCAATTCGTGAATGGGTAAACAAACTGTGGTATATCCATACAATGAAATATTATTCAGTTTTCCATGGGGATATGAGTAAACAATTCTGATGCAGCTATACATGTGAGCCGGAAATGAACAATTAAATAAGTGAGTGGTAGATGGTGGGAGCCAGTTTTCCCACTGTAGGTGTGAGAGTTTACAAATAAGCCAGGGGAGGAGGCTAGGATAATCCATGTGGTAATGGATTAGAGTTGGAGACATCAGTATGAACTCATGTTTAGCTTAGTATGGATAAAGATGGATGCATATAGAGATATTTATAGATTTGTGTGTATACACGGGTTAGTATACACACATATCTCCTTGCTCTGACAGCTGAGAGTACCTAGAAACAATGACATTCTAGTAGTAACAAGCACACTTCTTGTACATATCTTGGTTTCTAATACCATTCTCTAATGAAAGGAACCAGGGCTCCTTAGAGAAACAGATGATTCTCTGGGCAGGACAAGTCATTTTAACCTCTATTGGACAAGACAGAATTTACAAGTCTATAGACAAAAATTATTTTGCATTGCAGTCAGTTGCCTGCAATTTACAGTGTTGTAAAATAACATCCATAGAATCAAAATCAGATAACTCAGAGGGGTGTTTTCTAGACAATACATAGTTTTCTACTGAAGCACAATTTTTTTTCCTTTAGGGCATTTATCCCATATACCATTTGCCATGATGATCTTTCAACATAACTAAAAATTATTGAGGTTGTTCTTGGAAGTTCCACCTTCTTGCCAATTCTAATGTTCCTTTTGTCTTTGGAAACCCCATTCATTGACTTCCGTTATGGCTGTCGTTAGTTCTGCTCTGAAATATTTTGGCTCTCTGCCTTCCTGGCACATAGTAAGATTGCATTTCTCACCTCCTTTGAAGTTTGGCATAGCCACCTGACTTGTGATGACCAATGAAATAGGAGAGGAAATGACTTATGTTTTTTCCTGGAAGAAGTTTTAAGAGCTGGTGTGAGATTTGTTACATTCGTTTTTCTTGTCTTGCTGAGTGAGGAAATATGTATCTATCTTCTGTATGCTTTCTGTATGCCTAATTTTCTGAGTGGTTATGAAGAGCTGAACCATTTCCCACCCTTGCCACATGACCTGTGTTGGACTTGTAGTGTGATGAGAAATAAATTTTCATGATGTTAAGGCAGTAGAAGAAAAATCACAACATCTTAAGTCAGAGTGCTTGAGTTTGAATCTTGGCTACACCATTTCCTAGTTTTGTGATCTTAGGCAAGCCTCTTAACTTCTCTATGTTTTGATTTCCTCATGTGTAAAATGAGAATAATAATAATGCCTATGTCATGAGGTCATTGTGATGATTGATTAAGATAATATATGACATGCCTCAACACAAAGTTAATAACAACGGGGTCCTTGTTTATACTTTTGTCATTTTGGTTTTGTGGTCTCTCAAATTAAACTTTATCAGTGGTCTCTCAAATTAAACTTTTGAATGTAATATATTAAGCACAATGCTGCCCAGAATAGTATAGCTATTCCTACAGGGTAGTGTCATAGGGACAGCTGTTCCATAGACTGTCTCAGAATGCTCCCTGGGAGGCTCACTTGTATCATCTTTCTCTCTAGTGCTTTTGATGTTGAGTGGCTTGTGAAACATGAGAAAACTGGATACCACACTATAGTATGAGATGCTACATCAGTGACAGGCAGAGCACAGAGCGCTTGAGGAAGACAGATTCCTTTTCTTGGAATTGGAAATTGTTACTATTTTTCTAGCTCCTGAAACGGTATCCTCATCTTTTCTTTATTATTAACCAAATGGTTGCTTCATTTTATTGTAATATTTCTACTAAGTGAAGTTGATGAAATGTTTGCAAAATAGAGCAGGTGTATAATAAAATATGTAGAAGTACCTAAGGTTGCTCACATAGTTTAACGTATACCCAAATTATTGTAGTTATTATGGACAGTGTATAGTGTAAAAAGATACACTTGTTATGGTTTTTTGCCCTCTAGAAGGGAAATATATATATATATATATATATATATATATATATATATATAAACTAAGAATGGAATGAGTTGGCATATTTTCTGTAAATATATTGCAGCTGTTTTCCAAAAGTGGACAAATATCCAGCATTATTTGCAAACCAGCTTGATGTTCATTGGAAACCAAAGCACATAAGCCCTTTGTATTTTGATTTATGAGCAGTTTAATTTCCCAGCTCAATGAAAGAGGATATAGAGATGAAATTGAAGGTATATTTATGCCTTTAGTATCTAGTGATTATATTTCTCTGAAAAGTTGGTTTATATTAAATGATAGCAAGTATTTTAGTCCATTTGGCCTGCTATAACAGAACACCATAGACAGGTGGCTTATAAACAACAGAAATTTACTTCTCACAGTTTTGGTGACTGGGAAGTCCAAGATCAAGGCACTGGCAGATTTGATGTGTGGTGAGAGCCTGCTTCCTGATTCATAGATGGTCATCTTCTTGCTATAACCTCACGACAAGGTGAAAGGGGCAAGTGAGCTTTTTGGGGATTCTTTTATAAGGGCAATAATTCATGAGGACTTTGCGTTCATAACCTAATGGACTCCTAAAGGCCCCACCTACAAATACCATCACATTGGGTGTTAGCTTTCAACATACGAATTTTGCGGGGATACAAATATTCAGAATATAGTAGTAAGCCACTCAGATTATGTAAGGCATGTATCATTTGCTGAGTGTTACTTATAATGTCACAAAACTTATGGGATAGAAAAATAAGAGGCACCTGTATTAATTGGAGTCCTTTTCAAAGTTTGGGGCTGAAAAGTTTTTAGCTGTGGTAAGAATGTATGCCTTGATTATAAATATTGGCATGCAGAAATGTACTCATATTTAATTCTGACAGATGTAAGCTTATGATAAAGGCAATGTAATTTAATTAAACCGATAAAAGTTGAAAATAAAAATATAAATACAATTTTAATAAATAAACAAGCATTTTTTAAGCTTATGTTGGGAGAAACTCATCTGTACTTACCCTCAAAGATATCTCTGCTTTGTTGCTTAATTTCTATGCATCTCCACTCTTGTTCCTGCCTCTCTACCGTTGATCACACTGTCTGTCCACATGAAATGCACTTCTTTGAGCTTAAGGTCCAACAGAAATTGTATATCTTTTCCAAAATGTCAGCTGACTTCTCTGGCCCACACTGATTTTTCTCAGAATTTCTACAAATCTTGTGGTTGGTATCTTATAATCTAGCAGCTATGCAATCTTGTGTTATTAACTCTATATTTTGTGTTCCTATATTTTTTCCCCTTGCATTTGGGCTGTGTGATTTAAGAAAGCCCCCTATGTACAGAGTTCTGGGCACTGATAGAGATAATCAAGTGCAGGTTGATGGATGAATTCTTAATTGCTGGGGAATTGAAAGCAGTTATATCATGATACACAAACATCTTTTCAAGTTACTCTTCCATTGGTATTAACCATGGAGGAAGCTCTGATAGATTCACCTTTAGATTTGAGCTAATTTTAATTGTGGTAAATTCTAATAACAACAATAATAGTAGTGGCTAAGATTCATATAGTGCTTACTCTGCCATGCATTGTATAGAGTATTTTACACATATCACTCTATTTAAGCTTCACAACAACCCCATGAGCAATACTGCGATTGTCAACACTTTACAGACAAGGAAACAGAAGCACGGAGGTCTCAAGCTGTTTCCTGAAGGTCCAAAGAGCTGAGGCTGACTCCGCAGTCAAGGTTCCAAGCATTAGGCTGACCTGCCTATCCGCATGGGGCAGGTGGCAGCTCAAATATCTTTCTCATTTTGCGGGTCTTCAGTAGAAAAGTAAGCATTATATTCTGAGGACTTAAGTGGTTGACTGAAAATTCTGAATAGTGAAGGATTAAACAATTAGGTTTTCCATAACAATTGGGGATGGTCTAGAATTGAACATAGAATAAAGTGAAGGGAATATAGATTTCTAGCTGTGGTTTTCCTACCAATTTGTTGAATAAATTAGGGGAGTAGACTATCCTGAGATGCAACAAAAAAATGGCTGTTTTTAAGATGGAAAAAGTGGCTTATCAATCAAAGGATTAAGAGTTCCTCTTGACTTTTCCTGATGGACTTTTGTGAATAGTTATATAATTATTAATAATCTCCAATTTATGAAGGTACTGGCTAGGAAATTATCAACAACACATACAGCTTCCCACACTGAAAACATTTAAGTATTTAGAAAAATATTGGTTTTTATTTGGGTGATAAAGTAAAAAATATAAAATAAATTCTTCAGAGTTGTGGAGGATTTATTTATACACTAAAACTGTGTTGAGGAAGTCTGAAAAATCAGTTGACTAAAAAAAAATCAGTTAGCTTGAATTTTGGGTGGGGTAGCTCAGTTCTAGCCAGCGGATTGCTTAATCAGTCATCAATGCTCAGATTCTGGGAAGAAATTTCTTCCCAAGTGAATACAAGTAGACTTCATTTTTTTTCTTTTAACATCTTTATTGGAGTATAATTGCTTTACAATGGTGTGTTAGTTTCTGCTTTATAACAAAGTGAATCAGTTATACATATACATATGTCCCCGTATCTCTTCCCTCTTGCGTCTCCCTCCCTCCCACCATCCCTATCCCACCCCTCTAAGTGGTCACAAAGCATGGAGCTGATCTCCCTGTGCTATGCGGCTTCTTCCCACTAGCTATCTGTTTTACGTTTGGTAGTGTATATATGTCCATGCCACTCTCTCACTTTGTCACAGCTTACCCTTCCCCCTCCCCATATCCTCAAGTCCATTCTCTAGTAGGTCTGTGTCTTTATTCCTGTCTTGCCCCTAGGTTCTTCTTGAACTTTTTTTTTTTATTCTTAGATTCCATATATATATGTTAGCATACGGTATTTGTTTTTCTCTTTCTGACTTACTTCACTCTGTATGACAGACTCTAGGTCCATCCACCTCACTACAAATAACTCAATTTCGTTTCTTTTTATGGCTGAGTAATATTCCATTGTATATATGTGCCACATCTTCTTTATCCATTCATCTGTTGATGGACACTTAGGTTGCTTCTATGTCCTGGCTATTGTAAATAGAACTGCAATGAACATTTTGGTACATGACTCTTTTTGAATTATGGTTTTCTTAGGGTATATGCCCAGTAGTGGGATTGCTGCGTCATATGGTAGTTCTATTTTTCATTTTTTAAGGAACCTCCATACTGGCCTCCATAGTGGCTGTATCAATTTACATTCCCACCAATGGTGCAAGAGGGTTCCCTTTTCTCCACACCCTCTCCAGCATTTATTATTTCTAGACTTTTTGATGATGGCCATTCTGACCAGTGTGAGATGATATCTCATTGTAGTTTTGATTTGCATTTCTCTAATGATTAATGATGTTTAGCATTCTTTCATGTGTGTGTTGGCAATCTGTATATCTTCTTTGGAGAAATGTCTGTTTACGTCTTCTGCCCATTTTTGGATTGGGTTGTTTGTTTTTTTGATATTGAGCTGCATGAGCTGCTTATAAATTTTGGAGATTAATCCTTTGTCAGTTGCTCCATTTGCAAATATTTTCTCCCATTCTGAGGGTTGTCTTTTCATCTTGTTTATGGTTTCCTTTGCTGTGCAGAGGCTTTTAAGTTTCATTAGGTCCCATTTGTTTATTTTTGTTTTTATTTCCATTTCTGAAGGAGGTGGGTCAAAAAGGATCTTGCTGTGATTTATATCATAGAGTGTTCTGCCTATGTTTCCCTCTCAGAGTTTGATAGTGTCTGGCCTTACATTTAGGTCTTTAATCCATTTTGAGTTTATTTTTGTGTATGGTGTTAGGGAGTGTTCTAATTTCTACAAGTAGACTCTTAAGCTTTCCCAAATTTAACATTTTCAGTTTCCAGTATTTGGGAATGGACCTTAATCTCTGCAACGCAGTGCTTTATAATTCTGTCAAATCATAAATATGACTTTGAGAATGCAAGGCTGGTTTGTTGGAGCCATTCACAGTCAAGGAGAAAGTCTATACCCATATCTTCTCATGTGTGTATTTTATAGAGGAAATCATATGCTGTTTTTGTAATTACAGAAGCCCGAGGACATCCATCACAAAGGTTAATGGTCTACTGGTTGTACTTAAATTACAGTTGTTTCCATTTACTCACTTATCCACTCGCTCACTCACTCACTGAGACCTCCTCTGTGCCTGCAGAACCTCCTACCAAACACTTCCCATACCTTTGTCATTAGCTTCTTCTCATTTTGGTCTCTCTTCTGACCAGTGGCCTGATTTTTCTACTCACTTTCAAATGCTCCTGAGTATCACATTTAAAGTCACTTCTTTCATAGCACATTTATCTTTTTTTCTTCTGTATTCCAAACACATTCTGAATCAAATTCAATCTTAATTTGAAGGGCACCTCTCACTGTATTCAAACTATGCTGTCTGCCTGTTAATGGCTTTTGGTTTGTCTTTGCTTTCTCTCTCATCTTTATGAATGCTTATTTGCTGCTTTACAACATGTGTGAACTTCCTGTTCACAGCATGTCAGCAAATAACTTGTCAAACTTCAGTGGGCTCTTGGTGATTTCTTTTAACCTCTAAAGCGTATATGGAGGGCTTCCCTGGTGGTGCAGTGGTTGAGAGTCCGCCTGCCGATGCAGGGGACACGGGTTCGTGCCCCAGTCCGGGAAGATCCCACATGCCACGAAGCGGCTGGGCCCGTGAGCCATGACCGCTGAGCCTGCGCATCCGGAGCCTGTGCTCCGCAATGGGAGAGGCCACAGCAGTGAGAGGCCCGCGTACTGCATAAAAAATAAAGAGTATATGGAGTGAACAGTATCAGGACAGCAATGCTACAGAGCCTCCACACAACCCATGTGGGAGAGGTCAGGGTTGCCATCAGATCCTGCAATGGAAACTCAGGAATATATGGTGACATCTGAACAGAGAACATGAGAACATGTCGAGTATGGACTGAACTACTTCTTGATTTTGCAATGCCGTTTTACCTCTCCTAAGCAAAATAACAGATTTCTGTTTCCTGATCCCAGTCTGTCCTTTTAGAACCTCTCCATGTTAACATTCTTCTCTTTGTGCAGTGTTTTCCAAATGTCAGCCATTCACAATCACATTTTTTGTTATAAGCTTTCAAACTCAAATGATAATTTCCTTGATATTTTAAACATTTGTCACCCTAAATATATTCATATGACATTTCTCTTTCTAATCATTACCATCAATAAAAAAATTACTATCAATTGCCACAAACATAAATAAGATGAAAAGAAAACAGTCTTTTTGTACTTTCTACTATTGGCCTCTGTACTTGCTAAACCTGAGCCTATTCTCTTTATCTTGCAAAGGGAGAGCAGGAAGTGTTCTGGTTATCAGTTGCTGTAAAACAAACCACCCAAATATGGGGCTTAAAATGACATTTTATGACTATTTCTCACATTTTTGTGGGTTGACTTGGGTCATCTTGTTGTTCTCAGTTGGGTCTCTCATGTGGTTGCAGTTAGCAGCTGGAGCAGGAGTCATCTGAAGGCTCACCTGGGCTGGATGTCATGATGGCTTTCTTATTTATTTATTTATCTATGGCTGTGTTGAGTCTTTGTTGCTGCACGTGGGTTTTCTCTAGCTGCAGCGAGCAGGGGCTACTCTTCGTTGTGGAGGCTTCTCATTATGGTGGCTTCTCTTGTTGTGGAGCACAGCCTCTAGGTGCACAGACTTCAGTTGTGGCATGCAGGCTCCGTAGTTGTGGCTCGTGGGCTCTAGAGTGCAGGCTCAATAGTTGTGGCGCATGGGCTTTGTTGCTCCGCGGCATGTGGGATCTTCCTGGACCAGGGATTGAACCTGTGTCCCCTGCATTGGCAGGTGGATTCTTAACCACTGCATTGTGATAACTCTCTCTGGTTGGGCAATAGATGCTGGCGGTTTGCTGAGACTTCCCTTAGGATTGTACTGTAGGGCCTACACATCGCTTCTTCATGTGGCTTGTCCTTCTCACATATAGCAGCTGGGATCTAAGAGTAATTGTTCAAAGGGGTCTTGGTGGACCCTGCAGGGCTTCTTATGACTTAGCCTCTGAAGTCTCATAATATCTTAGTCACATTCTATTGGTTAAGAAGTCACTAAGGCTAGTACACATACAGGGATAGAATGGCAAATAATTTGTGATCATCTTTAATCTACCACAGCTTACTGTTAGAGTGGTGTTAAAAACTAGCACCAAACTTAGATGTTCTCTATGTTGCAATCAGAACTGAACCAAAAAAGGAATGACTTTCTCACTATGTAAATCAATGTTATTTAATTCCATCTCCATTCATCTCCTAAACTCATCTTGGTGCTGGCAGTGAGTACCTCCTTACTGTATTCACCCTCTTCTGTGTCTCTTGCCTTTGATATTTCAAGTATTAATTTGGCTGGTATGTTCTCACATTCTCATTCAGAGGGTTACCTTCTGCCTTTTGCTAATGGTAGTATACAAAGAAGAAAGACAGAAAGCCCAGAGAAGCATTGTAATAAACGGAATTAGCTTTTACAAGGCAAATAGCCAGGTATTATATAAGTCAACTTAGAAGGCATCTTTACAAAAATTCTGGAGATATAGCTACACCGGTTTCCAGATTTAGCAACTTTTCTGGCTCATTAGGAAGGACTATTTGAGAAGAGGGATTCTTAGTAGACATCTTTCTTCATGGGTCAGACTTCTGATTCAAATGTGTGGGTGAGATTTTAACATTTTTCCCAGGGGTTAAATGGTGTGACTCCATTCCTAAGATGAAGTAATTTGAGCATCAACATGTGTGTGCATTATGGAAAATTTTAAGATTATGCAGTTTTGGGGAATAATCCAAACAGATACTTATAGTTAGCATTAGTGAATTTATGGCAAGTGCACGTGAAAATTGATAAACAAATAGGGTGTAGTATTTTTTTTCTCTTTTAGGAAAAGCACAAAGAAAGACCTATTTTTTTGTTTTGAAAAATGCACAAACTATTAAACTTAAATTTGAAAACAAAGGTCATTTTTATTGAAATTTGACAGTATGAAATTTTTTTTTGTTTTCATCTTTTTAACCAACTTGGTGAAAGACATCCTAAACGCTACATGAAACATAACAGAATATTTTTTTCTTCCAGTATTAAAAAAAAATGACACACAAATATTTTTAAGAAACTTCTATATAATCAAGGCAGAGATCTGGAGTAAAAAACACCTCTATGTAATCATGTTCTTCATTTCTTATAGTTACAGTCAGAAATTGCTTCCTAATCATAATTAAACATTGTGTACAGGTGTTTAAAATGTTCCTAGATGCACATTACTTAAAAAAATCAGTCTGGCCAAACATTTTTTGCCAGAACCAACATTCCTGAGAGCCTGAACTAAAAAACTGGTAAAAAAAGGAAAAAATATCCAGACTCCACAAATGTCTCAGAATTTGTCTTTAAATGGGAGAAAAATTAAAAAAAAAACACACATGGAACTTTCTGAAAGGTCTTTAACAAGCTACCTTGGGAGCTCTACTCAAAAAAAGAAGTTGATGTAACTAAAACAGATGTTTCAGTGCAGCTCCAAAAATCTTTATAAATACAGCTATTTGGAGGGATGGTCCTGGATCAGAAGAAGTTTTATTCCTTGTGTATCTACATTAGGTGTGCATGCCTCATCTCAGTTGTCATAATTATCCCTGTAATTTCCTCCTGAGTAGCGGTCATAACCACCCTGGCTTCTGTAGCCACAGTCTCTGGACCTTCCATATCCATATCCATATCCTCCAGGTCGGCTATCATACCTGCCACTTCCATAGCCCTGGTCTCGACCACCTCTAGAGTAGCTGCGACCACGTCCATAGGCCCCAAAGGCACCCCTTCTTGTTCCCCGGGCCGACTTACCTGCATGGTCTACACGGATCTGACGACCGTCCAGAGACTCTCCATTCATGGCTCTCATGGCATCTGAGGCATGCTCTGGATTGGTGAAGGTGATGAAGCCAAAACCCCGGGATGGCCGAGTGTCCCGGCCCTTGACAACAACCGCCTCAGAAATAGGTCCAAAGCTGCTGAAGTGGTCTTCCAGAGCCTGCTCATCAGTGTTGAAGTTGAGCCCTCCCACGAAGAGCTTCCCTTCTTCAGAGGACATGGCAGTAAAGTCAGTCCCCGGAAATTAAGTAAAAGGACGAAGAGACAGCTACTGCCAAGAAGCTGAGAGACTGGCTATGAAATATTTTTGAATTGGTGTATTGCTTTATATTTGCATCTAGTTATTATGTGCATATATTTCAAATAAAGGTATACAGTTTCAGAACATTCCTTTCATAAAAGTGTCAGTGCTTCCTTTAACCTTGCTCAAAACATTGTGTTGTGGATAAACATGCAGGGTGATATAATAGTTCTTCATTTTGGACAAGCAGTTTCTTCTAATTTACATTATCGCTCAATAGAAATGGCTTAACTGTCAAGGTTAAATCTCCTTGGCTCTGTACTCAGTGACATTAAGCAAGCAAATGTTGTTTATTTGGTAGTAAGTCCTAAATGTGAAGAGCTATTAGGAGCTTCCAGGCAGTTAGTTATACAAAAATTCTTTCTTGACCCCATTAGATTTTTAAAGGAGCAAGATAGGTACTAGCTAATGCTTGAAATATATCTTAGATAAATATTTGAGATGTTATGAATGGAATCCATGCTAACATTATTGTCACTGGCACAGTTTTTAGCTCTGAAGGTTTCTGAAATGGATTATTTTTTGAAAGTGCTGTTAAACATGGTTAGGGACCTGTCTGTCTCTGTCTCTCTCTCTTTTAAATTACACTGGATCCCACAATTTAAAAAGTTCTTATGAGAACAGTATGATGAAATGTTAATGATGGAAATATATATTTGAACTTTCTTTTTTTGTGGGTATTAAATCACTAATGGGTCACTCTACTGATGAGTTTCCTTACTTTTGCTTAATTTCAAGATTAAATTCATTCAAACATATTTATTAAGAGTTGTTAATAACTTAGATGCTACAATAGTAAATGAAATAATAGGATCTCAATTATGTACACATCTGGGCATAACAATGTAAAAATAAATATACCTAGAAAAATATCTGAAGAAAATATACTAGCATGCCAATAATCACTGTCTTAATATGTTTGCATGATATTTTTCCCTTTGGTAATTTTTTTCTTTACACTTTTATTTCATTTTAACTTTCTAAACTGAGAACGTTTTAGCATAGGCATATGTCATATAACTGAATGAAATCCTGTAATTGCTAATGTTTATGCTTCAGCTGGGTTGTTAGTTTTTAAATTATGTTCATAAATAAATGATTAAAGAAAAGGTATCTAGGTCAGCCAGCTTCTAGCTTCATTTGTGCCATAGTGACATTTGTTATACACATCTCCCCCCTATTAGTTTTATACATTTATATTAGTAGTCTTATAAACACTCCAGGTGGAAACAGCTCTGCCTTCTAGGTGATGAGACAGTATGTTCCTCTACCTGTGAATGAAGCTGCTTCCCCTCTTTCACTCTTTGTTCAGTGGCCAAGAAGTCTCCCATTCTTCACTTGGAAGTGACTGCAGCTCTTATTAGCAGACCAGCAGAAGTGGCCTGGCCCATTTCTCTGACTCACAGTGACTCACTGGGATCCTCAGCAAAATTCCTTTCCCTTGTCTTTTCAGCTTTCAGGAGCTTCAGAAGGTGAGGTAGAAAGGGTGTGAGTGATTAAAGGATATTTTATAGGAATAATTGAAAGCTGTGCATTTTATATATTTTGACCTAGGTTAGAGGACAGGAATGCTATGCATTCAGATTCTGGGCAGATGCGAATTCTCATGAATAACCGTGAAAAAGATAAAAACAGTGCTAGGTAACCAGCAAAGTGAGTGATACAGAAGACTTTGTACTTCTGCCTCTTCTATCTTTGTTTCTCATTCTTCGACTTGTATGATCCCTTATCCTTTCTCTATCAGTGTGAGGTTGTAGAATAATGGAAAAAAAGAGAAAACAATATACTTAATACCAATCCATTTATTTAATCAAATTTGTTGCCTAAAATTGTCCTATTGCACTTTTTCCCTCTTGTAATGCACACATGTGTCACTGAGTGAGAGAAGAGGAAGTCATTTCCATGGGGTGAATCTTCATGGGAGAGTGCGCAGTAATTTGTGCAAATGACTACTAGTCATAAGACTTCCGGATTAAGGAAAAATCCATTACAACTGCTGTGTATTCGTGAACAATCGAAAAGTAATTAATGTGGTTTGAAATGGACTATGTGCCATCTTTTAACCTGATCATACTTTTATAAGAGAAGATAGTGATCTTTTAGCATATAATACTTACCATATATCTCAACCTCCCATTTTAAAGAGGTGCTTTTGAAAATATCAGTTAAGGAGAATTTCCAATTACTACATTGCTTCAAGAAAACATACTCTTTTGGTCGTTAGAAACACGACTCCATCAGATCTGCTCTTCACAAAATAGAATACATGCAAATGATGTGACTGAACTCAACCTCAGATGTTTTGCAGTTGAATTATTTGGTGCAGTATCTTGAGAGAAAGATGTTTGGGTTATTTCATATTTGATGACTTTGAATATGTGAAAATTAAGGGGTTAAAAGTAAAATGCAATAACTGGATATTTATTTTTCTTCTTAATAGTTTATTGCGTAAAGAGACCTCATTTTTCTACTGTGCCTTATTCTTTGATACTATTCATTTCCTTGTAAGTTTAGGAAAAGTGATGTATGTTCTTAGATCTCTAGTTTATTGATTTGTATCAAACCTCTGCTTTTATCAGTGGTCAGGCCTGCTGAGCTACAAAGTATGAACATTGAAAGGGACTTTGTAATCCAGTAGGTCATCTGCCTCCAGAATTTTCAGAGAACCATTTTGCAACTGCTAGGACAAATCTTGAGGGGGCATGTGTGCAGTTTTATTAATGGCATTTGTAATTCACAGAAGTTCTTACGTAAGGAGAAAGATGGGAAAAGTTTTTTTTTTTAAGTTTTTCTTTCTGTCTGGAAAGGGTGTATTTGGTTTATTGTATCTTCTATTATCTCCTTTTCTATAAAAATGTTTTAGTGAATGATGTAGAACTTATTTATGATACTCATGCTTCATTCTGTATCAAAGCTCTGAGTGATCAGGGCTTGTGGACAGCAGAGTTGTGAGGGACAGGTTGGCTGGAGGATGGCAGGGAAGGTAAGTGAGGGGTTTGGGCCAAGTCACATTCTATGCTCACTGTCTTAAACTTCTCACGGGTAAATTCCAGCTGGAGTGAAAATAAGGGCCACCTTGACAGGGAAAGGAAAGTGGGAGGTGTCTCAGAAGGGAAGACAGAACCTACGCAGTGTCTATTGCCGGCAGCCAAGCCTGGGATCGCTTTGTCCCTATAAAAGTGTTTAAATCAGGCTGATGGAAGTCATTTTCATTATATACCTTCCTGTTGCCTCACCCACCTCAGAGCAGTGGTCTGGAATTGGTGCTGTAATTTATACTACTCTGAGGATATTTCATTTTTTTTTTTAAAGAGGATAAAGTCATTGAACTGGACTAGAATCACATGCAACTCAGCTATTGCTGTAACAGCAACTTATATGGCTGATCTTTAAGTTACTAATTTCTTCATCCAAATTCCGCCCATTCTTTTCTCTTCCATGCAGAAGTTACCAGTACCTTTACACAAGTGGACTTGATGGGGTTTCTGCCTTCCTATCTAGAGACGGCTTTTCTGAGAATGATTTCAGGGACATTAGGATGGACCCTGTGCCCTTCTTCAACCAATCTACTAACCCACGGACCAACCAATCCTTTTACCATGGGACAGAGCCCTGATTCCCAGGTTTAAATTCAGTGTGAAGTATAAAGGACTATGATAAAACTCTTTCTTGAATATTTTTATTACTACAAGATCAGTTGAACATGAAAGGCGAAATGGAGAGGCTAAAGGTGTTTTGGGAGGTTACTGCAACTGGAGGGCTGTGGTCATTCTACACACTATACATGTGTATTCCCGGTTTTGTTTAGGTTGGACTATCAAATATTCTTCATGGATCAGCACCGGGCTATTTTAGAAGAAATTCTCTTGAGTGGTGAATGAGTAAGACATGGTGTCACTAAAAGACCCAAAGAATGACCAGTTTCTCTGTTTTAGGCTTTGGTGGTCCTTCCCACAGTTTCTCTGTTTGGCCATTGCTACTAATATTGCAGAGTCCTCTGCTACTTGGTTATCCATTCTACAGTCACCGTCTGACATGAGATGGGGCTAGTTTCTGTGCTGATCCTGTGGAAGGAGGTTGTGTTGGGAACTTGGGTTTTTTCTTCAGCTTGTGATGGCTGAGGAATTGCCATCCTAAAACACCTCTTTACTGCACTGGAAACAGTTATTTCCCATTTCCACAGACTTGTGCTTTCTTGAGAACTCAAGATTGTGTGTGTGTGTGTGTGTGTGTGTGTGTGTGTGTGTGTGTGTATAGAAAGATGATTTCAATTTCGTTTAATTCAAGAGCCATTCCTCAGTCATCTACTATTAGTAAGACACTCTGCAGGTGTTGGAGGGGTTCAAGGTGAGGCAAGGACTGTGGCCTCGAGTTAACATTAAAGTCAGTGGGGACTTGGGGTTCAGAATGGAGAAGAAATAGAAGACAGCATTTTAAGCATTACACTGTAAGTGCTGAAAGGAAAGGGAGATCATATCTAATAGGGAAGACGTCTGATTTGGTCAGGTCTGCTGGTTTGGGCCTTGTTTTTCTCCTTTTTTAGTGAGGCTTAGGGTCAATCTATAAAAAGTAAGAAACTAATAAAGGAAATATTTTAAAGTACCTGCTCCTAGAAAAAAAGCGTGTGTGAGAGGAGCAGTTACTGGCTCTCCACTTTTTTAAAGGCTTGCCCTTGATGTAAGGCTATGGAAAGAGAACTTGTAAAAATTTCAGTGAGGGCTTCCCTGGTGGTACAGTGGTTGAGAATCTGCCTGCTAATGCAGGGGACACGGGTTCGAGCCCTGGTCTGGGAAGATCCCACATGCCGCGGAGCAACTGGGCCCATGAGCCACAACTACTAAGCCTGCGCATCTGGAACCTGTGCTCTGCAACAAGAGAGGCCATGACAGTGAGAGGCCCGTGCACCGCGATGAAGAGTGGCCCCCGCTTGCCACAACTAGAGAAAGCCCTCGCACAGAAACGAAGACCCAACACAGCCAAAAAAATAAATAAATTAAAAGAAGGCTCAACATTAAAAAAAAAAAATTTCAATGAGTGGGGTGGGCACCATTTCTTAGCCGATTCTTACTTATTCAGGAGCTCATTATCTAGTTGGAGGATTATCTAAGTTGCCCTCTTTTTCTCCTCCTTTTCTTTCTGCCTCTTGTCTGATATTTGTGTCATTTCTATATATTAATTCCTTCATAGCAGGTAGAAAGGAAATGAAAAAGATTAATCGCAAATCTAGAAAAACTGGTTGAGGAAAAGGCTGTAATATTTGGACACAATGAGAGTAGTAATTGGTAAATTGGCTATTTATTCTGGTTCATCATCATCATTATGGATAATGACTGTGGAAGTCAATGGCACTGGGCCTGTTGAGTGACTTAAGATCAAGGTGTATCTTGGACAAGAGTGGGAGGAAAGTTCTTTATTTTATATATTGTCCTGAACTATGGCCTACATTATATAATGACTTTTTGAAGTCCTTTTGCTTTTCTTCTTCTTTTTTTTTTTTTTGATACAGTATTTAAATTTCTGAGCCTAAAATAGACTTCCTGGAAAAGGAAGCTAGGTTAGAAATGGTTATAGCTGCAGAGATACATGCTGTGAGATGCTTCCAGAAATCTGTAAGGCAGATAGATATAAGCACATTTTGGCTTGATACACTAACTCTAATGCACCTCATCCAATTAGAATTTATGGCAACTGTCATTCAATATTAGCAGCTATAGTTAAAAAATGAGTACTTTAAAATGCATGTGTTTATGGTCCCTTCTCTTATCTCAGGAAACATGTTGGTTTGCCAGCAAGTGTTTTTTTCTTTTGTTAGGATCCTTTCTAGGTTGTAAATGGACAGGAAGGGATTTCTTTCTTCAGCTCTTTTAAAAGTAGTATGAGCAAGGGATAATATGATAAAGTGCCTAATGTATCCCCAAACCGACTTTCACCGAGTTCATGGAAGTTTATAAATGTGCTGTAGTGAGGGAGTGTTCATTAGAGACGAGAAGGAGATTACTGTTCATACCTTTGACTTTGTGAAGGCAGCATATCCACATTCACAATGCCTTCCCCATAACCATAGCAATCAAGTCAGGATGTTTCTCTCTCTCTTTTTCTCTCATATTGAAAAGCATTATTAGAATGTTTAATACTATTTGGATGAGTATATTCAGGTAAGAGAGGCATAAGTTTGAATTTTGACCTCCGGATAAAATTTTCTAAGGTCCATTTCTCTCTTTGTCTCACTTCTCTCACCAGCTACTTCTATCGATTACATGTGGTCCCAAGTACCCATGATGTTCTCTGCCATACTGGCTTCTCAACATTGTAGAGATTGTTTGGACAAAGACATTTTAGAAATAAATGTTAGATATAGAATTTTGAAAACAAACACAGACTACACACAGTTACAATGAAAGGTTAAATAGAAATCAATCAGATGTTTGGTATAAGGATTAAAGAACTTGAATTCATTAACCCCAAAGAGAAAGGCTGAGGGGAAGGTCAAAAGAATTATGAATTTTCCATGTAGAGGAATGACTGACTTAGGACTCCATACTGTTCTCTAACCATTTAAGATGGTATCTGGCACCTGGGCTTACTTTGCGCTTTGTAGTTGGGATGGGTCAGGCAATGATCCTCAAGGCTGGTGATGAAAAGAGAAGTTACACCCAAATTACCTTTGGAACAGACTTGTTTAAATTTCAGATTTTCACCTTCAACTCTCATATGACAGCTCCAAGTCTGTGTCTCACAGACATCTCAAGTTTTACATGGTTAAATTTCTTGATCTTCCCCTAGAAATATGCTTCTCTTCTAGTCTTTATGAGTAAATAAATACCTCTGTCTTCTTAGGACCTTGGGATCCATCTTTGACACATCTCTCTACATTCAGTGCATCATCAATCTGTGTTGATTGTACTTCCAAAGTGTACCTTTGCTCCACCAACTTCCCAAGTCCACCTTCACTGCCACTGAGTTAGTCCAAGCCACCAACTTCTGCACCTGGATGTCTGCAGTTTGACCTTCTAATTGATCTCATAACATCCACATTTTCCTTTCTTCAAGCTCTTCTCCATACAATGTTTAGACTATGGAACAAGCTATGCTGCTGTAATCTAGCATCCCTGAAATAATGTGTTTCAGACAAGAAAGACATTTAATTCTCTCTCAAGTAATAGCAAAGCTAGGCAAGTGTCTTCAGCTGCTTGGGCTATTCTAATATCCTCAAAACATGATTTCTATTTTGGGCCCTAAACTCCACTTGTTACTTTCTTCCACCAGTGGGTAGAGGGTTAAGGGCCAGGTGAACACATACCCAGTCCTTAAAGAGGACTGCCTAGAAGTTTGGAGAGTTTATATAACTTCCTGAAGGTTACACAGCTATTTGGTAGTAGAGCTGATTGGATCTGAGGTTTGTGTGACTCAAAAGCCCACGAGACTACTTGTAGGGGGAAAGAAATAAAACATATAGCTGTTGCACTCCAAATTAACATTGAACCTATTAAAATCCATATTTTGCAATAATTATGTAAAAATTTCAATTATGTAGAGATAAAAATGGCATTATTAAGAGTGAAAAGATAGAGAAATAGGAATAAGAACGTTTGAAAACTATATCTGTGAATGATATGAAACAAATATATCACTATCATAAGAAAAAAATACCTTCCACTGATGGGGGTGGGAATGGAGGTAGGAAAGCACTATTGGCACCCTTTTTTTGTGGGAATTCTTCACTAGGTGGAGCAAAATACTCAATAAAATTAAAAACAATTTTCTATCCAACTTCTTGGTTATATCCATTTAAGCTTTTTTTTTCATTCAAACAGAAAATCACAAAAATTATAATCATCCTCATCAGTTCACTCAGTCCCATGTAATTAATTTTTTTTCATCTTGATCTTTTGTTAGCACTTTTATGAATTCATCAGTTTTCCATTAGAGTTGTGAAAATGCTTATTCATTCAGTTCAGCAGTATAGTCAGTTACCGGGAACCTGTACTTGTCAGTGTTTTCCATGAATTCCTTGAAGATGAAACCCTTTTATAGGAACATTTTTGCGAAAGCATCAGAGTACACCCAGAACTGTCTGTAAATGACAAAAGACTTAAAAATGACCACGGTTAAAGATTTGATGAAAGTTCCTAATAATGCAATTGACAAGGAAATTTAGTTATCTCTGAGATAATACATTTTAAAGTAATAACTAGAATTATGACTTATAACATTATACCAGAACGTATAAGATTTTTAGAAATTTCATGTAATGTCTGAAACATTTATATTAACATATTTCCATACAAATAACCCAAAGAAAGTTTAGTATTAGTTGTTTTTGTTTGTTTGTTTTTTTATACAGCAGATTCTTATTAGTCATCAATTTTATACACATCAGTGTATACATGTCAATCCCAATAGCCCAATTCATCACACCACCATCGCCACCCCACCCTGGTTTTCCCCCCTTGGTGTCCATACGTTTGTTCTCTACATCTGTGTCTCAACTTCTGCCCTGCAAACTGGTTCATCTGTACCATTTTTCTAGGTTCCACATACATGTGTTAATATACGATATTTGTTTTTCTCTTTCTGACTTACTTCACTCTGTATGACAGTCTCTAGATCCATCCACGTCTCAACAAATGACTCAATTTCTTTCCTTTTTATGGCTGAGTAATATCCATTTAATAGCTTCAGCAGGGAGATATTACACAGTGTAACTAGCTGCTCTCAAGTTAACATAAAGTAGAAAACAGGTGAAATCAGACTTCAGGATACCTAAAGCAGTGGCTCTTAATCCTGGACACATGTTAAAATCACCTGAGGAGCATTTAAAGCTTCCTGATCCCAGCTGCAGCCATGTCTATGAAATTAGAATTCTGGGGATAAGACCTGCATTCGTTTGCTAGGGCTGCCATAACAGAGTACCACAGTCTGGGTGACTCATGACCATTTATTTATTTACTATGATTTATTTTCTCACCATTCTGAAGGCTAGAAGTCCGAGATCAAGGTGTCTGCAGCATTTGTTTCTCCTGAGGCCTCCCTTCTTGGCTTGTGGATGGTGGTTCTTTGCTCCCCGTTGTTCCACATGGTCTTTCCTCTGTACCTGTTTGTGTCCTAATCTCCCCTTCTTGTAAGGACTCCTATTCTTATAAGGATTGGGGCCCATCCTAATAACTTCACTTGACCTCTTTCGAGAACCCATTGCCAAGAACAGTCACATTCTGAGGTACTAGATGTAGGACTTAAACATATAAATATGGTGGGGGTTTGGGGGGCAACTTAGCCACAACAGGCCCAAAGGATCAATGTTTTTAACCTCCACCCTCAAGAGATAACAACATGCACCCGAATGTGAGTCAGTGCCCTACATAGGATTCTCAAACCTGGCTGCATTAGAATCACCAGGGAAGCTTAAAAAAAAGGAGAAAACACCAATGCTTAGGCATCACCCTCAGAAGTTTGACTTCATCTATGTAGAATGGTGTATTGTTAGTTTCCAAAGGCTCCCAGATGATTTAAATGTGTACCCAGGTTTGATCATTGCTGTCCTAAAATATGTTTAACTGTATAAACGAAAGCATATTTCTTACCTTTCTCTCAGTTTTTTCTTTGAAAATTTGTTAAGAAATACGGCTTCTTTCTATGAAAGATGTATATCTAACAAAGAACAATTCAGGTCTAAAAAAAGAGCTATATACTTCTAAGGTGGTATAGTTTCAAACATCAAGGATGGGTTTTGATATTATTTTGCATGTGACTTACAGTTTTTTTTTCTCTGCTTAATGGAAGTAAATCAAAGGAACTAGGGCATATCACTCAGAAAGTAAATGAAGTGAAGCAACTGACATTAAAATGATTAACTAAAATGTCATAACTTTTAGTGAAATTTCTTGATGAAAGAAATGATGTTTTTCAGCTTTCAGAAGGAAGCTAGAAAAAAAAAAAAGGAGGCTAGATTTTCCTTTCCAGATGATATAAATATATGATAGAAACTCATTGATTTAATCAGGCCAATTTCTGTGTTTTGAAGTAAAGCAACTTATCTGGCATTTTTCATTAAGGCTGTATGACAGCTGGCTGCTTCCTAGAATGCAGTATTGTGACAGAGATTATTTTATAAAGCCGTGGATCAGCTGCCCTTGTAATTTGCTTAAATTAATTATATGTATATTTCTTCACTCTCTGGGCTTAAAAAAGGCTGCACTTGGTTGAGGAAACAGTACTATTGTTTCAATTACAAAAGACCATTTCTATTGTGCTATGTTACACATGGACACACTGTCTTTCCCATTGTGCCTTAATACTATTTTTGGTTTCATTTTTTTCAGAAAGTTATTTTTAAATAGTATGATTTCATTTTGACTGAATTATGTAGCTTTAATCAGGCGATTTGGAAGGGGTATTCAACATCAGAAAAAGCATCATTTAAACTATAAAAGTATACAGTTCCAGGAGAGTAGTTAATTTTTATTTGTCCTTTCTCTCTGTTGATTTCTGACACAGAGATCTGAGGAAGTGAGCTTTTATCTTAAAACAAAACTATGATTACATCTCTGCAGTAAGTAATCACTTTCTAAAGTTGTGTGGTACCCATGTCTTGCTGAAAGCTCTACAGGAGTTCAAAGGGCTGAGATTAAACTGGACTTAAATATACCAGTAAATTTAGATATTTTATTTTAAAACACTTAAGAATTCAGCCCTAAGAAGTTCACTAGCAAAGTATCCAAAGGCAAAACCAAATCATATATTTTCCTTTTATTCAAACTAAGGACTGACCTGGGACACAAGTGCCCACATGGACTGAGGTAATGATTTTCTCAGTGAAAGGAGCTGCTTTTGGTTAAAAACGGATTGAATGAAAAAGAATGAGAAATGATGTTTTTTGTTTTGATTTTAGTCATTTTTTTTTACTATGGAACCAGAGGTGAGATTTGGTCACAACTCAATGCCACTGTAATTCCCAGTTACTGTGTGGATTATTAGCCCTCATAATTCTACTTTCTCTGTTTCTTTCATTGTTGTGAGAAAATAATAAAACCTCATAGATATGCCTCATGGCAGATTTTTACATTTTGCCCCCACGAGTGCCTTTAATACTGTTTGGAATTCTTTTATTCGTACCTTGGGGATCCCTATCCAGTGGCTACCAGATTTAGCTACTCATAGAGATCTCCTGGGGACCCTGTTAAAAATTGATCACCCAGTTTCATCCTGGACCTGTTGAATGCTCCTGAGGATGGGGCTGGGGAGTCTTTCTGTTTGACTGCCTCCTTGGGTGATTCTTGGTGAGATCAGCCTTTCTCTGGTCCAGGGAATGGTCTTTGGGGACTCCTGGTGGTTCACTCTAAGAGAATGACTGTTCTTAATTCCTTCCACTCCTGTAAATTCGCATTCCTAATTTCCCCCTAAGGAGATGACTGGGCCTTTCCTTCACTTGAAAACTAAGGCCAGCCAGGAAATAACCCTCATATTCCCTTCTGTTTACCTCAGAAACATGTTTCTAGATATCATCTTTCTTTGAATTTCATAGGGAAGGGCTTCCTGGTTGAAAGTAAACTCCTCCATTTTTGCTTCTCAATTTATCCATTTCCATCTTCAGTTTCCCTTCACACCACCATCTAACCTTTAACCTTTTAAAAAAAATTTAATTGCATCTTTTCCCTTTGCCTTTGAACAATCCAGATTTCCCCTGTCTGGAAAATTCTTTCTCCCATGACCCTTGCTACCACTGAAGTAGTTGAATTTCTCAGTCTTCTCCCCGTCAAACTTCCAAAAAGAATGATTTATTTCTTCCTTACCACTAAGTTTTTCAGCTCGTGTTCTTACCACTCTAAACCACCCGCCTCAGTAATTTCCTCTAATTATGAAATCAGTTTTCTTTTCTAGCAGTTAGATCAGTGTTTCAAAGCAGAAAATAAAACTGTGAGGAGAACTATGAAAAGAAAAGGTTTTTCTTCTTCATCTTCTTTAGAAAATGAAATTAGAAATACACAAAGGATGAATGAATTATCTATTGTGAACATCTAATGAGTAAGTGGTGGCCCCAGTAAAGGTTCTGGCATCCCCCAAAAGATAAGGTCAGAAGATAAATCTGTCCTGGTTTATCCTTGGCATGGGTTCATCACAGGTTCTCTTGTTTAATGGCCCATAACTAAGACTTTGATTATGGTACTTGGTGATGGATACTCACATATTTTATTGCAAGATGTTTTAACCAGATCTTTCTTGATTTGGAAAATTTTTTTCTGTTGCTACAATGTGGGAATCCCTTTATTATTAGAATATCAGAATAATTTCCACATTCTCTGGGGTTGCCTATAACTTACAAACTATTTTATTTTTCTCTGTATCTAAACTAAGTAAATCAAAACAATTATGATGAAAGTATTTCATGAAAATGATTAAGTCAAATACTTCTGTAAAGCAGACTTAAAACCCCCCAATATTCTTTTCTTCTCCTACTGCCTTGTTCCACTTACTAGACGAACCACTTCAATATTTTTACCTATTTGTTCTAGTATTTACTTCCTTACTTGAAAAGAATATGCTTCTTGATTAATCAGTTTAATTCCTATTAGGGTATATTAGGATCTTCACTCACTTATACCTCCTCTTCCTTTAAGTTCAAAATCCCATCATGAGCAGATAATTTCTAAGCATGCCCTGATCTGAAACGAGTATACTACAAAGCTGCACTGAATAATTTGGTCTATGTAGCAAAGTCAAAATTTTATTTCTTCCCTATATAATTTATTATGTTTAAATGTTTGGTTAATCTTTTCCCAATATCTTATTATGTCTATGTGAGTGCTTTCCACAGATGAGTAGTCCACAGTGTGACTGCATTTCTTATTTTTGTTGTCACTTTTACCTGGAATAAATAATTGCCTCATTTTTTCCCCTTTGTTTAATTTTCTTTGAATGCTATTTCTTCCAACATCCTATAACAGTTCTGTAAAATATCTCTCACTACAGTGTTCCACGTGCTCAAGCTGTCAGATAATTTACCACTTCCTTTTTTTTTTTTGCGGTCCGCGGGCCTCTCACTGTTGTGGCCTCTCCTGTTGCGGAGAGGCTCCGGACGCGCAGGCGCAGCGGCCATAGCTCACGGGCCCAGCCGCTCCACGGCATGTGGGACCCTCCCGGACCGGGGCACGAACCCATGTCCCCTGCATCGACCGGCGGACTCTCAACCACTGCGCCACCAGGGAAGGGAAGCCCCTACCAGTTCCTTTTCTATTCCTGCTTCTTGGAGCCTCTGTCTCCTGCTCCAGTATGCACTGTCTTCACTAGGCCTGAGGCACAGCTGTTACTCTGGCAGTGCCATTGCCTCTCTCCTGTATTTCCTAAATCTACATCCTCTTCTTTCTTGGTTTTTTTCTTTTGTTTTGGTGGGACATATCCTATAGTGGCTTCTTGAGAAAGGTGCTTGGGAAAAGAATTTTTACTCTTTGCATGTCTGAATGGACTAATTCACTGTAGGATGATCAGACACGTTAGCTAGATTTTTCATTGAGACCCACCACCCCTCCCCCCCTCCCCGAAAGTATCACTATTTATAAATCTTTTCTCTTGGGCAGTTTAGTTTCTCCAGAGAATGCTCAGTGTCCTGCCAGGGGAATGCAGTCTGAAGGTGGATGTTCTCGAGTTGAACAACACACAGATTTTCATATATTATCCCTGTTTTCAGCACCATACCTCTCACTTGACCTCTTTTGTGACTACTGTGCCCAAATCTGAAACCCCCATGGTTCACTTTCTCTGGAGAATAAACCTCAGATTTCTAGTGGGTGGTAAAGATTAAGACTTGGGAGCTATGGTGTGCTGATAAATGTTTAACAACTAGTTCTCTGAAAAAATCAAAACAAACCAAAATTCTGATTTGTAGAAATTGCCAGTTCTGTAGTGTAAATATTCCCACTATGGTTGATTTCACGCTACCAGTGTGAGGTCATTGCAGAGTTGGCTCTTGCAAGCCAGTAAAAACCAGCTGCAGCCCAATGATCGAGAGCCTAAATATGCCTTCATTTTTAGCAACTGCCCTTATTTTCATCTTCAAAGTACCCAGTGTCTCCACTTCCTAAGCATGTACAGAGGCAAATTGGTTTGCTGCTTGTAGTCATTGGCTTGACTTTTCTCCACTCTGCTAAAATGTTGCCTGCATCTGCTTTCCATCTTCAAATGTTGGGTTATAGTTATGTCATTTCATTGAAGTTGGAGTTTGTGTTTCCTGTCATCTTTGTGGCTTTAGAATTTTGAGAGAAGAAGGGAGTGAAACTGCCTTTACTTTGCCATCATCAAACTGAAAATTCTATTCATTTTTCTAAATAAAAGCTAGAGTTATGGGACTTCCCTGGTGATGCAGCGGTTAAGAATCCACCTGCCAATGCAGGGGACACGGGTTTGAGCCCTGGTCTGGGAAGATCCCACATGCCGCAGAGCAACTAAGCCCGTGTGCCACAACTACTGAGTCTGCGCTCTAGAGCCCACGAGCCACAACTACTGAAGCCCCTGCACCTAGAGCCTGTGCTCCGCAACAAGAGAAGCCACCGCAACGAGAAGCCTGCATACCTGTTTGCTGCAACTAGAGAAAGCCCGTGTGTAGCAATGAAGACCCAACTCAGCCAAAATAAATAAATAAATAAAAACTTAAAAACAAAAAAAGAACTAGATTATAAAATGACACCTGTTGAATATCATATATCATATGTGGAATCTAAAAAGATGATACACATGAACTTATTTACAAAACAGAAATAGACTCACAGACATAGAAAATGAACTTATGGTTACCATAGGGGAAGGGAGGGGGAGGGATAAATTAGGAGTTTGAGATTAACAGATACTACACTACTATATGTAAAATAGATAAACAAGAAGGACCTACTGTATAGCACAGGGAAGTATATTCAGTATCTTATAATAACCTATAATGGAAAAGAATCGGAAAAAGAAAAAATATATTAAAATGACACCTATCATTGTTAATAGTATTAATATTTTAAATAATCTTATGTACATCTTTAAAAGTCTAACTTATAGTATAAGATGATGAGAAATAATTTTTGACTTTGCTACACCAAATTATTCAGTGCAGCTCTGTCATATTAATATTTCAGATCTGGTCATTTTTGGAAATTATAGCAGTTCATGGTGGGATTTTGAACTTAAAAGATGGGAAGGAATGTGGGTTAGTTGAGACAGATGTCAAAATTTGAGTTACCTTATGTTGGACCCTCATAGGTACTTTATCAGATATTGCAGTCAAAGGCACTATTGAGTTCTGAGGTAGGTTTTGTTTTGGTGGGGGTGGGGGGAAGTTGGGTGAGGGTGGGTATAGGGACATGTTTATTCAATTTTCAAATTAGAAATATAGAATTAGAATACAAAACGTCCTAATAAAATGCGTACACCTTTTAGATGTTAACAGCAAAAACACCCTGTTGCTCTTTCTATTTTGTGGTCAACAATGATCTTTGAGACAAGATAACATAGTTGTTAAGCCATAGGATCCTCTTTGCTTCTGTCCCAGCATGTGACTCTGCCAGGTGCTAGTCATCGGTCCTTGAGCAAGTTTCTTTATCTCCTGGTGCCTCTGTCTTCTCATCTGTAAAATTAAGATAGAATAGAAACTCCTCATAGGCTTGCTTTGAGGATTAAATGAGTTAATCTGTTAGCACTTCTAGTGTGTGAAGCATAAGTGCTCAATAAACAGTAGTTATTAATACTGTTACTGTTGTTGTCATAATGATCACCAAATTGGTATTGGTTCATACCTGTCTACTTTTCTTATTAAGATGTACATTAACATACATTAATATCACATTAATGTCACATATGAACACACTTTTTGGGGCCTGTGTTGTTGTGTGTGTTCCATAGCTATTTTGTAGCTTCATCACCCTTCTGATAATTCAATTTAACAGACAGAAATTGAGTGTCAACCATGTATATAATTTTTCTATGCTAAATGCCGAGTTACAGAGTTCCCCGAATGGATTTGTTATTTGGAAAAAAATAATACTAGAAACTTTCCTCAACCTTCACACCAAAATGAACTCCAGATGGATCAAAGATTTAAACCAAAAAAAGAAAGAAAGAAAGAAAAAAAGAGCCATAGAAGTACTGGTAGGAGATATGGGTGAATATTTTAATGTATTTGGAGTAGAGGAAGCTTTTCTATTTATTGACATAAAAATAAGAAACCTTAAAGTAAAAGATTGGCACATTTGACTAAATAACATTTTAAGTTTTGGCTTGGGGGAGGAATCAAAACAGAGTCGAGAGTGAAACACAAACTGGGAAAAATATTGACAGCACATATGAAAGATGAATAAATTTAATTGTCAATCAATTGGAAAATGGCAAACAGCCTAAAAGAAAACTACAGGAACAGGCTATTCACAGAAAGAAAAAAAAAAGTTACAAATGGTATGTATAGAATTGCAAAGGTCCTTACTATAATTTAAAGAAATTTAAATGAAATAAAAGATATTTTTCATTTATTGGGAAAAGTGGTATGGGTGGAAGGTGGGAAGAGACCCATGTGAACACATAACCACTGTTTTCAGAGTCAAGGGAGAATAGCCTTTGGGGGTGGGATTATCTTGGCCTCTGACCTGACTACCAAGCTGCCTCTCTATCTCTGCTTTCAAGATACCCTCCTGAATGCCCTTCCTTTGTATTTTGTTTCCTTGGAAAAATGCCTTGGCAGGTACTTGAAATGTAATGAGGCCTTCGAGCTCTGCATTAATCACAGGTAGCAGTTACCTCACATTCACGTGAGCTAAGCATGTTCAACATTAAAAAAGGCTCCCTTCTGAAAGAACCAGAGTTGGCTGGTGCATGGCGATTCTGTGGGATTTTGATGTTGTTTTCTGAGAACTTCTCCTGTAGATTCCCGTGCACATCTTCTTTCCTCTCTAGTGGAAAAAAAAACAAGACAGAATAAACCCTTAGGGCTTCTGGGGGAGAAAGAGACTAGATTGGTTTGTTTGTAGGTTCATTTATTCAATAAATATTTATTGAATACTTATTGTGTGTCAGATACTATTGTAATCACTGAACATATAGGAGTGAACATAAGTTTCCATGGAGCTTGTATTTTGTGGGTAGGGACAGTCAACTTAAAAATTAAACAAGAATTTCAGATGACTCATAGGAAGAAGATAAAATCAGGTAATAAAGAGTAGAGGGAAAATTGATTTGAGGAGGAGCTTCAAGATGGCGGAAGAGTAAGACGCGGAGATCACCTTCCTCTCCACAGATACATCAGAAATACATCTACACGTGGAATAGCTCCTACAGAACACCTACTGAACGCTGGCAGAAGACCTCAAGCCTCCCAAAAGGCAAGAAACCCCCCCACGTACCTGGGTAGGGAAAAGAAAAAAGAAAAAACAGAGACCAAAGAATAGGGACGGGACCTGCACCAGGGGGAGGGAGCTGTGGAGGAGGAAAGGTTTCCACACACTAGAAGCCCCTTCGCAGGCGGAGATTGCGGGAGGCGGAGCGGGGAGCTTCGGAGCCGCGGAGGAGAGCGCAGCAACAGGGCTGCGGAGGGCAAAGCGGAGAGATTCCCGCACAGAGGATCGGTGCCGACCGGCACTCACCAGCCCGAGAGGCTCGTGTGCTTGCCCGCCGGGGCGGGCGGGGCTGGGAGCTGGGGTTGGCGGCGTGAACACAGCCTGAAGGGGTTAGTGCGCCACGGCTGGCCGGGAGGGAGTCCGGGGGAAAGTCTGGACCTGCCGAAGAGGCAAGAGACTTTTTCTTGCCTCTTTGTTTCCTGGTGCGCGAGGAGAGGGGATTCAGAGCGCCGCTTAAAGGAGCTCCAGAGACGGGCGTGAGCTGTGCCTAACGCGGATCCCAGAGACGGGAATGAGATACCAAGGCTGCTGCTGCTGCCGCCACCAAGAAGCCTGTGTGCGAGCACAGGTCACTATCCACACGTACCCTCCCGGGAGCCTGTGCAGCCCGCCACTCCCAGGGCCCTGTGATCCAGGGACAACTCCCCAGGAGAACGCACGGCGCGCCTCAGGCTGGGGCAATGTCACACTGGCCCCTGCCACCGCAGGCTCGCCGCACGCTCCGTGCCCCTCCCTCCCCCCGGCCTGAGTGAGCCAGAGTCCCCGAAGCAACTGCTCCTTTAACCCCGTCCTGTCTGAGGGAAGAACAGATGCCCTCAGGTGACCTACATGCAGAGGTGGGTCCAAATCCAAAGCTGAACTCCGGGAGCTGTGCGAACAAAGAAGAGAAATGGAAATTTCTCCCAGCAGCCTCAGGAGCAGTGGATTAAATCTCCACAATCAACGTGATGTACCCTGCATCTGTGGAATAACTGAATAGACAGCGAATCATCCCAAATTGAGGAAGTGGAATTTGGTAGCAACAATATATATATATTTTCCCCTTTTTCTCTTTTTGTGAGTGTGTATGTGTATGCTTCTGCGTGTGATTTTGTCTGTATAGCTTTGCTTTTACCATTTGTCCTAGGGTTCTGTCTGGTTTTTTTTTCTTTTTTTAGTATAGATTTTAATGCTTGTTATCATTTGTGGATTAGTTTTTTGGTATGGTTGCTCTCTTTTTTCTTTCTTATTACTTTTTAATTTTTTTAATAATTATTTTTTATTTTAATAACTTTATTTTCTCTTTCTTTCTTTCTTTCTTTCTTTCTTTTTCTTTCTTTCTTTCTTTCTTCTTTTTTCTCCCTTTTATTCTGAGCTGTGTGGGTGACAGGTGCTTGGTGCTCCAGCCAGGCATCAGGGCTGTGCCTCTGAGGTGGGAGAGGCAAGTTCAGGACGTTGGTCCACCAGAGACCTCCCAGCTCCATGTAATATCAAACGGCAAAAATCTCGCAGAGATCTCCATCTCAACACCAAACCCCAGCTCAACTCAACGACCAGCAAGCTACAGTGCTGGACATCCTATGCCAAACAACTAGCAACACAGGAACACAACCCCACCCATTAGCAGAGTGGCTGCCTAAAATCATAATAAGTTCACAGACACCCCAAAACACACCACCAGACGTGGACCTGACCACCAGAAAGACGAGATCCAGCCTCATCCGGGACTGCATGAACACAGGCACTAGTCCCCTCAACCAGGAAGCCTACACAACCCACAGAACCAAACTTAGCCACTGGGGGCAGACACCAAAAACAACGGGAACTATGAACCTGCAGCCTGCAGGAGACCCCAAACACAGTAAATTAAGCAAAATGAGAAGACAGAGAAACACACAGCAGATGAAGGAGAAAGGTAATAACCCACCAGACCTAACAAATGAAGAGGAAATAGGCAGTCTACTTGAACAAGAATTCAGAATAATGATAGTAAACATGATCCAAAATCTTGGAAATAGAATGGAGAAAATATAAGAAACGTTTAACAAGGACCTAGAAGAACTAAAGAGCAAACAAACAATGATGAATAACACAATAAATGAAATTTGAAATTCTCTAGAAGGGATGAATAGCAGAATAACTGAGGCAGAAGACTGGATAAGTCACCTGGAAGATAAAATAGTGGAAACAATTATTGCAGAGCAGAATAAAGAGAAAAGAATGAAAAGAATTGAGGACAGTCTCAGAGACTTCTGGGACAACATTAAATGCACTAACATTCGAATTATACGGGTCCCAGAAGAAGAAGAGACAAAGAAAGGGACTGAGAAAATATTTGAAAAGATTATAGTTGAAAACTTCCCTAATATGGGAAAGGAAATAGTTAATCAAGTCCAGGAAGTGCAGAGAGTCCCATACAGGATAAATCCAAGGAGACACACATAAAGACATATATTAATAAAACTATCAAAAATTAAATACAAAGAAAAAAATATTAAAAGCAGCAAGGGAAAAAGAGTAAATAATATACAAGGAAATCCCCATAAGGTTAACAGCTGATCTTT
>NW_006782487.1:842629-846254 GCF_000442215.2 Lipotes vexillifer | reverse complement strand
GAACTCTGCAAGCCAGAAAGGAATCACAGGACATATTTAAAGTGATGAAGGGAAAAACTTACAACCAAGATTACTCTACCCAGCAAGGATCTCATTCAGATTTGATGGAGAAATTAAAACCTTGACAGACAAGCAAAAGCTAAGAGAATTCAGCACCACCAAACCAGCTTTACAACAAATACTAAAGGACCTTCTCCAGGGAGGAAACACAAGAGAAGGAAAAGACCTACAATAACAAACCCAAAACAATGAAGAAAATGGTAATAGGGACATACATATTGATAATTACCTTAAATGGAAATGGATTAAATGCTCCAGTCAAAAGACATAGACTGGCTGAATGGATACAAAAACAAGACCTGTATATATGCTGTCTACAGAGACCCACTTCAGACCTAGGGACACTTACAGACAGAAAGTGAGGGGATGGAAAAAGATATGCCATGCAAATGGAAATCAAAAGAAAGGTGGAGTAGCAATTCTCATATCAGACAAAATAGACTTTAAAATAAAGGCTATTACAAGAGACAAAGAAGGACACTACATAATGGTCAAGGGATCAATCCAAGAAGAACATATAACAATTGTAAATATTTATGCACCCAACATAGGAGCACCTCAATACATAAGGCAAATACTAACAGCCATAAAAGGGGAAATGGACAGTAACACAATCATAGTAGGGGACTTTAACACCCCACTTTCACCAATGGACAGATCACCCAAATGAAAATAAGGAAACACAGGCTTTAAATGTTACATTAAACAAGATGGACTTAATTGATATTTATAGGACATTCCATCCAAAAACAACAGAATACACTTTCTTCTCAAGTGCTCATGAAATAGTCTCAAGGATAGATCATATCTTGGGTCACAAATCAAGCCTTGGTAAATTTAAGAAAATTGAAATCATATCAAGTATCTTTTCTGAGCACAATGCTATGAGACTAGGTATCAATTACAGGAAAAAAACTGTAAAAAATACAAACACATGGAGGCTAAACAATACACTACTTAATAACTAATAGATCACTGAAGAACTCAAAGAGGACATCAAAAAATACCTAGAAACAAATGACAATGAAAACATGACGACCCCAAATCTATGGGATGCAGCAAAAGCAGTTCTACAAGGGAAGTTTATTGCAAAACAATCCTACCTTAAGAAACAAGAAACATCTCAAATAAACAATCTAACCTTGAACCTAAAGCAATTAGAGAAAGAAGAACCAAAAAACGCCAACTTTAGCAGAAGGAAAGAAATCATAAAGAACAGATCAGAAATAAATGAAAAAGAAATGAAGGAAATGATAGCAAAGATCAATAAAACTAAAAACTGGTTCTTTGAGAAGATAAACAAAATTGATAAACCATTAGCCAGACTCATCAAGATAAAAAGGGAGAAGACTCAAATCAATAGAATTAGAAATGAAAAAGGAGAAGTAACACCTGACACTGCAGAAATACAAAGGATCATGAGAGATTACTACAAGCAACTATATGCCATAAAATGGACAAAGTGTAAGAAATGGACAAATTCTTACAACAGCACAACCTTCCGAGACTGAACCAGGAAGAAATAGAAAATATAAACAGACCAATCACAAGCACTGAAATTGCAACTGTGATTAAAAATCTGCCAACAAACAATAGCCCAGGACCATATGGCTTCACAGGCGAATTCTATCAAACATTTAGAGAACAGCTAACACCTATCCTTCTCAAACTCTTCCAAAATATAGCAGAGGGAGGAACACTTCCAAAGTCATTCTACGAGGCCACCATCACCTTGATACAAAAACCAGAAGATGTTACAAAGAAAGAAAACTACAGGCCAATATCACTGATGAACATACATGCAAAAATCCTCAACAGAATACTGGCAAACAGACTCCAACAGCGCATTAAAAAGGATCATACACGATGATCAAGTGGGGATTATCCCAGGAATTCAAAGATTCTTCAATATATGCAAATCAGTCAATGTGATACGCCATATTAACAACTTGCAGGTGAAAAACCATATGATCATCTCAATAGATACAGAGAAAGCTTTCGACAAAATTCAACACCCATTTATGGTAAAAAACCCTCCAGAAAGTAGGCGTAGAGGGAACTTACCTCCACATAATAAAGGCTATATATGACAAACCCACAGCCAACATCATCCTCAATGGTTAAAAACTGAAACTGTTTCCTCTAAGATCAGGAACAAGACAAGGTTGCCCACTCTCACCACTATTATTTAACATAGTGTTGGAAGTTTTAGCCACAACAGTCAGAGAAGAAAAAGAAATAAAAGGAATCCAAATTGGAAAAGAAGAAGTAAAACTGTCACTGCAGATGACATGATACTATACATAGAGCATCCTAAAGATGCTACCAGAAAACTACTAGAGCTAATCAATGAATTTGGTAAAGTAGCAGGATACAAAATTAATGCACAGAAATCTCTTGCATGCCTATACATTAATGATTAAAAATCTGAAAGTGAAATTAACAAAACACTCCCATTTACCATTGCAACAAAAAGAATAAAATACCTAAGGATAAACCTACCTAAGGAGACAAAAGACCTGTATGCAGAAAATTATAAGACACTGATATATAGTGTAGTGTATAGAAAATATAAGACACTGATATATACCATGTTCTTGGATTGGAAGAATCAACATTGTGAAAATGACTCTACTACCCAAAGCAATCTACAGATTCAATGCAATCCCTATCAAACTACCACTGGCATTTTTTACAGAACTAGAACAAAAAATTTCACAATTTGCATGGAAACACAAAAGACCCCGAATAGCCAAAGCAATCTTGAGAAAGGAAAACGGAGCTGGAGGAATCAAGCTCCCTGGCTATACTACAGACGATACTACAAAGCTACAGTAATGAAGACAGTATGGTACTGACACAAAAACAGAAATATAGATCAATGGAACAGGATAGAAAGCCCAGAGATAAACCCACACACATATGGTCACCTTATCTTTGATAAGGGAGGCAAGAATATACAATGGAGAAAAGACAGCCTCTTCAATAAGTGGTGCTGGGAAAACTGGACAGCTACATGTAAAAGAATGAAATTAGAACACTCCTTAATACCATACATAAAAATAAAGTCAAAATGGATTAAAGACCTAAATGTAAGGCCAGACACTATCAAACTCTTATAGGAAAACATAGGCAGAACACTCTATGACATAAATCACAGCAAGATCCTTTTGGACCCACCTCCTAGAGAAATGAAAATAAAAACAAAAATAAACAAATGGGACCTAATGAAACTTAAAAGCTTTTTCACAGCAAAGGAAACCATAAACAAGATGAAAAAACAACTCTCAGAATGGGAGAAAATATTTGCAAGTGAAGCACCTGACAAAGGATTAATCTCCAGAATTTACAGGCAGCTCATGCAGCTCAATATCAAAAGAACAAACAACCCAATCAAAAAATGGGCAGAAGGCCTTCCCTGGTGGCGCAGTGGTTGAGAGTCTGCCTGTCGTTGCAGGGGACACGGGTTCGTGCCCCAGACCAGGAAGATCCCACATGCCATGGAACGGCTGGGCCCGTGAGCCATGGCCACTGAGCCTGCGCGTCCGGAGCCTGTGCTCCGCAA
>NW_006782487.1:806961-842565 GCF_000442215.2 Lipotes vexillifer | reverse complement strand
AAAAAGGCAGGAGACCTAAATAGACATTTCTCCAAAGAAGATATACAGATTGCCAAAAAACACATGAAAGAATGCTCAGCATCATTAATCATTAGAGAAATGCAAATCAAAACTACAATGAGATATCATCTCACAGCGGTCAGAATGGCCATCATCAACAAAATCTACAAACCATAAATGCTGGAGAGGGTGTGTAGGAAAGGGAACCCTCTTATTCCATTTGTGGGAATGTAAATTGATAGAGTGACTATGGAGAACAGTATGGAGGTTCCTTAAAAAAGTAAAAATAGAACTACCATGTGACCCAGCAATCCCACTACTGGGCATATACCCTAAGAAAACCATAATTCAAAAAGAGTCATGTACCACAATGTTCAATGCAGCTCTATTTACAATAGCCAGGACATGGAAGGCACCAAACTGTCCATCAACAGCTGAATGGATAAAGAAGATGTGGCGCACTTGTACAATGGAATATTACTCAGCCATAAAAAGAAACGAAATTGAGTTACTTGTAGTGCGGTTGTTGGACCTAGAGTCTGTCATACAGAGTGAAGTAAGTCAGAAAGAGAAAAAACAAATACCGTATGCTAACACATATATATGGAATCTAAAAAAAAACAAACATAAAGGACATGAAGCACCAGGGGCAAGTCGGGAATAAAGACGCAAGACCTACTAGAGAATGGACTTGAGGACATGGGGTGGGGGAAGGGTAAGCTGGGACAAAGTGAGAGAGTGGCATGGACATATATACACTACCAAACGTAAAATAGATAGCTAGTGGGAAGCAGCCACATAGCACAGGAGATCAGCTCGGTACTTTGTGACCACCTAGAGGGGTGGGATAGGGATGGTGGGAGGGAGAGAGGTGCAAGAGAGAAGATATATGTATATGTATACCTGATTCACTTTGTTATAAGGCAGAAACTAACACACCATTGTAAAGCAATTATACTCCAATACAGATGTTAAAAAAAAAGAGTAGAAGGGTGGGGGTAGTCAGATAAATAAATAAATAAATAAATAAATATATATATATATACACACACACACACACATATGGTACATATGTACACACATTATGTGTACACACATGTACATACACATGCATAATAGTGCTTCTTAAACTTTAATGTGTACCAGAATCACTTGTAGGACTTATTTAAACGATTGTTGAGCCCCTCCCTCAGAGTCTCTGATTCAGTAGAGGCCTGGTGTGGGGCCCAGGATTTTACATTTTTAAGAAGTTGTTGGGTGCTGCTGCTCTAGAGACCACACTTTGAGACCCACTGGCATAGGGCACTGAGTGGTCCTAGAAAACTTTTCCAAAGAAGTGGTATTTGGGTAGAGAACTGAATGATGGATGAGAAGGAACCAATGTTGTGAAGACGATCAGTGGTGGAAGAAGAGGGTAGGAATGAAGAGCTTTCCAGATAAAGCAGAGAAACTGTGGATTGAAGGAAGCAAAGAGGCTAGTGAGGCTGCAGAGTAATGACTGGAGGGGAGAATGGCAGCAGCTGAACTAAGAGAGGAAGATAGACAGTGGGCAGGCCATGGAGGCCTGGACAGTGGTCCTCTATTCTGAAAGCATACTTAAAAAACAAACAATGCCAGAGCCCACCTCCAGAGACTCTGCTTTAATTAATCTGGGTGGCACTTAGTTATTTTTAAAAGCTCCTTAGGTAATTCTGATAAGCAGTCAAGGCTGAGAATAATGGAGACAGGCCCTTTGTAGCCGTGTAAAATTGAGATTTTATTTCAAATGTGATGAAAAGCCATTGAACAGTAGAGGATGTATTTGGATTTAATTTCCAGCTGCTAGAATGAATTTTGTAAGAGGTTAAGAGTGAATGAGGAGACCAGTTAGAAAATGTTACAGTTGTTCAGGTTAAAAGTGATGTTGGCTTCAGTTTGGTGGTAGTAGCAGGGATGATGAGAAATGGGATGCTGGATAGTAGATGGGATTTGGGGTAGAACAGAAAGGACTTGCTGATGGATCCTTGGATATTGGAGGTGAGAGAGAGAGAGAAGACTCAAATATGACTTCAAGGTCACCTTTCAACTGAGTGAGAGGTGACACCATTAACTGAGAACAGGGTAGAAACAGGTTTAGAGAGAAACTAAAAATTTTTAATTTTGGTATATTAACTCTAAGATGCCTCTTAGGAACAGTTAAGAACCAGATTGTTTTAGGGAAAGGGAGTGGAACTGAGGGTGAACTGATGCCTTGCTCTTTTGACAGGCCCATTGTGATCGCTAGCTAGGATAGTATTAATTTTAATGTGGATTTCACATGCATTTTGGAAAATGTAACCTCTCCTGTAATGTGTAACTTTTAAATGGGTGGATAGAATCATGCCAGGAGCTTTCAAGAGGCTTAAACCCATGAGCTTAAGCTGGTGGGCCCATGGTAGGCACTCAATATATATTTTTTGAATTAATCAATGAATGAATGAGTGAACTTACTTTTATATATGAAGCCCATTTGTCATTTTGATGGGCAATGTGTCTTCAGATCACATGGTATAGGGGGCACCAAATATCCAGTGGTCAAAGTTTATGTCTCGATTAGATTGTCATAAAGTATTTAACTGGTCAAATGAATTCACGGAATCCGAAAGGGCAGAGGGTTTTTGGTGTAAACAGTGTTGTGTTCCTTGTGTTACTACGATCTCCAAAGAGCTATCTCGTTTCTAGTTCTGTATCTCTGTATTTTTGCTCATTTTCATGAGCTAGTGTCATCTGTGATTTCAGCAGAATCAGACCAGATTTAGAACATGACTTTACAGAAAATTCTCCTGCTTCTCTGTATTCCAGGGCCTGCCAGGCACAGTAGGGAGAGGGTTCAGGGGCAAGAGGTCCTATAAGCCAGCTTGGTGCAGTGTGGAATGTGAGATCAGAGCTGACTTACCTGAGATTTCAAAGATGATCAACATCTGCCTGTAAGTATCTCTTCTAATGAACCAAAAGTCAGAATTTGTTTCTGGAAAGGGAAATCAGTTCCACAACTAGAGACAAGAGAAGCTGCTGAGAACTCTTCCCAGACTGTATTCAGATGCCCAGACTTGTACATGAACAGGTGGAGCCTCTCCCTAGTCATGCTGCCATATCCCTAGATTATGGAGTGGAGAGCCACTCAAGCTCATTTCTCCTTATTAGCTGCATTCAGGGACCAATGATTCCACTTCAGTCTTGTGTAATGAGAGTTAGAAGTTAAATCCATGTTCTTAACAGTAGTCACCCAAGTTCTTCTGAAGGGAGAAAAACTCTATCTGTGAATGCCTTGATAATCCATGTAGAGGCACAAAACGAAACTGGAGAACACATTGGAGGCTAGACCCAAGGTAGGAGAGCGGAATTGTTAAGTTGACACCTGACCTAAGGAGGGGAGTTTGTTGTGCTCTTTGAAGGAGGTAAATAGAGAAAGGAGGGAGGAAAAAGAAGCTTGCAGATGCTGCAAAGTTGGGTGAAGAGACCTGTGGAAATAATCCGATGTTAGGGTGGCCAAAAGATAATTTAAGAGGAGAGATGTTCAGTGTTCTACTTGAAATTGTTTACTTTGCTGTCATGTAAACTCCTTTTACACCTCCCTTTGAATAACTGATAAAGTCTCATATTTATGGAAGCTTTATGTGAGTGGAGAAATGGATGGGGAAAGCTTTAGCTTCACCTTGGGTCTACTGGTGGAGAACAGAGAGGGTGCTGTGCAAGTAGGTGCAGAGCTGATTTTGAGAATACAAGTTGTGCCCTCATCCTTACCTTACACACATCTAAGGAATCCTCAGAAATTTGGGGCAGAGCTTTGATGGGAGACCCAAACTCCAAGTGACACTTGAGTTGTAAGATTTGGGGTAGCAAAAATGATTTCTCTCAAAAAAATGAAGGGTTCTAGCTCTTTTAATGTGATTTGGCCTCACTGGCTCTTCTCCAACTTTAGTAGCTCTTTCATTAAACCTGCACTCCTGACTCACAATCTTTGTACTGTTTCTCTAACTGGTGCAGGCTCCTTTGTCTAATCTCTCTTTGGTTTGCATCTGGTTCTCCTTCCCTTGTTCCTGTGGCATTGGGGGAGACCAGTTCTTCCATTTCACACCTGGGGGCCTATTGTACCCAGTCTAGCACCTGAACCCTGGAGACATCTGGTCACCCAAGAAGAGAGGTCAGACATGACTAATATTCTGGGAGATTGTTTTCCTGAGCATGAGTATGGGTGAGGCATTTGTTTTTCAAAGGTCATGTATTATATGGTCACATGGATTTAAACAGGTAAGGATTTATGGCATATCAAGTAATATTAAAAAATCATTTAACTCGAGAGGAAGAAGGCAATAAAAGCTTTCATTCTCAGCCATTTTGTAAACCCCAGAACCAGCACTTTGAAAATACTCTGTATACTGCAAACGTCAAAGTCAGCATACATGTTTTTGGAGGAAATAATTACAAATGCTAATATAAGGTAATTAAAAATATTTTAATGTTTCTGTTAAGTCTGTTTTGCTACTTCAGAAGTTGCTATATCTAAGTAGGCAGGATTGTAAGATAGGAATATATTTATATGCCGATACTGGCCTTTTGACTTCATTCTTACAGTTGCTTAATATTCTCTTATAATGAAATTGTTTCCAGTAATAAAACTGCATTGCAAAAACTTCTTAGGTTATCTGAGGCTGAAATTAGATACCTAGAATAACAAAGAAAATAATTCTTGCCTGAGGGCTTCTCTAAACAAGAGAAGCATGGCTGTGCAATCACTGTGAATGTATCCCCTCCTGTAGAACTTGCTACTTCGGAGGTTTATTGTGTTCCAGCTAAGAGTCTGGAGGTGGCAATGGTGGAAATAGTGAGCTGGGAAGGTCAGGGATACATTAGGTTACCTGACTTGAATGATTATAAAATTTATGGCCCATGGTTAAGTTTGGTGAAGGTTTATTTACAAAATGAAAGAACATGTATGTTTTCATACCATGCTGATTGTTGAAATAAAAATTGCATGTATTGATATATACCTATAGCGGTCTGCCATTGTTGTTTATATAACCCTCCCCTCAGCCTTTCTTCTGGGAACAACACCCCCTTTCCTTTGGGAATGCCTCAAGCTTCCTGTGGGCACCACCTTGTTCTTTATGTGACCCTGCCCCTTCGCTACTCCCATCTTTTCTCTTACTAGGGCCACAATGGACTGGCCAGGAGTGGACATCTGACTCAAGCTCGTCCTTCCCCTGAAGTTTGCAAGTGAATTGAGAAGGAGTCTGTTCATTTTTTCTGGGAAATTTATAAGATGTGAAACCCAGGAGCTTATAATAGCAGATTTACTGCCCAGAGAGGAAAGCCAGTCTATAGTGAGAGGGTCAGACCATAGAGAGATACATACTTCCTGCAGTTCAAGTGGTCAATCCTTTAATATCGTAGGATACTTTAGTATGCTCCCTATATATTTTCATGTTGCTTAAACTAATCTAAGCTGGATTTCTGTCACTTAGCAAAAAGCATCCTGATGAACACATAGGCACTGTGCATAGGAAAGGTTAATAAAGGCTGAAAGGCTGTGGCCTCAAAGTAATCTTGAGGTTTATAACACTCTGAACTGGTTGGTTGTTGGACATGACTGAGGAACATTGACTTGTGTCATAGAAATCTTATTAATTGAGTGACTAATTGTCTTCTGATAAATATTTAATATTCTACAAGGCTAGTCCAGAAACCTAGAGACTAATCAGTCTCTTTTGGTTAGTTAGGACAATTGTTCAAACTCATTCTGTCTTTGTGATGAGCATTCATGATTAATACCCTAGAACTGATAGGACCCTGTTACTCTGTCCCCTAGCAGAGTGAAGAGGTCCTTTCTGAATCCTTAGTCAGGATAGCTTTGAGGCCATTTATTGGCATTATAGCTAAGTAGTTTATGTTCTGTCTTAAACCTCTGCCCTGAGTCAGTACTCTTCTGTTGATCAGCTAAAGAATTTGATACTCTACTTTGCTGAAGTGAAATTCATTGATAATGGCTTATTTTGTTGCCTTCTCCAGTTAGTACTTACCTTTTAACTCACTGGAGTGAGTTAGTTGTGGATTTAAGATACTATAGTAATAAGAAGGGGGAAATGACTTTTTGTGGAAACAGCACCCAGTTATCAGCAGTAGAAGCCATTAAATTTATTGATGCTGAAATTCTTCCCAGGGGTGAGTCTCCCATACAGCATAACCATTCTTGGTAAACAGTATTTTATATCATACATATATTCTGATGTGGAACCTACATCATTGTTGTATAATAATAGGTATCATTTGTAGAGAGCTGCCATATTCTAGATACTGCTGGTGCTTTCACACTTTATCTCATTGATTTGATCTTCAGGAAAACGTTATGAAGTAGATATTATCGTCATTTTTCAGGAGAGGAAAACTCAGCACAGAGAAGTTAAGCAGATTGGCTAAGGTCCTTTGGCTGATGAGAGAACATAACTCAGAAAACACTCACCAGTGCTGCTTCCTTCAAGTTGGACTCCTTGCCTGTATGAGTTACCTCCTTACTTGCCTTTAGGTGGGGAGTAAGGAGTGGTTGCCTTGGTTAATTCCAAGGTAGAAAAAGCCTCTGGCATCTGGCCATGATCATCATTTAACCCAGCTGTGGAAGAGTCTTGATATTAACCAAGAATCACTAAATGGTACACACAGACTGAGTGCAGATTGAGTGTGCTGTTTTGATCAGAGGCTAATTCCTTGGGAGTATTGGGAATTATTAGATGATAACCTTATGGTGCTTGAGTTACTGATTGAGAACCTGTGGGTCTTTTAATAACTTATTATAATTTTGATTCCTAGAGGCATGTTAGGGATATTCCTTTTTGAAAGTTCTAAATGGATCATAATACTATACTTACTTGTATATTAATACGTCAACAATCAACATCTCATCATTAACTCCATTTTAGAGGTATCTTCATTAATGTATTGATATTCTCCTAATAACTGAATTAGATCTATAAGGATCAAAATCATTTCTCAGTGCTTTTATTATCTTTTCAAGTGTTTTTAACAACACATTGTGTATTCCAGAGTTGTTTTTTAAATGTTGTTCTATTTTTACTAACTTCCTAAGTATACACCAATGCCATAGTGGAATAAATCTGCATGAATCTTGCCTGATCCACAACCTGGAAACAGTACACAAGTCCATGGTGGGGAAAAGCTGGAGCAATCTTGCCCTGTGTGTATATGGCTGGACTTTTATTTTTCTGCCTTGACTGTGATCCAGTATATAATACTGGGGTTGACACTCCATCATTTGGATATTTAGAACTGAAGGCTTGTAATAGACAATGTGGAGGGCAGTGAAAAGAATCTTAAACTGGCAGTGTGAAGACTTACACTTTGCCATACCAGCTGTGGGACCTTGATCCTCAATTTTCTTGGCCTTGGAAGGAGGTAAATGAGAGAAATGATCTGCAGGTCTCATTTAAACCTTAATGCTAGAATTCTGTAATGCTAGATAATTGGAGCTCTGTTTTCTGGTGTCTGATCACAAACCCTTTTGGAAATAGAAGAAAACACCACAAATTATGTTGTTCATTGGGTTGGAATAGAAATTGAAGGCAGGAAGGCCTGCAGAGAGCCTCAGCTTAGTTTCTCCTCAGATGACTTGCCTGCTGTTTCCTTCAAAAGGATGGGGAGAGATTTTAATCTCTATCGATTCAGCATCTGTGGTCTCTTTCATGAGCAAGCATCATAGTGGATGTCAAGAACTATGTGGTAATTTACAATTATTCCACTGCATCATGTAATATGTATTTGAGAATAATTGTTTAGAGGTGCTTGCTTGCTAAAGTATGATTATATTCAGAAAGGAGGAGCTTTTTAAGTGACACAAACTTCAGAGTTCTATGAATTTCACGTTTAAGCTCATTATCGGGCAGGTGCTATTTTAGGCATTCTGTGATGTGTGCTGTTCCTTGGTCCTTCCTCCACATGGCAGTTGTGGTAAAACCTCTGACAGGAGATAATGGTAAGTTATCTTAATTTAGAGGCTAAAAAATATTAAAAGAAAATTTCTCTTTGAGAAGAAACATTAGAGGAATGTTTTAAGAATTTGAGGATGGTATGTTGGGAATTACACTGGAATTGGGAAGTTTCTCATTCCATTGGGCATAAACATTCACTTTCTTAGCAGTGAATATGCTAATTGATATCAGAACACTCCACATATTAGGATCAGGTACCACTTCCATTAATCTTTTCCTTCCCATATCTGTAATCATTACCTTAATTTAGGCATTTACTGGTACTCTGATGGATTATTGTAGGAGTCTCCTAGTTTTCCTCCTGACTCTCACTCTTTTCTAAAAACCACTTTGTACATTCGCAGAAAAATAGAGAAGATGAAAAGGCAGAGGGCTTTTTACCAGATGAAGGAACAAGATAAAACCGCAGAGAAACAACTAAATGAAGTGGAGATAGGCAACCTTCCAGAAAAAGAATTCAGAATAATGATAGTGAAGATGATCCAGGACCTCGGAAAAAGAATGGAGTCAAAGATCGAGAAGATGCAAGAAATGTTTAAAAAAGACCTAGAAGCATTAAAGAACAAACAAACAGAGCTGAACAATACAATAACTGAAATGAAAAATATACTAGAGGGAATAAATAACAGAATAATTGAGACAGAAGAACAGATAAGTGACCTGGAAGACAGAATGGTGGAATTCACTGCTGCAGAACAGAATAAAGAAAAAAAATGAAAAGAAATGAAGACAGCTAAGAGACCTCTGGGACAGCATTAAATGCAACAACATTCGAATTGTAGTGTCCGAGAAAGAGAAGAGAGAGAGAAAGGACCCAAGAAAATATTTGAAGAGATTATAGTTGAAAACTTCCCTAACATGGGAAAGGAAATAGCCACCCAAGTTCAGGAAGCTCAGAGTCCCATACAGGATACACCCAAGGAGAAACACACCAAGACACATAGTAATCAAACAGCAAAAATTAAAGACAAAGAAAAATTATTAAAAACAGCAAGGGAAAAACGACAAACAACACACAGGGAATGCCCATAAGGTTAACAGCTGATTTCTCAGCAGAAACTCTACAAGCCAGAAGGGAGTGGCATGATATATTTAAAGTGATGAAAGGGAAGAATCTACAACCAAGATTACTCTACCCATCAAGGATCTCATTCAGATTTGATGGAGAAATCAAAACTTTACAGACAAGCAAAAGCTAAGAGAATTCAGCACCACCAAACCAGCTCTACAACAAATGCTGAGGGAAGTTCTCTAAGTGGGAAACACAAGAGAAGAAAAGGACCTACAAAAACAAACCCAAAACAATTAAGAAAATGGTCATAGGAACATACATATCAATAATCACCTTAAACATGAATGAATTAATTGCTCCAACCAAAAGACACAGGCTTGCTGAATGGATACAAAAAAAAGACCCATATATATGTTGTCTACAAGAGACCCATGTCAGACCTAGGGACACATTCAGACTGAAAGTGAGGGGATGGAAAAAGATATTCCATGCAAATGGAAATCAAAAGAAAGCTGGAGTAGCAATACTCATATCAGATAAAATAGACTTTAAAATAAAGAATGTTACAAGAGACAAGGAAGGACACTACATAATGATCAAGGGATCAATCCAAGAAGAAGATATAACAATTATAAATATATATGCACCCAACATAGGAGCACCTCAATACATAAGGCAACTGCTAACAGCTGTAAAAGAGGAAATCGACAGTAACACAACAATAATGGGGGACTTTAACACCTCACTTACACCAGTGGACAGATCATCGAAACAGAAAATTAATAAGGAAACACAAGCTTTAAATAATGCAATAGACCAGATAGATTTAATTGATATTTATAGGACATTCTATCCAAAAACAGCAGATTACACTTTCTTCTCAAGTGCACATGGAACCTTCTCCAGGATAGATCACATCTTGGGTCACAAATCAAGCCTCAGTAAATTTAAGAAAATTGAAATCATGTCAAGCATCTCTTCTAACCACAATGTTATGATATTAGAAATCAATTACAGGGGAAAAAAACATAAAAAACACACATACATGGACCCTAAACAATACGTTACTAAATAACCAAGAGATCACTGAAGAAATCAAAGAGGACATCAAAAAATACTGAGAGACAAATGACAATGAAAACACGATGACCCAAAACCTATGGGATGCAGCAAAAGCAGTTCTAAAAGGGAAGTTTATAGCAAGACAATCCTACCTCAAGAAACATCAAACATCTCAAATACACAATCTAATGTTACACCTAAAGGAACTAGAGAAAGAAGAACAAACAAAACCCAAAGTTAGTGGAAGGAAACAAATAAAGATCAGAGCAGAAATAAATGAAATAGAAACAAAGAAAACAATAGCAAAGATCAATAAAACTAAAAGCTGGTTCTTTGAAAAGGTAAACAAAATTTATAAACCATTAGCCAGACTCATCAAGAAAAAGAGGGAGAGGACTCAAATCAATTAAATTAGAAATGAAAACGGAGAAGTTACAACAGACACCACAGAAATACAAAGCATCCTATGAGACTACTAAAAGCAACTCTATGCCAATAAAATGGACAACCTGGAAGAAACAGACAAATTCTTAGAAAGGTATAACCTTCCAAATCTGAACCAGGAAGAAATAGAAAATGTGGACTGACCAATCACAAGTAATGAAATTGAAACTGTGATTAAAAATCTTCCAACAAACAAAGGTCCAGGACCAGGTGGCTTCACAGGTAAATTTTATCAAACATTTAGAGAAGAGCTAACACCCATCCTTCTCAAACTCTTCCAAAAAATTGCAGAGGAAGGAACACTCCCAAACTCATTCTATGAGACTGCCATCACCCTGATACCAAAACCAGATAAAGATACTATAAAAAAAGGAAAATTACAGGCCAATATCACTGATGAACATACATGCAAAAATCCTCAACAAAATACTAGCAAACAGAATCCAACAACACACTGAAAGGATCATACACCATGATCAAGTGAGATTTATCCCAGGAGTGCAAAGATTCTTCAATATACGCAAATCAATCAATGTGATGAACCATATTAACAATTTGAAGGAGAAAAACCATATGACCATCTCAATAGATGCAAAAAAAGCTTTTGACAAAATTCAACACCCATTTATGATAAGAACTCTCCAGAAATTGGGCATAGAGGGAAACTACCTCAACCTAATAAAGGCCATATACGACAAACCCACAGCAAACATCATTCTCAGTGGTGAAAATCTGAAAGCATTTCCTCTAAGATCAGGAACAAGACAAGGATATCGACTCTCACCACTATTATTCAACATAGTTTTGGAAGTCCTAGCCACGGCAATCAGAGAAGAAAAAGAAATAAAAGGAATACAAATTGGAAAAGAAGAGGTAAAGCTGTCACTATTTGCAGATGACATGATACTATATATAGAAAATCCTAAAGATGCCACCAATAAACTACTAGAGATAATTAATGAATTTGGTAAAGTTGCAGGATACAAAATTAATGCACAGAAATCTCTTGCATTCCTATACACTAATGATGAAAAATCTGAAAGAGAAATTAAGGAAACACTCCCATTTACCATTACATCAAAAAGAATAAAATACCTAGGAATAAACCTAGCTAGGGAGACAAAAGACCTGTATGCAGAAGACTATAAGACACTGTTGAAAGAAATTAAAGATGAAACAAACAGGTGGAGAGATATACCATGTTCTTGGATTGGAAGAATCAACATTGAGAAAATAACTATACTACCCAAAGCAATCTACAGATTCAATGCAATCCCTACCAAATTACCAATGGCATTTTTCACAGAACTAGAACAAAAAAATCTTAAAATTTGTTTGGAGACACAAAAGACCCTGAGTAGTGAAAGCGGTCTTGAGGGAAAAAAACGGAGCTGGAGGAATCAGACTCCCTGACTTCAGACTATACTACAAAGCTACAGTAGTCAAGACAATATGGTACTGACACAAAAACAGAAATATAGATTAATGGAACAGGATAGAAAGCCCAGAGATAAATCCATGCTCCTCTGGTCAACTAATATATGACAAAGGACGCAAGGATATATAATGGAGAAAAGACAGTCTCTTCAATAAGTGGTGCTGGGAAAACTGGACAGCTACATGTAAAAGAATGAAATTAGAACACTCCCTAACACCATACACAAAAATAAGCTGAAAATGGATTAGAGACCTAAATGTAAGACTGGACACTATAAAACTCTTAGAGGAAAACATAGGAAGAACACTCTTTGACATAAATCACAGCAAGATCTTTTTTGATCCACCTCCTAGAGTAATGGAAATAAAAAAAAATAAACAAATGGGATGTAATGAAACTTAAAAGTTTTTGCACAGCAAAGGAAACTACAAACAAGATGAAAAGACAACCCTCAGAATAGGAGAATATATTTGCAAATGAATCAGTGGACAAGGATTAATCTCCAAAATATATAAACAGCTCATGCAACTGAATATTAAAAAAATAAACAACCCAATCCATAAACGGGCAGAAGACCTAAATAGACATTTCTCCAAAGAAGACATACAGATGGCCAAGAAGCACATGAAAAGCTGCTCAACATCACTAATTATTAGAGAAATGCAAATGAAAACTACAATGAGGTATCACCTCACACCAGTTAGAATGGGCATCATCAGAAAATCTAGAAGCAGCAAATGCTGGAGAGGGTGTGGAGAAAAGGGAACCCTCTTGCAGTGTTGGTGGGAATATAAATTGGTACAGCCACTATGGAGAACAGTATGGAGGTTCCTTAAAAATCTAAAAATAGAATTGCCATATTACCCAGCAATCCCACTACTGGGCATAAAGCTAGAGAAAACCATAATTCAAAAAGACACATGCACCCTGATATTCATTGCAGTTTACAATAGCCAGGTTATGGAAGCAACCTAAATGCCCATCCACAGACGAATGGATGAAGAAAATGTGGTACATATATACAATGGAATATTACTCAGCCATGAAAAGGAATGAAATTGGGTCATTTGTTGAGACATGGATGGATCTAGAGACTGTCATACAGAATGAAGTAAGTCAGAAAGAGAAAAACAAATATCGTATATTAACGCATATATGTAGAACCTAGAAAAAAGGTACAGATGAACCAGTTTGCAGGGCAGAAATAGAGACACACATGCAGAGAACAAACGTATGGACACCAAGTGGAGAAAGTTGTGGCGGGGGCGGGGCATGTGATGAATTGGGAGATTGGCATTGACATGTATACACTGATGTGTATAAAATTGATGACTAATAAGAACCTGCTGTATAAAAATATAAATAAAATAAAATCCAAAAATAAAATTCAAAAAAAAAATGGTGTTGAGGGCGTCCCTAAAAAATAAATAAATAAATACCACTGTGTATCTCATCAGATAGACCAAACCCAGCTATGGCCAGGTCAAAGCCTTTAGTAGTTTCCTTCTGCTTAGTAAATAAAACCCAAACGCTTTAGCATAGCAGTGAACGTCTGTGACAGTCAGGTGAGATTTCAGCCTTGTCCCCCATAACTCTGCAGCCAGTACTCTAAGTCCCAGTAGATTTGAATATTTGCTCTATTCGGTTGTTCTCTGTTCTCTCCTTCATAGACATCTGCCTGTGCCACTTCTTTACATATTGTTCTTCCATCTTATAATCAAGTCAAGCCTGACTTTTCAGGTCTTCTCAAAAGCCCTTAACTCCATTCATTATTTCCAATTCACTTCTGTTAGAGAAATCTTTCCTTCCTTTCACTCTGCTAGAACACTGAAACTCACTTTAAGCATTATGATTATTCCTTTGTGTTATTATTGTTTCTTATATGTATGTTTTTTTATATTATATTCTTTACCTAGATTATTAGTTTTGGGGGTTGGGGCCATATCTTTTTGTTATTTTTGTTTTTCCCTTGAACAGTACCTTGCACAGGTTTGGTCTTGATCACTGCTAAGTTCATGCATGAGTGAATGAAGAGTTTTGTTGAATCCCCTTCTCTTGTAGCTTCTTTATTCTTGCTTATTTCATTGATTTCGAAATCTGCCACTAATGTGAAGTTGGTGAGTTTTGTGTGATACTGGGCACGCATAGATGTGTTAGTCTTCTGTTAAGCTGATAAGTTGTAACCACTGCTGTCTAGAGTCTAGTTTTTGGATTGCTGATTCTCTCACATATCCTTAGACTATTTGCTCTACAGGGAACAGCCACCCCACTCTTGGTCCATCTGCCTCTGCTCAACCAGGATGTCCCCTCCTGGAGAGCCCCTCATCCTGATTCAAGCTCTAGATGAAATACGGATACTTTTAATGTCCAAAGCCTTATTTTACCCTTATTTTTCCTTGTTTTCATGGGCATATTCCCCCTGTTCCAAGTCAAATCTTATAGTTACTTTTGGTCTCCATTATTTTTATTTTTCACCTTCAAGTCCTTAATTGTGCCACATGGTATCTGCAAAATTTTCCGCATGTTTTAAGTTGTCCTAAAGCAGATGTGCTCTGTTAAAAGACTACTTTTAACTATCTCAAATTCAAATGCAAAGAGATCTCAAGTTTATATTTAGAGCTAAATGATCCAAAAGTCTACCATATTTCTGGCCTCAATTTCCTCTCAAGTGGTTTCTTTTTACTTGTGTGTTAGCTCCTGTGTTTGTGCAGGTTCAGTTTATTAGCTGATAACTGCTCTCAGGTTAAGAGTTTGGTGGAATGAAAGATTGAAAGATGAGTGAATTGGGCTCTTTTTTGGTGGGAGGAGACAAATATTCCATGTGTCATTATTTCTAACCTCCTTTTGTAACGTCTGTTTGTATATCCTTCTTTAGATATCTTTCTTGTTTTTCTTTTTTTTTTTTTTTTTTTTGCGGTACGCGGGCCTTTCACTGTTGTGGCCTCTCCCGTTGCGGAGCACAGGCTCTGGACGCGCAGGCTCAGCAGCCATGGCTCACAGGCCCAGCAGCTCTGCAGCATGTGGGATCTTCCCGGACCAGGGCACGAATCCGTGTCCCCTGCATCGGCAGGCGGACTCTCAACCACTGCGCCACCAGGGAAGCCCTAGATATCTTTCTTTAGGTATGTTTTTTTTAGATATCATCATGAGAATTTGTTAGTGAAAGAATGTTGGATGAAAGCCATTATGTCAGTGTGAAAATTTAATTCAACAGATATTTATATTTGAATGCCTGTTGTGGAGGCTGTCTAAGCTAGGGGCTGGAGAGCTAAAACACAAATAAAATATAGCATCAACCCTTATAGAAATAGAGAAAGAAGAGGAGGTACACTGCAGAAAGACCACACTACCTAAGAAAATCTCTCACTCATCACACTACATGGTACACATATACAGCAAACTCTGTTACATGTTATAGTCAGGTGTGGTATTCAGGTTTATCAAATGTTCTTATCTCTAGAAAGTTACCATTGATGTTACACGCAAATTACCAAGTTACAAAGAATTTGCATAAAATGAAGCATCTAACCACACTGATCTTTGCTTTAGCAAGTATTTCAAGATCTTAAAGTGCCACTGTGATCTTGCTATAAATATCAATTAGCATGATACTGAGAATGTGCCAGAACACCTGTGATGAGAGAGTTTAGTAATAGCTACCATTAATTAAAGGCTAATTATGCATGTGTTTACAACCTTTCCTTGTTCAATCCTCGCACCATCTCTGAGATGTGAGGTGTGAAGTATACTCTACATTGAAGCACAGGGATTGAGTAACTGGCCCAAGGTCACTCATGTAGCTACTAAGTGATGGAGTTGGGCTTCAAACCCAGGCAATCTGGCTCCAGAGACTGTGCTCTTAACCACTAATCTATTTTACCTCTTAATTACTCCAGCGTTCTCAAACTTTGGTGTGCACAGGAACCATCTTGGGGAACTGCAAAGATGCAGATTCTTGGACCCCAAACCTAGAAAGCTGGATTCAGTCCTTCTGGAGCTTGACCTAGGAATCTGTATATAAACAAGCCTCTACATGATTCTGTAGTGCTGCAACTACACTCTGAGAAATACGTGTTGTATGTGCTGTCTCCAGGTGTTGTATATACATACACAAAGACATATCTGTAATGCCATCTTCCACTCCACAAGGATTCCTGCTCCAGTACAGTATACTGGAACATACTCTAGGGAAAGAGTTAGAACAATTCATTAAAAAATTTCCCCAAACTAGTTCTGTGACTTTGGCCAAATCAGTTGCATTAGGTTTCTCCAGAAACACAGAATCAATAGAATGTGTATATATTTATTGTAAATAATTGGCTAATACAATTATGGAGGCTGGTGAGTCCAAAATGTGTAGCGTGGACCAGCAGGCTTGATATGCAGGAGAGCTGATGGTGCAGATGAAGTCCGAAAGCATTCTTCTGGACAATTCTCTGTTGTTCAGCAAGGGCACTCTTTTTGTTCTATTCAGGCCTTCAAATGAGTGGATGAAGCCCACCCACATTATGGAGAGCAATCTGCTTTACCCCAAATTCACTGATTTAACTGTTAATCTCATCCAAAAATACCCTCCAGACTGATGTGTAAAATTAATCATCATATCACATATTCCCCCCAGGTTCCATAGTTTAAAATCCCACTGGTAAAAGTATCAGGGATTGGGCTAGGTGATCATAACTATATAATAGAGGCACCAAATAGGTAACCAATGGGACACACCCTGACAACTGATGGCTTTAGTTTGGCTCACCCAGAGTTACCCCAACCAGTGTTTTTAAACATTTGCATTACTGGTAGTTGCTAACAAATTTCACATGAAAATCTGTATTTTATGTTTTAAAAAAAATTTTATATTGAGGTATAGTTGATTTACAATGTTGTGTTAGTTTTAGGTATACAGCAAAGTGAATCTGTTATACATATACATATATCCACTCTTTTTTAGATTCTTTTCCCATTCAGGTCATTACAGAGTATTGAGTAGAGTTCCCTGTGCTATACAGCAGATCCTTATTAGTTATCTATTTTACATATAGTAGTGTGTATATATCAATCCCAGTCTTCCAATTAATCCCTCCCCCCCTTACCCCCTGGTAACCACAGGTTTATTTTCTACATCTGTAAATCTATTTCTGTTTTGTAGGTAAGTTCATTTGTAGCCTTTTTTAGATTCCACATATAAGCGATATCATATGATATTTGTCTTTCTCTGTCTGACTTACTTCACTCAGTATGACAATCTCTAAGTCCATCCATGTTGCTGCAAATGGCATTATTTCATTCTTTCTTATGGCTGAAGAATATTCCATTGTATATATGGAATATATACAATATGGAACACATCTCTTTATCCATTCCTCTGTTGCTGGACATTTAAGTTGCTTCCGTGTCCTGGCTATTGTAAATAGTGCTGCAGTGAACATTGAGGTGCATGTATCTTTTCAAATTATGGTTTTCTTTGGCTATATGCCCAGGAGTGGGATTGCTGGATCAAATGGTAGCTCTATTTTTAGTTTTTTAAAAAACTTGGTAATCTGGCAACATCGTATGGCCACAGCATAGCTGAGTCACAGATGCCACCTGTTGGAGGGTTTTGCTGTCTCCTGGATCTCCACCACTGCCCGTATGTCACTCACTTTGTTCACAGCCTTTATTTCTGTGAGCTGCTGAGACCCTGTAGGCATTTGAGTTTTGGACCCTTGTCTCACTAGCTACCAAACATCTGTGGCAGCTCCACCTCCCTGATTAAAAATGACAGAGGGAGAAGTAGGATTCCTGACATACGTGAAAGCCTTTGCCTGGTTAGGAAATAGCTATTTCTTCATTGTGTGCAGCGTGGTTTATCACCCTTCCCAGGGTTGCCCTCTCTGGTCTTCTCAGATCACTACCTTCTTTTGAATTAATAAAAGGGATGCTTTTATATTCCTGCATACATTTTTTGGTAGGCAATGATAGAAATTGTGAACTGGGTTCTTCAGAGTTACCTAGTGGGGTCACCAGATACAAAGATGGAGGAACATTGATGTAAGAAGAGAACCTGCTAATTTTGCATGGAGTTGAATTAGTTTAACAAGCAGTTTCAAATGTGAGAATTATCTTTCCTATAGCCAGGCTGGCTTTATAGGAAAACAGAATGGGCTGTTGTTTAAAGTAAGATTTCCAAGGTAAAATAGTTTTATAACTTCTGCAGTTGTTCTGAGTGCTAAAATGACTTCAGCCAGGACAAAGCCTTTTATTTTGTAATGGGAAAAAGTTCAGCCTTTTATTGCATCATGGGAAAGAAAGCAGAGACCTCTGAGAGTAGCAACACATAGCCTAAATTGACACAGGAACAAAGTGATGATATTAGATCCATATTGCAAATACATTTTAATAGGGGACTAGGGAAAAGAAAAGACCCAGGGGCCTTGTAGGTCTGAAAATAGTAGAGGGAAAAAGGGAACAGTAAGGGAGAGACTTAGAGGACCAGGATTTTCTTTACTAATGGCTTAGTATGGCTAAGCCAGCTACATCCTTTTTTACATGTTAACATGCCTATGGCCACTTTTTTTTGGACAAAATATGTATAAATTTTCTTCAGGACCTTGAAAATTAATACCATCAGGCATATGCTTTGCAAGCATGCTCTATTTCTCTGTGTTTAAAAAAATACATTTCAGATGTATGGCATTATTATGGTTTCTCTAGAAGTCAGCTTTCATAAAAGTAATTCAGGAATGTTAGAATCTTTGTCAGTTTCTTGGCAAACAGTGTTCGATTATATATTTACATTCCATAGGACACACAATTTTAGAAGTATTCTGGAATGTTTCCAAACTGTATTTTGGAATTCAACATTTAGTTACTTTATTAATCCCAATCAATAATAGTTTATAATAATCATAAATGTGTTAGCTCTAAATAGCTGCTGTATTCCATTTCATCAAGAATGTTTTCCTTTTTCCAGAGTGTATATTTGCATATTAAATTTTGTATGCAGAGTTTTCCCCTTGATACTTGGATTCCTGTGGATAATTTGTATGAAGATCTTCCAGAGAGAGAATGCATAGGTTTTAATGTCTAATGTTAGATTTTGGGAGGCATATGCTTGCCTATACATTTTCCATTTTTAGAACATTTCCTATTACTTTTTCTTTCTATTAATTTTGAACATATTAAGGTCATCATTAACTCTAACCAGTTGCTTATTTTCGTCTTGATTTGTAGCTTTCTTATTTTGAAATCCACCTAGTAGTTTATTTCTAAATCCCCTTTTCTTTAAATCATAGGAAATGAAATATTATTCTAAGCAAAAGTTTTATGCTTCTTATGCTGTCTTTTGGAGTAATTTTAGTAAATTACTGACTACAGCTCTTGGAAGATTGCTTATTATGCTATTCTGTTAGGAACTATAGTCTTGTTTGGCTCAGAGACAAAATAAGCTTATGTCCTAGGGCTTTGGCAGTTAATGTCTTTTCCTTCAATCAGATAATAGACTATGTGAGAGGTAGTTTTGGAAGTGAAACTTTAGACCTCAGGGGGTTATTTTTGATCTATAAGATAGGTAAAAATGGTGCTTTCTATTGGCCCAAAGGCTGAGATACTTCCTGTTTCTCCATCATGTTTATAATCAGAAACATGAATAATTTGTATTTGAATAATAGAAGTGATTAAACTTGTAAGTTTAATCCTTGGAATTTACATGGCATAGTATAACGTTTTTATTTTGAAATGAGAGAAAAATAAATTGTAAAAGGCTCTATGTCCTCAGAATAGCTTGCAGATTTTGTTCTTAATGCTTTTATCTTCATTTTTGTCCTCCTTCTCCCTTTAAAGATATATAAACACAAAAGGAAAGATGGTAAATGTATTGATGGGTCATTTAGGATGTCAGTGGAAAGACCACACCTGAGCAGACTGCTGATGCTTAGGATTGCCATGTGCAGTTTGGGACACTTAAAGAAGAGTAAAACACATGTTTTGTCCGTGTTACCATTTGATTTAACCACAGGTGGATTGTCCATGGTGGTTTTAAGTCTCTGCTTAGTTTTTTTCTTTACCTCACAGCTCTTCTGGACCACCTATCTTTGTGTGCCGACTAGTGCCAACTAATTTCTTACATAGCCTTGGCCCTACAGTAGCATCAGAGTCTGAGACAGTAGCAAACCTGGAAAAGGAGGTTGCTGCTCCAGCTTGGAAATTAGAAGGGGTAGTTAGTGAGTTTAGGATTGACATGTATACACTGCTGTATTTAAAATGGATAAACAACAAGGACCTACTGTATAGCACAGGGAACTCTGCTCAGTATTATGTAACAACCTAATGGGAAAAGAATTTGAAAAAGAATAGATACATGTATATGTATAACTGAATCACTTTGCTGTACACCTGAAACTAACACAACATTGTCAATCAACTATACTCCAATGTAAAATAAAAAGTTAAAAAAAATTAAAAAAAAAAGAAGGGCAGGAAGTTGAGCAGGTATTGACACCATGGAACCCCAGGGAGATTTGTCCCTGCAACCTTATGAAAACCTGTTTTTCTATTATGCAGGAGAACACCATGTTGTTAGAGGTTTTGTTCCCTTTCTGCTCACTCATTGATAACTGTCCTAAGTTTAGAAGTAACCTGGGTTTCATTAGATATATACCAGCAACAGGGCCTGTTGCTAATTAGACCTGAAATTTTTACCTGCTTAAAGATAGGAAAACCACTTTTCACTTTGTTCATTAATTTATTTTAGAGTGTGTGTGTGTGTGTGTGTGTGTGTGTGTGTGTGTATGACTCTCTGATGACTTGTATGTATATTCATTATCTACTTGACAGTTAAAAAGTTGTTCAGAAAAGTTATGTCTCCCTCTTGGTCCTAGATGAAAAGGTAAGAAACTCAGAGAAAATAATTACATCTTCTCTCTTGGTTTATTTTTAGTATTAGTAAAATGTCAGTGCTCTTTAAATGCTGAACTTTTAAAAAATTTATTTATTTTTTTTGGCTGTGTTGGGTCTTCCTTGCTGTGTGTGTGCTTTCTCTAGTTGTGGCGAGCGGGGGCTACTCTTCCTTGCGGTGCACGGGCTTCTCATTGCGATAGCTTCTCTTGTTGCAGAGCGTGGGCTCTAGGCGTGCGGGCTTCAGTAGTTATGGCGCGCATGCTCAGTTGTGCTCACGGGCACTAGAGCACAGACTCAGTAGTTGTGGCACACGGACTTAGTTGCTCTGCGGCATGTGGGATCTTCCTGGACCAGGGCTCGAACCCACGTCCCCTGCATTGGCAGGCAGATTCTTAACCACTGCATCACCAGGGAAGCCCTAAATGCTGAACTTTGTAATGCACGTGTACTTTGAATTATTTTGTTCAATAGAGTGAAACATGAAAAAAATTCTATGGTTCCTCATGTGGCTCAAAGTCCTGATCTATCAAAGCTGGAAAAGTTATAGTCATTTTGGGTGACTTTCAGTTTCTCCCTTGTTCTTGTAAGGTCCACTGTCTTCCACACACTAATCTCTAACAGCTTCCCACTTGTAATAATATGTGTCTGGTTGAGTAACTTGTAGTGAACATAGCCATTATTGAACTTAATTGTATTTCACTTATTATTCCAGTGACATTCTATTACCTCAAGATAACTTACAAGTCTAATTTACCTTTGTGGATATTGCTTTTGTGTATTATATTATGCGCTAGAATTTCAGCACTTTGATTATTTTCTGTTTTCTAAGGGCCCCCAAATCAAGCTGTCTTCCTTTTTTTCTTTTAATCTTTACAAGTATATTGAATTAAATTGGATGGACCTCTGGTCTTGGGAGAGCTAAGTTCAAGTGGTCACATAAAATACAGACTATGGAGGGCCCAAGAGGACAAGCCAGAGGTCTGAGTAAGGTGAATGCACTGCATAGAATGATCAGGGACCTCCTAATAATAATAATAACAAGAATAGCTATCAGTTTTTGGATACTTATTAGGTTTTGGATTCTTTATATACATATTATCCTAAAGCAATCAGCTGGGAAGATAGGAATACAGTTTAAACTCTTTTTCTTTGCATTAAAGTGCTGCCAGCATACCACAGTGGCAACTTAGTTTTCCAGTTTTAGTTTCCATTCCTCACTATCAAAATTACTTTATCTTGTCAGAATGGTCTATTTATGGTTGCCTATAAACACACCTTGAATTTTTTAAAAAGAACTGTTTCATTCAAATAAAATTCACATAACCACACAACTCTCCTATTTAAAGTGTACAGTTCAGTGGTTTTAGTGTATTCAGAGAGTTGTTCAACCATCACCACAACCAATTTTAGAACATTCTCATTACCCGACCTTCCCACAAAAACCACCCTCATTAGCAGTCACTCCCCATCTCCTCTCCACCCACCCTTCTGCAAGCCACTAATCTACTCTCTATCTCTATAGATTTGCCTATTCTGGACATTTCAAATAAATGGAACCATACTGTATATGGTCTTTTGTGAATAGTTTCTTTCACTTAGCATAAAGTTTTTGAAGTTTATCCATGTTGAACCAAGTGTCAAAATTTCATTTCTTTTTATTGCCAAATAATAGTTTATTGTATGAATATACCATTTTTTTTATCCATCAGTTGATGGACATTTGGGTTGTTTCTAATTTTTGGCTATTGTATATATGCTGCTGTGAACATTCATGTTCAAGTTTTTGTGTGGACACATGTTTCTATTTCTCTTGGGTATATACCTAAGAGTGGAATTGCTGGGTCATATGGTTCTTCTATGTTTATTCTTTTGAGGAAGTACTAGACTGTTTTCAAAAGCAGCTGCACCATTTTACACTCTCATCAGCAGCAGTTGCTTAGGGTACTAATTTCTCCACATCCTTGCCATTATTATTATCTTGCCTTCTGATTATCTGTTTTTTGGTTATAGCTATGCTAGTGGAGGTGAAATGGTTTCACATTGTGGGTTTTTGTGTGTGTGTGTGTGTGTGGTATGCGGGCCTCTCACTGCTGTGGCCTCTCCCGTTGCGGAGCACAGGCTCCGGACGCGCAGGCTCAGCGGCCATGGCCCACGGGCCCAGCCGCTCCGCGGCATGTGGGATCTTCCCGGACCGGGGCACGAACCCGTGTCCTCTGCATCGGCAGGCGGACTCTCAACCACTGTGTCACCAGGGAAGCCCCATATTGTGGTTTTTAAAATAATTTTTATTGGAGTATAGTTGCTTTACAATGTTGTGTTAATTTCTACTGTACAGCAACATGAATCAGCTATATGTACACCTACATCCCCTCTTTTTTGGATTTCCTTCCCATTTAGTTCACCACAGACCACTGAGTAGAGTTCCTAGTAAGTGCTCATTAGTTATCTATTTTATACATAGTATCAGTAGTGTATATATGTCAATCCTAATCTCCCAGTTCATCTCACCCGCCTCCCTTTCCCCCTTGGTATCCATACATTTGATCTCTACGTCTGTGTCTCTATTTCTGCTTTGTAAATAAGATTGTCTATACCAATTTTTTCAGATTCCACATATATGCATTAATATACAATATTTGTTTTCCTCTTTCTGATTTACTTCACTCTGTATGACAGTCTCCAGGTCCATCCACATCTCTACAAATGACCCAATTTCATTCCTTTTTATGGCTGAGTAATATTCTATTGTATATATCCTACTGGATGTGAAATGGTATCACACTGTGGTTTTGATTTGCATTCCCCTGATGACTAATGATGTTGAGCATCTTTCCATGAGCTTATTTGTCATTTGCATATCTTCTTTGGAAGAATTTGGAGAAAATTTATTCAGATCCTTTGCCTATATTTAAAATGGATTATTTGTGTTTGTACTGATACGTTGTGAGAGTTCGTTATGTATACCAGATAAACATTCCTTATCACTTATATGAGTCAATATTTTCCCTCCTTCTGTGGGTTGCCATTTCACTTCTTAATGGTGAAGTACAAGAGTTTTTAATTTTAATGAAGTCCAACATCTTTATCTTTTCTTTTGTTGTATGTGATTCTGTTGTTATAATTAAAAGCCATTGTCAGCAACAGGAACATACACATTGATAATTACCTTAAATGTAAATGGATTAAACACTCCCACCAAAAGACATAGACTGGCTGAATGGATACAAAAACAAGACCGTATATATGCTCTCTACAAGAGACCCACTTCAGACCTAGGGACACATACACATTGATAATTACCTTAAATGTAAATGGATTAAACACTCCCACCAAAAGACATAGACTGGCTGAATGGATACAAAAACAAGACCGTATATATGCTCTCTACAAGAGACCCACTTCAGACCTAGGGACACATACACACTGAAAGTGAGGGGATGGAGAAAGATATTGCATGCAAACAGAAATCAAAGGAAAGCTGGAGTAGCAATTTGCATATCAGACAAAAGGCTTTAAAATAAAGACTATTACAAGAAACAAACAAGGACACTACGTAATGATCAAGGGACCAATCCAAGAAGAGATACAACAATTGTAAATATTTATGCACCCAACATAGGAACACCTCAATACATAAGGCACATACTAACAGCCATAAAAGGGGAAATCGATGGTAACATAATCATAGTAGGGGACTTTAACACCCCACTTTCACCAATGGACACATCATCCAAAAGGAGAATAAATAAGGAAACACCAGCTTTAAATGATACATTAAACAAGATGGACTTAATTGATATTTATAGGACATTCCATCCAAAAACAACAGAATACACTTTCTTCTCAAGTGCTCATGGAACATTCTCCAGGATAGATCATACCTTGGGCCACAAATCAAGCCTTGGTATATTTAAGAAAATTGAAATCATATCAAGTATCTTTTCTGACCACAATGCTATGAGACTAGATATCAATTACAGGAAAAAAACTGTAAAAAATACAAACACATGGAGACTAAACAATACACTACTTAATAACCAAGAGATCACTGAAGAACTCAAAGAGGACATCAAAAAATACCTAGAAACAAATGACAATGAAAACACGATGGCCCAAAACCTATGGGATGGAGCAAAAGCAGTTCTAAGAGGGAAGTTTATAGAAATACAATCCTACCTCAAGAAACAAGAAACATCTCAAATAAACAATCTAACCTTGAACCTAAAGCAATTAGAGAAAGAAGAATAAAAAAAAACCCCAAAGTTAGCAGAAGGAAAGAAATCATAAAGATCAGATCAGAAATAATTGAAAAAGTAATGAAGGAAATGATAATAAAGATCAATAAAACTAAAAGCTGGTTCTTTGAGAAGATAAACAAAATTGATAAACCATTAGCCAGACTCATCAGGAAAAAAAGGGAGAAGACTCAAATGAATAGAATTAGAAATGAAAATGGAGAAGGAACAACTGACACTGCAGAAATACAAAGGACCATGAGAGATTACTACAGGCAATTGTATGCCAATAAAATGGACAACCTGGAAGAAATGGACAAATTCTTAGAACAGCACACCCTTCTGAGACTGAACCAGGAAGAAATAGAAAATATAAACAAACCAAGCACAAGCACTGAAATTGAGACTGTGATTAAAAATCTTCCAACAAACAAAAGCCCAGGACCAGATGGCTTCACGGGCGAATTCTATCAAACATTTAGAGAAGGGCTAACACCTATCCTTCTCAAACTCTTCCAAAATATAGCAGAGGGAGGAACACTCCCAAACTCATTCTACAAGGCCACCATCACCCTGATACCAGAACCAGACAAAGATGTAACAAAGAAAGAAAACTACAGGCACATATCACTGATGATCATAGATGCAAAAATCCTCATCAAAATACTAGCAGAGTCCAACAGCACATTAAAAGGATCTTACACCCTGATCAAGTGGGGTTTATCCCAGGAATGCAAGGATTCTTTAATATGCGCAAATCAATCAATGTGATACTTCATATTAACAACCTGAAGGAGAAAAACCATATGATCATCTCAATAGATGCAGAAAAAATTTTTGACAAAATTCAGCACCCATTTATGATAAAAACCCTCCAGAAAGTAGGCATAGAGGGAACCTACCTCAACATAATAAAGGCCATATATGACAAACCCACAGCCAACGTCATTCTCAATGGTGAAAAACTGACACCATTTCCTCTAGGATCAGAAACAAGACAAGGTTGTCTGCTCTCACCACTATTATTCAACTTAGTTTTGGAAGTTTTAGCCACAGCAATCAGAGAAGAAAAAGAAATAAGAGGAATCGAAATCAGAGAAGAAGTAAAGCTGTCACTCTTTGCAGATGACATGATACTAAACATAGAGAATCCTAAAGATGCTACCAGAAAACTACTAGAGCTAATCAATGAATTTGGTAAAGTAGCAGGATAAAAAAATTAATGCACAGAAATCTCTTGCATTCCTATACACTAATGATGAAAAATCTGAAAGAGAAATTAAGGAAACACTCCCATTTACCATTGCAACAAAAAGTATAAAATACCTAAGAATAAACCTACCCAGGGAGACAAAAGGCCTGTATGCAGAAAACTGTAAGACACTGATGAAAGAAATTAAAGATGATATAAACAGATGGAGAGATATACTATGTTCTTGGATTGGAAGAATCAGGATTGTGAAAATGCCTATACTACCCAAAGCAATCTACATATTCAATGCAATCCCTTTCAAACTGCCACTGACATTTTTCACAGAACTAGAACCAAAAATTTCACAATTTGTATGGAAACACAAAAGACCCTGAATAGCCAAAGCAATCTTGAGAAGGAAAAACAGAGCTGGAGGAATCAGGCTCTCTGACTTCAGACTATACTACAAAGCTACAGTAATCAAGACAGTATGGTACTGACACAAAAACAGAAATATAGATCAATGGAACAGGATAGAAAGCCCAGAGATAAACCCAGGCACATATGGTCACCTTATTTTTGATAAAGAAGGCAAGAATGTACAATGGAGAAAAGACAGTATCTTCAATAAGTGGTGCCAGGAAAACTGGACAGCTACATGTAAAAGAATGTAATTAAAACACTCCCTGACACCATACACAAAATAAACTCAAAATAGATTAAAGACCTAAATGTAAGGCCAGACACTATCAAACTCTTGGAGGAAAATGTAGGCAGAACACTCTATGACATAAATCTCAGCAAGATCCCATTTGGCCCACCTCCTAGAGAAATAAAAATAAAAACAAAAATAAACAAATGGGACCTAATGAAACTTAATAGCTTTTACACAGCAAAGGAAACCATAAACAAGACAAAAGACAACCCTCAGAATGGGAGAATATATTTGAAAATGTAGCAAATGACAAAGGATTAATCTCCAAAATTTACAAGCAGCACATGCAGCTCAATATGAAGAAAACAAACAACCCAATCCAAAAATGGGCAGAAGACCTAAATAGGCATTTCTCCAAAGAAGATATACAGATTGCGAACAAACACATGAAAGGATGCTCAACATCACTAATCATTGGAGAAATGCAAATCAAAACTACAATGAGGTATCACCTCACACCAGTCAGAATGGCCATCATCAAAAAATCTACAAACAATAAATGCTGGAGAGGGTGTGGAGAAAAAGGAACCCTCTTGCACTGTTTGTGGGAATGTAGATTGATACAACCACTATGGAGAACACTATGGGTTTCCTTAGAAAACTAGAAATAGAACTGCCCTGCGACCCAGCAATCCCACTGCTGGGCATGTACCCTGAGAAAACCATAATTCAAAAAGACTCATGTACCACAGTGTTCATTGCAGCACTACCTACAATAGCCAGGACATGGAAGCAACCTAAGTGTCCATCAACAGATGAATGGATAAAGAAGATGTGGCACATATATACAATGGAATATTACTCAGCTTTAAAAAGAAATGAAATTGAGTTATTTGTAGTGAGGTGGATGGACCTAGAGACTGTCATTCTGAGTGAAGTAAGTCAGAAAGAGAAAAATAAATACCGTATGCTAACACATATATATGGAATCTAAAAAAAAAAAAAAAAGTTTCTGAAGAACCTAGGGGCAGGACAGGAATAAAGATGCAGACATAGAGAATGGACTTGAGGACATGGGGAGGGGGAAAGGTAAGCTGGGACTAAGTGAGAGGGTGCCAAGGACATATATACACTACCGAATGTAAAGTAGATAGCTAGTGGGAAGCAGTCGCATAGCACAGGGAGATCAGCTCGGTGCTTTGTGACCACCTAGACGGTTGGGATAGGGAGGGTGGGAGGGAGGGAGGTGCAAGAAGGAAGATATATGTATATGTATACCTGTTTCACTTTGTTATACAGCAGAAACTAACACACCATTGTAAAGCAATTATACTCCAATAAAGATTTAAAAAATAAAATAAAATAAAAAGCCATTGTCTAATCTGAGGTCATAAAGATTTACTCCCCTGTTTTCTTCTAAGAATTTTATAGTTTTAGCTCTTACATTTATGTCTTTTATCCATTTTGAGTTAATTTTTGTAGGGGTTCAACTTCATTCTTTTGCATAGGGATAATCCAGTTTTTTCAGCATATACCTTGAATTTTGGGCCTTTTTTCCCCCCCAGAATACTCTTCTCTCTTCTTCTTGGCTGTTGAAATCTTTTGAGTCAGCCCACCTTCTGCTTCCTATGAGATGTCTTTTGACTACCTTAACTTAAAGCAATTTCTCTCCTTTTAACTTATCTTTCCATGGATATGTACTTTTCCCCTCTGCCGAGCTAAGGGCAGGGAACTATATCTTATACTTGCTGTGATCCACAAAGTGTTAACTGATTAGTGTTGCCTTATGCCACTGTCAAAGTCAATGAAAAGCTGGAGGAGCAATAGGTTTTACTTGGTCCAGTAATTCTGATGTTCTTAATGGTCTCAGATGCGACTATGTTTGAGATGCAAGAAGGAATCAGAGGTGTTATACCTAATTCATGGCAATATTCTGTAGATCCTTTTGACCTTATTGAGAATTATGTTAAGTACACTAAAAATTCTATCATATAGTGCATTTTTAAAGAACGATAATATTGACATTTGTTTAAAGCCTTCAGGATTTAGTAAATAATTATTAATATTTGGTTTTTGTGTGGAAAGAATTTGAGAACAAGGTTTCTTCTGGTGAGAAATTCTATGTGTTATTATCTAAAATGCTTTTACCTTAAATGATTGACAGAATGAGATGCATCTTTTGTAACAAGATAGGTAAGTGGATATTCTGCAAATTGTTATTTTTTTTCCTGGATTTTAACATTGATGACACTGCCATTTCCAGGGTTAAATCAGAATTGTCTACCATTTGGTTACTATGTGAGGATATGATTTGGGGGATAAGGTTGTATTTGATGAGAAATGCTGTAAGTTATTTCGCATATCAAATATGCTACCTTTAATGATTGACAGAATGGGACATGTCTTATGCAATGCACGGCAAATCAGTAGATATTCTTCAAGATACAATTGTCTTTTTCTGAAGTTTATATTACTGAACCCAGTCACCTAAGCAGACACGTGAAGATAAGTTGTCTTCTATTTTCCATGAATTATTCCCTGGAAGTTGGCATCCAGCAGTTCTACATTCCTTGATACTTTTTTAAAAAAATAAATTTATTTATTTAATTAATTTATTTTTGACTGCATTGGGTCTTTGTAGCTGCGCGTGGGCTTTCTCTAGTTGCAGCGAGAGGGGGCTACCCTTTGTTGCAGTGCGCGGACTTCTCATTGCAGTGGCTTCTCTTGTTGCGGAGCCCAGGCTCTAGGCGTGTGGGCTTCAGTAGTTGTAGCACGCCGGCTCAGTAGTTCTGGCGCACGGGCTTAGTTGCCCCGCAGCATGTGGGATCTTCCCAGACCAGGGCTCGAACCCGCATTGGCAGGCGGATTCTTAACCACTGTGCCACCAGGGAAGCCCCCTTGATACTTTTTAATTCAATAATCTCACAGCTCTGTAATACATAAAATCTTCCCAGATATATAGCTAACACCTCTCCAAATAGCCAGGGAAGCCTACAGGGCAAACGAGAAGGTTTCTCAACCAGTCTCTCAGTAACTTCACAAGATATTGCTTAGGAAATTGAAATTGTCTTTTTGATACTATGTTCACTTTTTCTTTGCATTTCTTATTCTGCTGGAGGTTCCCAGAACATGGTGCTATGTTAGTCACTGCAGAGTACTTCCCTCCTTCCCCCTTTTCTGAGATACTAGAATCGTCTGGGTGATCTGATGACTGGTTCAGAGATGGCTGTTTTATAATTTCGGAGTGAGTGGTTTAAAAGGACAGTTTCCACAGAATTACTCTCAGAGTGCATGTTTGAATCTAGTATATATTGTACTGTACATTTTCACAGGGTGTTTGCAGTGGCAACTTGTACTCTATGATAGAGATGAGATATCTGGTTTCTCAAGGCTGGCCTCTGAGCTAATTAGGTGGGACTGTCTTCCAGATGTGTAAGGTAGTTCCAGGCAAGTACTTACTATTTCTAGCTGCTACTCCATTGGTGCCAGAAGTCACTTTGCTCTCCCCTGAACTCCTTTGGCATTTTGTCTGTCCCACGCTGAGTGCTGTCATTACCTTCCACCCCCTGTTGTAGCTTAACTCTAGCTATCTCCCTCTTTATCTCCCTTCTTGCTTTTCATATTTTTTGACTAAGGGTGTTTGCCTAAGAGATGTGGTAGTCACTGGTGTTGGGCAGCAAATATTTCAGCTCTCAGCTTTCTGGGCAGGTGATAGGACTGCACTTTCCAGTGCCTCTGGCTACATGTCTCCCTTTGGCACAGAAGTAATGCATGTCATTTTCAGGTGGATGCACTTGATAGCTGGTGCTCAACTCCTGCACTTCATCCTTGTTAACTGTGATCGTGTGTTGAGATGGTGCCTGACTCCCCTGCTGACATGCAAAGGACGTGTAGCTTGAGCGAGAAATATATTTTTGGTGCTTTAAGCAGCTGCGTTGTTGGGTGGTTTGTACACAGCATAACATGGCCTGTTCTGACAGGTGCACTAAACCTGTGCTTCCAATACAGTAGCCCTTGAAATATGGCTGGTTCAACTGGAGATGTGCTATAAGTGTAAAACACACACTGGATTTTGAAGACCTGGTATGCAAAAAAAGTATGTAAAATGTATCATTAGTAATTTTTTAATGTTGTTTACATGTTGAATAATATTTTGGACATATTGGGTTAAATAAAATATATTATTAAAATTAATTTCACCTGTGCCTTTTTACTTAAAAAATTATACATGTGGCTTGCATTATCTTTTTGTCAGATAGTGCTGCACTGGACCATAAGCTTATTGAAGACAGGAGCTCTGTTTTACCCTTACTTTCCCACAACATCTAACTGTGTCTGAGATATGGGATATGGTAGACATACAAGTTTAATGAGTAAACTATTTCCCCATTCATATTTCATTTAACATTAAAAAATAATGCAGGGCTTCCCTGGTGGCACAGTGATTGAGAGTCCGCCTGCCAATGCAGGGGACACGGGTTCGTGTCCCGGTCCGGGAAGATCCCACATGCCGTGGAGCGGCTGGGCCCATGGGCCATGACCGCTGAGCCTGCACGTCCGGAACCTGTGCTCCGCAACGGAGAGGCCACAACAGTGAGAGGCCCGTGTACCGCACACACACACACACAAAAATTGCAATCTTCAACATGAATCTTATTTGTATTTTGTGTTTAATACTCCTCTCTTTTATTTTCCTTAGCTAAAGAATAAAATCCTTAATCTCCTTAAACCATCAGAATATTAAATATGTTTATGTATGTTTATGTTATTTAAAAAAACGTTGCACAATGTAAAAGTTCTGGGATTATGATCATTAAATATTTGTCCTGATCAAATTTTTAGCGAGGTCACTCTTTATGTCTAGCATTTTCTTATCTTTGTAAAAATAACCAAGAAGTCCCTGTTTATTCAGTCATAATTGTGACCTTTATTTATTTGCCAGTGTCATCCATTTATGTTATTTATTATATAGTCTTGCCCTTTATATGAGGCCTTGTGCTACAAATCAAAAAGAAACAGAAAGGGAGAAACAGAGCAGCCCTGAGGACCTTCTGCAATGTCAGGTGTGGGGGACCCCCCCCCATGTGAGGAGGCAGGGCTTTCAGTTTCTAGATGAGTGAGATAGATAGTAAAATAGGCAGCGAAAGGGACCCCTGAGGTAACAACACATCTTTAAAAAATAAAGGGTAGAGGAAACACCAGGTAACAAAGATGATGGAAAATAGTTTAAGCATCTTTAAATATAAATTATAATAAATTATAGCTATTGGCATAAAACTGTATGAACTTGGAGTTATGGAAGGACATATACTATGTTGTTCCATTGGCTAAGGAGCAGGGGGGAAGAGGTGGTACAGGGGAAGGGGGGATAGACGGGCTATAGAATAAGAATGGACTTATCCACAAACCAACCTATGTATGATTTCATTTGCATAAAATCATATATCACGTGTATGCATAGAAAGACATACAACATGTTGCTTACCAAAATATTAGTGATTATTCTCTCTCTAGATGGTGGCTGGATTTCAGGTGATTTTTACTCTCTTTGTTATACATTTTGAATTTTTTCCCCAAATTAGCATTTATCATTTGTATAGTCAGTAAATAATCTGAACCAGACTTTTTGCTTTTATGAGCAACATCAGGACAAAGCTTAAGGAACCAACCCAGAGGCTGCCTATATCGTTTGCATTCTGCTGAAATAACTGTCAAATTATTATATATAAAAAAAGGGGGCTTCCCTGGTGGTGCAGTGGTTGAGAGTCCGCCTGCCGATGCAGGGGACACGGGTTTGTGCCCCGGTCCGGGAGGATCCCAGATGCCGTGGAGCGGCTGGGCCCGTGGGCCATGGCCGCTGAGCCTGCGCGTCTGGAGCCTGTGCTCCGCAACGGGAGAGGCCACAATAGTGAGAGGCCCGCATACCACAAAAAAAAAAAAAAAAAAAAAAGGAATGAGGGCGGAGGTTGGTGAAGGGGAAATTGGTGAAGGGGATTAAGAGGTACACACCACCCGTTATATAATAGATAAGTCATGGGGATGTAATGTATACCATAAGGGATATGGCCAATAATATTGTAATAACTTTGTATGGGGACAATAGTTAAACTAATTGTGGTGATCATCTCATAATATATGCATATGTAAAATCATTTCGTATTACACCTGAAACTAACATAGTATTGTATGTCATCTATAGTTCAATAAAAAAAAGAAAAAATGTTGTAAAAAATGTTGTGAACAGAAAAAAATTTTAAAAAGGGTAGCGAATCAGAAATGTACTGAGTGAATGCATTCATTTTGGTAATCAGGGACTTTTTAAATGAGCACATTTGTAAGTGTGGTAGTCTCCTCCCTGAATTATGCTCCAGTTGACTTCCTAACTGACAAAGGGATATAGCTGGTTCAGATCATGGAAGCATCTTATCTAAAAGTGAACATTTCTTCAGAAAGAAAGAAAATGTTTTGTAAGATTATAGAGGATTTGGGTATTATGCCATGAGGATACATGCTGAATAATGTCAGTTTTCTAGGCAGGCTGCCAAGTTTTGTCAAAGAAAGGCAAATATGAAGTTTGTTTTGCAATATCTGGAAAACTTGGAACTCTAATTTCTTGGAAAATCTTTCCAAGATAAATTTAGTGTGAAGGCATTCTACTTCAAACAAATTACATGTAGCAAGAGGAAAGGAAAAACAAAGTGGAACAGACATAAAAAAAAAGGTTTTTCTTCCCCCCAAGAGATAGTCACCTTGTTGAATTTAATTACATGTCTGACAACCTCAGAAAGCATCCTCCTAAGGTTAATTTTACTGAAACTCCTGAGCAAGGGCAAAATAAAGAAATTATCCTTCACGATCAGTTCACTTTTTTTCCATCTTCAAAAATGTGCAGAAGAGGGCTTCCCTGGTGGTGCAGTGGTTGAGAGTCCGCCTGCGGATGCAGGGGACACGGGTTCGTGCCCCGGTCCGGGAAGATCCCACATGCCGCGGAGCGGCTGGGCCCGTGAGCCACGGCCGCTGAGCCTGCGCGTCTGGAGCCTGTGCTCCGCAGCGGGAGAGGCCACAACAGTGAGAGGCCCATGTACCACCAAAAAAAAAAAAAAAAAGTGCAAAAGATAAGGTGTTATGTATGAAAAGCATTCTGGATTGCTGGGGGATCTTGAGTTATTTAAACTTCCTGGGTTCCATTTTTCTTATTTATCGAACCTAGAGGACTTGGATTGTAAAACCTAGTATGGCCTTTTCTGGTTTTATTTCATTTTTATTTATTTGTTTAATTGAAGTATAGTTGATTTGCAATGTTGTGTTAGTTTCAAGTATACAGCAAACTGATTCATTTATATATATATATAACTTTTTCAGTTTCTTTCCCCTCATAGATTATTAAAAACTATTGAGTACAGTTCTCTGTGCTATGCAGTAGGTCCATGTTGTTTGTCTATTTTATATATAGTAGTGTGTATCTGTTAATTCCCAACTCCTAATTTATCCCCCCCCCTTTGGTAACCGTGTTTGTTTTCTATGTCTGTGGGTCTATTTCTGTTTTGTATATAAGTTCATTTGTATCATTTTTTCTTTTTAGATTCCACATATAAGAAATATCATGTGATATTTGTCTTTGGCTTCCTGGTTTTATTTATTTTTTTAATCTTTTATTTTTCTGGTTTTATTTTGAAAAGTAAAACAAAATCTATTTTATGATTTGTGACATATTCATATACCATTTGCTATGTATCAGCAAAAATTAAAAAAAATCAAGGTCAGATTTTTCTATGGTGTGAAAAGCTTTGTGGGTAACTTTATTGCATTGCCTAGAACTACGACCTTCCTCAAAGTCCCTTCAAGTTGTCAGCACATTTTGAAAGCCTTTGCATGGTTGTCACAAGTGTCATGGTGTTTGACAGGAAGAATCCAACTGATACTGGTTCTTGTCTGTGTCTACAAGATGGCTGTACAGAGAAGGAGATTCAGCAATATTCCCCATTGCAAGGGCAAACGTCCCTTGCCCTCAAGTCTTCTTGGAGCCCCCCTGCTGCTGGTGACTCTGTCTGCCTGGGGTGGGGGGGTGATGCTGCTCAGATTCTTCAAGAAACACAGTCTGGGTCTTTGTCAAGAGAGTCCTAGCTGCTCTGAGAGGCTATTAGCCAGAACAGTGGATGCAGGTATGAACTATGAAGCTATACCAGGGTACATTTATTGAGTGGCTACTACATGCCATCTCAGTGACAACAAATATGAAAAAATAAAACAGCATAATTCAATAGAGAAAGACTAGAAGGAGATACCAATTAAGATTGGGAAAGCCTCATTGAGGAGTTAATATTTTCTCCTCCATGAAAAGGAGGAACCAGCCATGAAAAGGTCTGGTGTTGGGATATTCCAGGCAGAGGAACTAGCAAGGGGAAGGTAAGGATGAGCTCCACATGTTCAAAGAACAGAAGGAAGGCCAGTGTGGCCAGAGTGCAGTGTGTGTGGGAGAGAATGACAGGAGTTGAGGTCAGGGAAGTGGGTAGGCATGAAGTCAGGTGTACCTTGTAAGGAAAAGTTTGGATTTCATTGTAAGAGCAATGAACCATTGGAGGGTGTAAGCAAGAGAATGATACCATCTGATTTGTGCTTTTTATGGGTCCTCTGGCTGTTTAGTGGAGAATGGACAGTGGAAGAGTAGGGAAAG
>NW_006782487.1:788695-806951 GCF_000442215.2 Lipotes vexillifer | reverse complement strand
TAGGGAAAGTGGTTAGTGAGTTAGTAATCCAGGTGAGATGTAATGGTGACTCAGGCAAGATTAGTGGCAATTGAGAAAGAGAGAAGTGTGGCTTTGGGACATATTTTAGGGGGCAGCCCACAGGGCTAGTTAATGGATGCTTGTAGGGCAATAAGAAAAAGTATAAATCAAGGATGATTCCTGTGTTTGGGGCTTGAATAACTAGGTAGATCGTGGTGCCATTTACTGAGGAGGGGGAGGTCTGGGGAGGGACTGGTTGGGAAGCATACCGAGAGTTCTGCTTTCACCATGCTAAGCTGGAGCTGCCTATTAGCTATTGAAGGCAAGATGTTAGAGAGGTCTCTTGGACCTCATTGGAAAGGTCTGGACAGGAGGTTTAAATTTGGGAATCATTGTCCTGGACCTATTATGAATTGTGAAAAGCTAAATAAAATTGTAAACCAGTCCCATTGTGTCTGTAAACCAGACACAGTCTTGAGTGTGTCCTACTTTCAAAAAAAGAAAATCTCCTTTATGAAATGATACGATAATTATTACTCATTACTTAGGCTTTTTGTAGGAGTTGATTATCAGGTAATTAGAGTAACCTCTATTATCTGATAATTAGAGTTAATTTACAAGTGCCATAATAGGCTGACTCACTGAATAAACAAAAGATAAATTTTTTTGCACAAAGTGTGCCTCTGCAGCTATGTGTGTGAAGTTCCTCTTCAGGTCTTTTTAGGTTCAGCTGCTGAATTATTAAGAGTTTAATTCAGAATTTTCATTCATTTCCATTGCTAAACCAATAACTTTTACCTCCAATGGTACTGTGTACTTTGGGAGGAATGCTGTTGGGGGAGATGCTTATGCCTCCCTCACCCTGAGATGTCCCTTCAGAAGATGTTTGCACTGGCTGACCTAGCAGCTTGGAAGCTAGCTGTAGTCATAGAGAAACCCTTCACCTGAGCAAGTGACCACTAAATGTTACATACATTATCTTGAAATTTTATTCAAACCTCTGCAAAGTCTGCAATTTAATTTCCATTTTAACGATGAGGAAACAGAAGCTTGAGGTCACATGGCTAGTAAATAGCGAAGTCAGGACTCAGACCTAGGTCTGCCTAGTTCCAAATTTATTTATGATTTTTATTTTGCAAGGCTGTTAAACTACCAAAATTCCCCTTAGTTTATTCTCCCTGTTCTGTTTTCCCCTATCAACCCTTATGCTAGCCAAATACCCAATTAGAGCCCACCACATTTCTCTCTAAAAATGCTCTCCTGAGGTACACATGCCCACCTCTGATGTTTCTGCTTTCTGTCTGTAGATTTCAGCCCCAGCCCCCATGCCATACCTGCCTTCCCCTCCCTTGCCCTTCTGCTACACTCTAGTATTCTACTACTAGTTGAACGAACCTCACATTCTTAACCTTTCCCTTCACCCTACAGTCTCGCCAAAACTCAGTCTTGGCTTTATTCTAAGTTATAAGTTCCTGAGCCAAATTAGTCACTAGTGGTCACTTCTACTTTCTCTGACACTCAGAGTGAGGAGTAGGGGTCAGCAAATTTCCTGCTTCCCACTGTCATGACCAGACTATTGTTTTTTCACTGTGTCTCAAGAACTTGTGTTGTTTATTTTATTTTATTTATTTTTTTTGCGGTACGCAGGCCTCTCACTGTTGTGGCCTTTCCCGTTGCGGAGCACAGGCTCTGGACGCGCAGGCTCAGCGTCCATGGCTCACGGGCCTAGTCGCTCCGTGGCACTTGGGATCTTCCCGGACCGGGGCACGAACCCGTGTCCCCTGCATCGGCAGGCGGACTCTCAACCACTGAGCCACCAGGGAAGCCCCCAAGAAGTTGTGTTTTGAGCACCACTCTATCCTTGTATACCACACTTCTTCCGTCTTATATTCAACTCACACCTTGTGCTTGCATCTTACACCATTAAGAGTCTGCTTTTGCCCACTTCCTCTCTTTTCTCTGTCATCTTGAGGAACCTGAACACTTATCTGCTATTCCAATCCCTGTCCTCAGAGAGCTTCAGTTTCTGAACCTTAAGCAAGTTTATTTCTATGACACTCTTGCTCCTCGTAGGCACAGACACACTCCTCGTGTGAAATGATCTTCTCAGGCCACATTGGTTATGGTTCTACCTCTTTTAATCTTTTCTCTAATTGAATCTTGGCTTTATTCTTCACTGAAACAGCTCCTTACTCCATCTATTGCCTTGACATGTCACATTGGCCTTCCCTATCCATAAGGACCTTTTGGCCTGACATTTAAATTTTTGGCCTTCAGGCTCTGGTCCCCATGTCCTGTTTTATTTGCTTTGCAAATCTCCAATTCTGAGTAGACTCCACCCTCTGATTTCTCTACTCCTTCTTTGACATTACTGAGTTTCAAAAAAACCAAAAAAGTCAAAAACCCTATTTTTTTTACAATAGAGAAAATTTATTTTAACATTTTAACATGTAGTCCCAAATCCTATGGTTAGTTAAATCAGTGACTCAATAGCATCATCAAAGACCTGGGATCTTTCCATCCTTCCTCCACCCTATTGCTCCTGTTAGGTCAACTTCAGTATGACTAATTTTCTTTCTGATTGCAGGACAGCTGCTGCAGTTCCAGGGGCCATACAGAGATAAGACTCAGCAGAAAAACTGGTCTGATTGATCTTACCACAAGTATCAACCCCTCAGTTAGACCTTCTCTGGCTCCATTGCAATCTCATTGCTAATTAGCTCCCAGTTGATTTCCCTACTGGGACTAATCTGAGTCTTTTCCAATCCCAATCTTGTTAAGCCCCACCTACTTCCTTTTTTTTTTCTTTTGCCTCAAAATTTTCTCCCGTATCTGTTCCTATTGCCCCTCCCCTATTGTCCTACCCATTCACTCCATTTTACCTGCCCTGACAAGTGACTCTTCCTGAAGCATGGTGTTGACCATGCCACATTTTGTTCAGCCCACCTACAGTGGGTCCTTCAAGCTTAGACTCCTTCCTGTGGCATTCAGGGTCCATCATGACCTGGCTCCATCCTACATTTTCAATCTTAATTTCCATTATTCCTGTTCATGTATCCAATGAGCCAGTCAAACCGGAGATTGGCCATTCCTTCAATGCTACCCAGATTTTCCCACTTCTGTCATTGTTCCCTTTTACTGAAGAGGACTTCCCTTCAGCTCCACAAATGAAATTACTACACACTTTTGAGTGTAACTACAGTGTCACTTACTGTAAAAGCTTTTCTGATCTCTCTCATTCCCAGGGGGAAATGGTAGTTTTTCTGCATTTTGAAGTCCATTGTCTTAGGTGATTTTTAATTTTGTATGATTATTTTTATATACCTCCACTATCGATTGCCCTTTAGCCCCAGTTTTCAATATTTCCCACTAATATCATTTGAACAATTTTTCAAGTGCTTGGTGTTTTGTCATTTTAGTTGTTGTTTAGACTTTGTTTCTGGCCTCTGATCCTTCTTAAGCTAAAAGTATCTGTTATGTGCTTAGAGGACATCCGGCTTTGAGGTCCTTTGGGACTGCGCATAATTTTGCCTGGAAAAATCACAAATGCTGTAGTGAAAATGGTTCCCCTGGGTATTTAGTTCTATCGATAGGAGGTTTTTTGTGTCTCTTCAGTTTTAATATAGTGTTTTAGTTAAGAAATAGCAAAAAAGATTTAAACAAGTATAACCAAGTTAATATTGAGGTACCATTTTATCTGACGTCCCCCAACTCGATTGATTCTACCTTTATTTTTAATTTTTTTAACATATTTATTGGAGTATAATTGCTTTACAATGTTGTGTTAGTTTCTGCTGTATAACAAAGTGAATCAGCTATATGTATACATATATCCCCATATCTCCTCCCTCTTGCGCCTCCCTCCCAATCCCACCACTCTAGGTGGTCACAAAGCGCCGAGCTGATCTCTCTGTGCTATGCGACTGCTTCCTACTAGCTATCTACTTTACATTCGGTAGTGTATATATGTCCTTGGCACCCTCTCACTTAATCCCAGCTTACCTTTCCCCCTCCCCATGTCCTCAAGTCCATTCTCTATGTCTGCATCTTTATTCCTGTCCTGCCCCTAGGTTCATCAGAACCATTTTTTTTTAGATTCCACATATATGCGTTAGCATAAGTATTTGTTTTTCTCTTTCTGACTTACTTCACTCTGTATGACAGACTCTAGGTCTATCCACCTCACTACAAATAACTCGATTTCGTTTCCTTTTAATATTCCATTGTATATATGTGCCACATCTTCTTTATCCATTCATCTGTTGATGGACACTTAGGTTGCTTCCATGTCCTGGCTATTGTAAATAGTGCTGCAATGAACATTGTAGTATGTGTGTCTTTTTGAATTATGGTTTTCTCAGGGTATATGCCCAGTAGTGGTATTGCTGGCTCATATGGTAGTTCTATTTTTAGTTTTTTAAGGAACCTCCATACTGTTCTCCAAAGTGGCTGTATAAATTTACATTCCCACCAACAGTGCAAGAGGGTTCCCTTTTCTCCACACCCTCTCCAGCATTTATTGTTTGTAGATTTTTTGATGATGGCCATTCTGACTGGTGTGAGGTGATACCTCATTGTAGTTTTCATTTGCATTTCTCGAATGATTAGATTTTGAGCATCTTTTCATGTGTCTGTTGGCCATCTGTATATCTTCTTTGGAGAAATATCTATTTAGGTCTTCTGTGCAGTTTTGGATTGGGTTTTTTGTTTTTTTGGATATTGAGCTGCATGAGCTGCTTGTAAATTTTGGAGATTAATCCTTTGTCAGCTGCTTCATTTGCAGATATTTTCTCCCATTCTGAGGGTTGTCTTTTGGTCTTGTTTATGGTTTCCTTTACTGTGCAAAAGCTTTTCAGTTTCATTAGGTCCCATCTGTTTATTTTTGTTTTTATTTCCATTTCTCTAGGAGATGGGTCAAAAAAGATCTTGCTGTGATTTCTGTCATAGAGTGTTCTGCCTATGTTTTCCTCTAAGAGTTTGATAGTGTCTGGCCTTACATTTAGGTCTTTAATCCATTTTGAGTTTATTTTTGTGTATGGTGTTAGGGAGTGATCTAATCTCATACTTTTACATGTACCTGTCCAGTTTTCCCAGCACCACTTACTGAAGAGCCTGTCTTTCCTCCATTGTATATTCTTGACTCCAAAGATAGAATCAATTGAGTTGGGTGATGTCAGATAAAATGGTACCTCAATGTTAACTTGGTGATACTTGTTTAAATCTTTTTTGCTATTTCTTAACTAAAACACTATATTAAAACTGAAAAGACAAAAACAACCTCTACCTTTAAAATAACTGTGATATCTATCTCCTTCTCTCCATTCCCACTGCTGGTGCCTCATTTTGGACCCTCACCACCTCTGTCTGCCACCAGTTTCTTCCCACTGCTATCTGTCTCCAGCAGACTTGTCTCCACTGAAAATAAAGTTGTGATGCCACTCCTCTGCTTATACACATTTTTTGATTCTCTGTTCCTTCTAGAAGTTAAATTCACCTGTGGTACCTCAAGTTCCCTTTAGATTCCCAGTTACCTTCCAGGTTCATCTCTAGCCACATACTCAGCTGTCTCTCCTGTCCCAGCCATGCTGAGAGTTTCACTACTCCAAGAAAAGCCCATGATCTTCTGAGGCCTGAAATATCCTCCTTATTTCTTACCCTGGCCAATTCCCTTTGATCATTTAAAACCAGCTCAAATATTGCCTTGTCTGTGAGACCTTTCCTGACATCCTCAGAAGTGGCTTCTTTTCTGTTTTCCTATACCATCCATTCATTCATTCATTCACATATTGAAGTCCAGATGGTGAAAAATGCTGGGATACAATGATATGTAAGTCCTTCCATATGGACTGTAAGAGGCTGTGCAGAGAAATGTACAAGAAAATGACAATACAGAGGGAATGGAAGGGATCAAATTGGAGATATCTCAATGCACTAGAAATACTAAGACTTAGTGACTGATTAGATGTGGTGAAATGCACAAAGTGGAAGAGAATAGAATAACCCCCAGATTTCTGCCTTGAGTGATACAAGAGGTATGTGAACATCCATGGAGATAGGAAAAAGGAAAAAGCAGATCAGATGGGAAGTATGAGTTCAGTTTTGAGGTGCCTCTAGGATATGAGTGGATATGTCCAGCACACAATGGGATATATGGATCAAGAGCTCAGATGAAATATATTTTGGGGAGGTTCCAACAAGTAAATGATAGTTGATGTCTGGGAGACTTCTGAAAATACAAGGTACTTGATTTATAGCTTTCTTTTGTTTCCATACCATATTGTAACATGATGTGCCTTGTTTCCCACATAAGGACACAGACTCACTTATTAATTTACCTTGTTTCCTGTCACACTGCTTTGTGCATAAAAATTTCATTTCAAATGAGAGAATGAATATATGAGTTCACTCAGCTGTGCCTTAATGATGAGTGAGAGAAGAATGTAATAATTTATTTAATAAAAAATTTATTGAACACCTTCTATGTACTGGGCAGTGTCCTAGACACTGGAAAGATAGCAGGGAAAATGACAGTGAGGGGATAATAAGAAATAATGGCTGAGGACTTCCCTGGTGGCGCAGTGGTTAAGAATCCATCTGCCAATGCAGGGGACACGGCCCTGCTCGAGCCCTGCTCCGGGAAGATCCCACATGTCGTGGAGCAACTAAGCCCCTGCGGCACAACTACTGAGCCTGCACTCTAGAGCCCACTCGCCACAACTATAGAAAGCTGGTGCACAGCAATGAAGACCCAACGCAGACAAATATAAAAATAAAATAAAATAAATTAATTAAAAAAAAAGAAATAATGTCTGATAATAGCTAATACTATGGAGATTTAATTATGTGTCAGGCCTTATTTCAGTATTTAATATGGATTTAAAATGTTAATCCTCATAAAATCCTATAAGATAGGTGGTATTAAATTCTATGAGGGAAATTAAACAGGGTAATATGGTGGCAAGTGACTCAATTGGTGGGTTGGTACTTTGGTTAGAATGGTCAGAGAAGGCCTCTGAGGTTATATTTGAGCTGAACTGTGAAGGAGCCAGCCATCAGGGGATCTGGAGTAGGGATGTTCTAGTTTAAGCAAATTAAACATTTTCTTTTAATGCTAAAAGAATAAAGACTTTTCTTAAGCAATAAAGTTGCATTTGCTAGCCTTCAAATACACACCTCGATCCAACTACAGTTAATCAAACCAGCAGTAGTTCTTCTCATACAGTGTAAAGGTAGGGCAAAAGACCTTTCAATGTACATTAAGACACCCACTTAGCTCCTCTGGATGGGGATTAGGGAATTACACTAATGTGTAATGAAGATTATCAGGGAAGTTATATGAAAACATATGTAAAGAAATGATTCTGATTTTAAAGTAGACTAGGTTTGGAAACACTATTGAAAAGAGCAAAATCATAGAGGTATGCTTGCTTTGCCTGCTTACCTGCTCAGACTAAATTATCAGTGAGAAAGTTCTCAAGAACAAGCAATTTTAAGTCATCCCTTTTTAATTCATTTTCGCCCTCTTCTGCATAGGTATTTTGCAAATAAATCATATTGACACATAGCTGTTACTCTGTCAATCATTTAGGGCAACGAGGAAGACTAGTAGCTGGAATTGTACCTTTATTTCCTTTCCTATTCTCAGATACAGTTTTTGATGAGACTGTGATGGCTAAACGGAGACAGGAAGTTCATTAAAGACCTGTTATGTCTGTTCTTAAAAGGAGTCTCCACTTTCAACAATGAGTTTATCTATAATAATCAATAAAAGAAATCCTTGTAGAAAGACCTCTCAAACTAGGGGCATGATGAAAAATTAGTACCATACTGCAGGAAAGAAGCTGAATAGGGATCTTCTGATTCAGTTTCCCTAGTTTACAAATGAAGAAAGGCCAAGTGTCTTTCCAAAGTCACAGCCTTGAATTGATGATATTCTGGGTAGCATTTCTTGGTAGACTAGTGTGTTTGCCTAGAACTTTGCATTTATAATCTTATCTATAGATTTTGATCATTTTAAATTGAAAAGGATAGAATTAAGGTTAGTTGTTGTTTTTGTCATTATTGCTAGACCATGTGCTAGACACTGAAGATAGAAAGAGGATGGAAAGACACTATTTCAAAGGGATCAAAGGCTGGTGAGAGGCCTGGAGGGATGTGGTTAGAATTACCATTGTTCTCTGAAAATAGAATTTTGGCTATTTTGTATGTTGCATTTAAAGCCATCTGCCAGCTTACACTCCAGGTCTGGGTATCTAAGTAATACACAGATCTACAAAATGAACAAAAGATTACAGAAGGATGAATAAAGTGTAATATTTTCATCATGACATACCATTAAATCCCAGCATCTTCTAGTTAAAAAGTTTAACTCTGCTTCCCAGGTTTTTGATTTTATCAGTTGCATCTTTCATATCCCTTCAAGGGAAGCATAACTGGAACACAACTACTAGTTGTATTTGTTAAACTTCAACTAGTTGGTTATCAAGGCACAAATCTTGCTTTGCTGAAGAACTTTTTAGACTTGTTTTTATTAGTGTAGTGATTAAGCAGATCTGTGGAAAATGGGTACTTTCCAATTTCTTGAAAATGTAAACATGTTTTAATGGTTTGTTTCAACATGTTTTACTTTCTATGTTTCAGTAATTAAAGGCATATTGCTGATTTGAAGACAAAGAAACTCTTAAATTACTTCATTAATTTTACATTTACCCCTTATGGTAATTTGTAGTTAGAAAAATTTGGTTATCTTGAAAACATTTGAAACTAATTTTTTTAGCAACTAAAGTGGTAATGTTCGAATGTATTACAAAACCTTCAACAGTGACTGGCTCTGATTTTCAAGGAAGTTAAGGTACATTACTTCCTTAGAAATCAGAGCAAGTAGGTTGGAATTTATAAATGATCTAAGATCCATTGACAACATTTTCACTGTTAAGAAAATACATGAAAAAACTCATTTAAATATGGTTTATTTACCAGATCCTCAATAGAAAGAATATCATGTTTATGATTTCTTCCTGCTAAATATTTGAATTTTTTAATAATGGAGTTCTTTCCTTTTAATGATTGTCTCCTGGGTGGTCCATAACATCGACTTTGTTAGGTTTGCAAAATAGATTTCTATTTCAAATTTAAGCACAAGAGAAGGCAAAACATGTTTCTGGTGACATTGTTTGTAGGGAGAGAAGAGGAAGTCCTAGTGAAAATTCTAGAAAAATGGTTTATCTAGAAAAGTCTACTGCATTAGAAATGGGCCTGTGATTAGTTCACTGGCTTCTTCTATAAAAGGGTTTATAAGTAAAATTTTATAGGCTCGAAATCAAAAACAAAAGGATAGTGAATGGAATTTAGTCTTACTCTTCCTGTTGCATGATTCATTCTAGCTAAATTTTTTTAATAATCACTTTCATTATGAACATTCTTTAATGAAAGTTTAATGAGTATCTATATTTCAGACTAGCTTGGGAATTTTTGGAGGCATTCAGAAATCCCTGAGTATACCACATGGGCAGCTGAATGCTTTGGTGGAAGGGCAAGGTAGGGTCAGAGAAACCTAGGAGGAAATCGTGGCTGTCATCCACTAGCTGTGTAACTGAGCTGGTTTATTAAGCTTGCTACGTCTCAGTTTTCTCACTTGTAAAATGGGGAGCAAAATAACCACCGCATAGGGTTACCTTGAGAAGAAAGCAAACTCCATTGTATAGAGCATGTTGCAGTGTTTTGTTAATTTTACTTGGCATCCTTTTTCATAAAAATAATTCTTCAAAAGTTCAATATCATCTGATATTGACTATAGCTCACAGAATGGAGTGAATAAATAGTCCAAAGCCGGGGCTGGGAAGCTGTGTCCTCCCGCCTTTTTGGTAAATCAGTTTCATTGCAGCACAGTGGGCTCAGTCATTTAGGTGTAGTCTGTGGCTGTTTTCCCACCACCACAGCAACACGTTGCGACAGAGAGCTTGTGGCCCATAAAGCCTGCAATATTTACTATCTGACCTTTTACAGAAATAGTTTGCCAACCCCTGATTGCTTAATTGATATTAAGCAATGGTTAATGGTTTGTACAAATGGGAGGGCCCACGTTAAGTGAGGCGCCATGGGAGGGGACCACAGGATTACTTAGCTATTCTCAGGGTTAACCAGAAAAGTCTAAGCATTCTCTGTGATTAGTGGTGGGGTCCCCGGAACAGAAGAGAATAACAAATCTAGGGCCTACAGAAGGGGACTTGGACAGGACTGCAACTCTTCTTGTGGTTCAGTTTGAGAGCAGGGACTGATATCAGATTCTACTGTATGGCATCCTTTATCAGCCTATGGCTATGGAAATTGTTCAGAGCTCTCATCACACTGTGGATTCTGTCATTATAAACAGGTCCTGTGTATCATTCTAAATCCTGAGTTACAAGATTACCACCAGTCTATCTATCTAGAGACCCTGAACTGAGTAGATTTTGCCTGGTTATTGGAGTGGATGCTTCAGGGGCCAGAATAGATTAAACTCTGTGTGTGCGACAAATTACCTGAAGGTTCGACACCATGTTTAACTTAATTTAATAATTAAAAAAATATTTATTTATTTTGGCTGCACTGGGTCTTAGCTGAGGCATGTGGATTTAATAATTTTGATAGATTTAACATCAGAACAATTGTTGGCCTCTGAGAAGTCTCTCTCCTTTTTTAGCGTAAGTGATATTCAGCTAATCTCGAAGTCTGTTTTTTCTCCTGAATTGATCTCTGGGGAGTTAGACAATACAATAATCATTCCTGAGAGCTGTTTAGTGCTTTAGAGTTTACAAAGTGCTTCCATTTACACAATTTCATTCAAATATCAGCATCACCCTACAAGTCAGAACAATTGAAATTATCCCTATTTTCCTGATGATGAAAACTTCAGTTTCCAAAAAGGTAAGCTGCATGCCTAAAGCCATACAGCTCTAGAGAATGAAACAGACACTTGAACTGGTTTTCTGACTTCATATCCTGTGTTTTCTCTGCCATGTCATTTTGTCTGATGTTCCCTTTCAGCCAAGTTTCTTGAAACTGGCTGAAATGGGTAAAATATAAAATCTCATTAGTTTATAGAATAATCATACAGAGGGGAACACACAGAGAATTTTATATAAGAAAGTAAGAAAGGAAGATCATTTAAACCCGAGGTTGCAAACTGTTCAGCCATAGGTCTCATCTGGCCTGCAGCTGTGTTTGGCTGAGCCTACACAGTATCAGATATACACCGTTTTATTTTAAAAAGACAGGGAATTAGCTGTCAGTTAATATCAGATAAGTCCTGCCTTCCAGCTTCTTTAGATAAGTCAGAAGATCTGGCCATATTGCTCCCACATTCCAACATGGCAATAGGCTAGATTTAAACACTTAAACACTTGTGTCCTTTTTTTTTTTTTTTTTTTTGACGCACAGGCTCAGCGGCCATGGCTCACGGGCCCAGCCGCTCCGCGGCATGTGGGATCTTCCTGGACCGGGGCACGCACCCGCGTCCCCTGCATTGGCAGGCGGACTCTCAACCACTGCGCCACCAGGGAAGCCCCACTTGTGTCCTTTGGAGCAGGATTTGCTCTCCACTTTCCATCAGTCTCTACCACTCCCTGTTGTCCTCCTGACCGAAACTGCTCCAGTCGTCTCTAGTAGTTGTCTGGCTCCTCTGGGCATTTGAGTTTGTGACCCCTGATCTACACTAGAATACTCACTTTGTGAATGAGGAAATGAGATGTGAAGTAGAAAGGTAATTTGGCAGCATCAAGATTAGAACTTGTTTTCCTTAGAGTCCTTTCTCGAGCTCTGGCACCATGTCTATATTATTCTTCAATACTGAAGAATAACAGAACAGCAAGGGCATAGGGATTAGTAAAGAAATGATGCACAGTTTTTAAATAAATTGATAATGTTTTAGTGAGGGCCTGCTATACATTTTATATTTATGCCACATGAGCCATATGTCAAATATTTCATTATCAGACCATGGTTTCAGTTCTTGACAACATGGTCATGTAAACTGGATGAATAGTTTATTTTCTATATTGGAGAAGTTGGTTGGAGGGTGTATTTTTGAATGGATTTCAGCACAGATACTGAGTTTCAGTTTTAGGAGCAGAAGTATGTTTTTCTTTTGTAGATAATGGAAGCATCATCAGGCATGTGATAAATGCTTCCTTTGTGGAAGGCCTCCTGTACGCAATACTTTATGTTAAAGAGGTAAAGAGAGCCTGAGAGATTGGAGAGAGAAGTGTAGGCTGGGGCTGACTGAAACTCTGCCACAAGGAGGAATATGCAGAGGCCAAGTGTGTGTCAGTGGTTAAAGGAATTGATGGTCAGACCTACTCAGAGATAGGAAAGGGTGTCGGGTATACAAACGGGCTGAGTGAAGCAGAGTGTTTTTCACTTATTTTTTCTGAAGTGTAATTTCTAGGATGGATTATATAGCTCAAACCCAAGGGGATAAATTATATCCTATTGAATGAAACAACTAACTGGGGGACTTTCAAAAAATAACTTTAATAAACAAAGACTAGTTGGCATTCTTTTTTGAATGAATCTTTACAACGCATAAAACAAAATGTTAGATGAATACATTTCCAGACAGTTATGATTGCTGTTCTTCTTATTCTTCTTCATTCAATAATTATTTATGACAGTTTGCTACGTGTAAGATATCATACTAAGCAGTGTGAATACTAAGCCATGGAATATCCAATGGTAGAATCACTCGTCCTTGCCCTTGGATTGCTTTCGACCTAGTTGCGCAGTTAAGACAGGAAGGCTGGGAAATTCTGTACAAGACAAGCCCATGTGAGTCAATGTTTTGCAGTTTAGGGGAAGAGACACTACTCTTGGCTTGATCTGGGGAAAGACTTTCTCAGGAATGAGGACTAGGGATTTGCATTAGACCTTGAAGGATGAGTAGGATGTGAAACACCAAAGGAATGGTAGCAGTTTCTTTAGAGAGAGCTATAGTGGCAGAACAAAGGCCCCCCGCCCCAGCAGTGAGCTGTAAGGAGACAAATGTGACTGAAGTGCATAACTTCCTGGCAGAGTGGAAGAGAGAGAGCTGGACCATTGGAGGGTGCCGAGTTTTGAAGGGCCTTGACTCCCAGGCTAGAGAATTTGCATTTCAAAGATATGGTTTCTATAGTTGATCAAGGGAGCTGGGTGCCAAGATTAAGTGTACACTTACAAGTGTCTGGGAAAGGATAACTCTTGGTGGAACTTGTAAAATGCCTTTGCTAATAGTTGTAATTTAGAAGGCCGTTTGCTCAGGAGAGAACCCAAACCTTCCTAAGTAGAAATAACTCCCTAGACTCTCACTTGGAGTCCACTTTGGAGACTCCCCAAGGCATAACATACAATGTGCAGAGACCACTGTACCACATGAAGGACAAATGCACAGGGCATTGCCTACCAGGAAAAGAATACAGTTGGAGAATTTTATTTTGCTGAAGATAGTGTGAGTCTGGAATGTTATTTTATTATCAGTCTCCATAACTGCCTGTGGGAATCACCTTATATTGGAATCCTGATAAAGTGTCTCATGTTACAGGGCACTCACTCAACTACCTTATTTTGAACAGCAAAGTACTATTTGGGGAAAACCCATTAGACTGAAATGATCTCTCTCAGTGCTATTTTTATTTGCTCACAGAGTTGTGCTGACATGATGGGTAAAAAAAGAGGTAAAGCAATTTAATACAATTTCTGTTATTATTCCTGGAGGTATGAGTTTGCAATGGCAGGTACTGCATATAATTTTAAACATGCCTTTTAAAGCAGTACAGTAGGTATTTACATTGTGGATATCACAAATGTATACCTCAGGACAGAAGAAAAACAGCTCTCTAACGTAATATGACTGGAAAGTCATGACTTGTAAATGTTGTTTCTAACAATTTAGACATATGTGAAGATGTGATTTTTAGAAAGCTGATTTCTTAAAGTTTGAGTAGAAATGGAGAGTCTGGATAAAATTGTTTCATGAAAATTGCAATATTCCAAAATTAACATATAATTCTATAGGATGCATGTTTTAAAAGATGGACAATTAAATTACTCATATAACCATTAACTTTGAACACGTATTTATCATGGAGGGTCATCATAAAGCAAATTAATTTTTGTCACCTGCTATTCATTCAAATTTATTGTGCTCCTACTTATTTTTCTTGCTCTTGTTTGAAGTTTTGGTATAGCCTCATGACTCTTCCGGTCACTTCCACTTCCTCTGAAAGGTTATGAAACAGTCTCTGTTTAGTAACTCATGTTCTCAATCCAGGGTATTTATCCCAGACTTCAAATTTTATCCAAGTTACAGCTTCCCCGTCATCCCAGGGCAGGGCTGTTGCAGGCTGGCCATCTGCAGTGGGAGATATCGGGACTCCTCTCTCTCTCACTCAGTGCTTCTGTTTCTTCTCCTCTTCAACCAGCTTTTGCTAACCTTGAAGCACGGTGGCATGTGTAATCAGAGAGAGGAAAGGTTGGGCAGGAAAGTACTCACTATCTTCTGTGGGTTCTGGAAATCTCTCCATCACTGGGAATTGCTCATCTATAATTTTCTTACATGGGTGACAGCATTTCTCCTGTCTGGTCCCTCACAATGCTTTGCTGGGCTCCTAGGCTTCTGGCCGTACACTTCCAGGTCCTTTAGTTGAGGCCTCTTACTTGCTTATCAGCATTCTTTTAAAAAAAAATTGTGGTAAAATATATATAACATAAAATTTACCATTTTAACCATTTTAAAGTGTACAGTTCCGTGGCATTAAGTACATTCACATTACGGTTGCGCTGTCACCACCATCCATCTCCAGAAACTTAGTCTTTCTAAACTGACTGTGTGCCCATTAAACACTAACTCCCTATTTCCCCTTCCCCTGGCCCCTGGCAACCACTATTCTACTTTCTGTCTCTATGAATTTGACTGCTCTAGGTGCCTCGTATCAGAGGAGCCATATACTATTTGTCCTTTCATGACTGACTTATTTCACTTAGCATAATGTCCTTGAGGTTCTTCTATGTTGAATAGTGTGTCAGAATTTACTCCCTTTTAAGGCTGAATAATATTCCATTGTATGAATATACCACATTTTGTTTATCCATTCATCTGCTGATGGATACCAGCGTGCTTCCACCTTTTGTCTCTTGTGAATAATGCTGCTATGTCCATGAGTATACAAATATCTGTTCAAGTCCTTACTTTCAAGGTTTTTTTTTCCTTTTTAGTATGTTCAAAAGTAGAATTTCTGGGTCGTATAGTAATTTTATGTTTAAGTTTTAGAGAAACTGTCACACTGACTTCCAAAGCAGCTGTACCATGTTATGTTGGGTACCAGCAAGGCACAAGGGTTCCCCACCAACACTTGTTATTTATTTATTTATTTTTGACAATAAAAAATCCTAATGGGTGTGAAGTGGTATCACATGGTGGTTTTGATTTTTGGTTCGCATTTTCCTAGTGACTAGTAATGTTGAGCGATGAACGTTTCATGTGCTTATTTGCCACTTTGTATTTCTTCTTTGGAAAAATGTCTATTCAAGTCCTTTGCCCATTTTTTAATTGGGATGTTTGTGTTTTTGTTGTTGAGGATCAGAATTCTTGGTTAGAATCTAAGGAGATCTCATGCTGGCCCCTGTGTGCAGTGTCACCTGGGTCTGGGGAGGAAGCAGATGGCACACTCCAATAGAGTAACTGAGGAGAGTTTGGTGAAGGGACTCTTCATAGAAGTGTGGGCAGAGTTAGGGAACACAAATAAGGGATGTGAAACACCTGTTAATGGTGTAGGGCCATTATTTCTCCTGGACTTGGGGGACAAAGGAAGGACGTAGACTGAGAGCCTAGAGAGACCTATATCTGCAGGAGAGGACTGTCCAGCAGGAGGGGTGGACTTCCCAAGAGCCTCTGTTAACTTTCAGCCAGTAGGGAGGGAACAGGGGGAATAAACACACCCTCTTCTCTCTCCTCCCTTGCTCGGCTGGTACCTCCCATTGGGTGAACCTAGCTGGAAGCTTGGTAGATACAGTCTATAGAGGTCAGCCTCCAGGACACAGAGCAGGATGGTAAAAGGTAGAAGCTGGATCTGGGTTGGTAAACAAGATTTCCAGCATATATGTGTGGAGTTCCTTTGGGTGCACAGGACCTTCCACCATCATGGGAGTGCAGTTGCTTCTCAAGCCACAGCCACTCCTTTGCTACCCCAGGCTGCTTCAACCAGCCTCTTGCCCTTTAGAATTTTCAGGTGTGTGAATCACTTGCCATTCTACCACATCCAGGAAACACAGGTTACTCTTAAGTAATTCTGTTGAGGCTCTTCACCTTAGGCTTGAGGTGAGGGGAAAGTCCTTCCCTGGCCCCTCCCTCTTGTGGGGTGGATGAGGCTCACAGCACACCAATAGCTTTCTCCAATATTCTCCTTTACTGTCTACCTATGCTTTTATGCCCTCAAGAAAAGTGAGGAGAAGGGGTAAACCCACAAAACTGCAGGTCTTGGACAGTGTCTCACACCTCATTCTGGAATGTATCAGCTCTGCTCTAGGGACTTCAGCAGAAACTGGGACTGAATGAGTTCAACTTTCACATCCTGTTACAAACTTCATATGCAATCTGTATCCCTAAAAGTTCGTGTATTTGGATTAATGTACATATACTATTTTTCCAAGTCACTTCAATGGGAAATGGGGAAGATTACTTTATACTTGAGGTCCCTTTATATTTGGGGATATAAGATATGCTTTCTTTGGAAGCTTTTCTGATATAGAAACACAAGTCAATTAGAATAGCTCATGATTCCCATGAAATTTACTTAGGTATTAATTATCTTTAAAAAGCTAAAAGCTAAATTAGGAAAATAGAAATATTTCAAATTGGTAAGGTGTGCCTAAATTAAAGTTCCTACTAGAAATATTCTTGTTCAATTCTTTGTAAGTTCAATAGAGTATCTTCCTTGGAATAAACAATTTCACATCTGATTTGTTTGTACTTTAAAATTCTTTCTAATCGTGAAGACCTAATTTTTGCATTTACTTTAGAACGAGCTTTAAGCCATTTTCTTCTTCACGTGTATGATCACTCCAAGCAGATGTGTTCTAGGAACACATTTCCCTATCTTGTCAGAGTTTCAGTGGAGAAAAGAGGATGCTGTCATCTGCATTCGGAGACAAGTTATTAAGCTGTCATTTCTCAAAGCATTCTCCTAATACTTGTCCCATAATTTTCAGGTTTTAAATGGATTTAGTGGAACTCTGGAGCTTTAACTTGTGACACATATCCATGACTTTAATAAATTACAAATATTAAATTTTGTTCTTTCTGGTGCAGATGTGTTGTCATTTTGCTTTGTTTTCACTTATAACTTACATATCTCTTATAAGTCCAGCCTTCTTTCTGTTATTGATGTAGTTTCCTGTACTACCATTTTAGGTAAAGCCTTTCCTGTTCTCCCTTGTGAATCTCCTAAGAATGAACCCATTTTGAGAACCAGTGGTTCTTGGAGTGTGGGGCGGGGGGAAGGGGCCAGGATGGATAGGTGGAGTACACAGCATTTTTAGGGCAGTGAAACTGTTCTGTATGATATTGTAATGGTGGATGCATGACATTACGCATTTGCCAAAATCTATAGAATTATACAACACAAAGAGTGAACCATGATATAAACTATGGATTTTAGTTAATAAATGTGTATCAATATTGGTTCACATGCCACACATTGATAAATGTTCCACAGTAATGCAAGATGTTAATAACAGGAGAAACTTCAGGGGGGGAAGGGGAGTATATGGGAACTCTGTGGACTTTCTGCACAACTTTTCTGTAAATCTAAAACTGCTTTAAAAAATAAAGTCTGTTAATTAAAAAAAAACTTTTGCTTGTGAAGATCGGTTATGTGCCTAGCAACTTTACTTTTGCAGAATCTCTTTGGTGAGCATACTCTTTTCAGGCTTACATAATACAGTTAAAAAAAAATAGCACTCCTCTCAAAGAGAAATAATCAGTTGAACAAATCGGTAGTTATCAGAATGCAGACTGTAGCACATCCTGTTTTTCTAACGTCTCTAATTTACTAGTAAAGTAACCCAAATTGCATAGAGGAAAGGAGGACATTGCTTGCTTTTAAGGCTGTGTAAATTGTGTTAGGGCCCCATTAGAATACTGGAGGACAGTCTTCAGTACACCAGATTCTAGCATTTTGAAAAAGTCTTGTATGGAGAGCAGGTGGGGCAGGAAGGGGAGAGGGGAGGCAGAGGGCAAGAGGGAAAG
>NW_006782487.1:782552-788479 GCF_000442215.2 Lipotes vexillifer | reverse complement strand
GGGAAAGAGAGAGAGTCTGTGCTTCATTTTATTACCTGAAGGAGACTCAACTGTAAAATAATTTTAGTGTCATTTTTTTGTGCTCACTGAATACCAAGTCCCCCCTCTGTGCCTGGCCACTCCCACTTCCTCTTTCTGGTCTTGGTGTTGAAGCTCAACTGGCAGCTGAGTGGTTTCTTCTGGTCTGCTGAGGTCAACCTCTAATCATCAGAAGTGATAGGTGATGACATTCCCTTCTTAACCTGCAACAGAGCTGCGTCCACACACACTGCACTGTTCCAGTTCTAAACAGTGGATAGTAGAAACGGTCCTCTGTTAAAGAAGCTTGCTCTCAGCTCTGGATGATCTTCCTCATTCACACCCAAAAGAGGACTTTTCATGACCCTGCATATGCCAATGTCTGTCTCAGACAGACAACTCCACAGGCTGGGAACTTGAATCTCTTCAGTGCAGTGTGTGAAGGGGCTACCTGGATTCTGAAATTTAACTAGGTTAGATCTAATAGGGTGCATTATAGGTTTGAGGTAGCATGCCGTTCCTGACCTCCATGTCCCATTCCCTCAAAGTGGAGCCATCAGAGAGAAAAAAACAGAAGAAAAGAGGCCTTGCATTAGTCTGACGAAGTTGTGCCCCATGCAGTGAAATTTCAGGAGCTGCAAAAAGGGTCTCTTTAGGGCTTCCCTGGTGGCGCAGTGGTTGAGAATCCACCTGCCAGTGCAGGGGACACGGGTTCGATCCCTGGTCTGGGAAGATCCCACAAGCTGCGGAGCAACTAAGCCTGTGAGCCACAACTACTGAGCCCACGTGCCTAAAGCCTGTGCTCTGCAATGAGAAGCCTACTCACTGCAATGAAGAGTAGACCCCGCTCGCCACTACTAGAGAAAGCCTGCGCACAGCAACGAAGACCCGACATAGCCAAAAATAAATAAATAAAATAAATAAATTTATTTTTTTTTAAAAAAGGGTCCCTTTGCTCCTGTCCCCCCTCCCCTCCCAAAAAGTATACTGAGGGCTGGTTCCTTTAATTCTATAATTAATCATGTGTTTAGTAACACTTGGATCAAGGATGGCCTTATGTTAAAGTATAACTATCTCAAGGGTGTTACTCTTTTCAATCATAGTCTTTATGGTGAATGAGTTGCTGAGCTCAGGTGTTGATAAGGCAAATGGAGCAGAAAGTCTCATTTGGGTGGGAGTGGTGGAGAATGATTCTAAGGGACACAGGAAATGAAAACTGAAGTCAATGGAAGAGAAACTGTACTTGTTTATCCAGTTTTCCCTGGGAGTTTCCTTGAGAAGAGTTGAGCAGGATGTGTGTGAATTATATGAGTGTGTGTTTGTGTGTGTGAGTCTGCACGTGTGTGAGACGTGTATGTATTAAAGGGTATTGTGGAAGGTTGGGCTAGGAAATGACAGCTGGGAAGAGCCAGACCTCTAATGTACTCTTTTTAACTAACATACATCTTCTTGGAATGATGCTAGGTTCCCTGGAGATTTTACGATCATGAGTGCTGAGTCTGTGAGAAGTGTGTGAGTGGGGTGTGTGTGTGTGTGAGTGGTGTGTGAGCGGTGTGTGTGTGAGCGGTGTGTGAGCAGTGTGTGTGTGTGAGCCATGTGTGTGTGAGTGGGGTGTGTGTGTGTGAGCGGTGTGTGAGCAGTGTATGTGTGTGTGTGTGTGTGTGTAGGCGGTGTGTGTGTGTGAGCGGTATGTGAGCCGTGTGTGTGTGAGCGGGGTGTGTGTGCGTGTGTGTGAGCGGTGTGTGTTTGTGTGAGGGGTGTGTGTGTGTGTGTGTGAGTGGGGTGTGTGTGTGTGTGTGAGTGGTATGTGAGCAGTGTGTTTGTGTGTGAGCGGTGTGTGTGTGTGAGCAGTGTGTGTGTGTGTGTGTGTGTGTGTGAGAGTGGTGTGTGTAGGGAGGCAGGCAGTACACTGTGATGCTTTCATGGATGTCCAGCACACCACTTTTGTAAAAGCACCATTTGTCTTTGCTTGATCTCTAGCCTGCTACATAGCAATGTATTTACTGCCCATTCAAACCACTTCCTCCTATTACAGTGGCCCCCTATTTCTGTGGTAACATAGAAAATCAGGAGTGTGGATGATATTGCATGGGGAAAGCTTTTATCCCCACTTGGTTTAAACCTGACCAAGAAGTTGGCTGTAGAGCACCTCCACAGACTTAAAATGAACCTACGCCTATACCCCAACCCTCCACAGTTAAGATATGCTCATTCACCCAATCCAAAGTGTACAACTCCTTCACTGCTATTGCCTCACCCTCTTACAACCTTTATCAAACAGATGACACACTCAAAGGGCTAACTGAAGAACAGTTTACAAAGATGTGGTGGGAAGGGAACCAACAAATGATGGTGAATCACTCAGGGACTAGCCACAGAAGGAAACGTTGCCACCCTTAATCCTAAAAGGGCCAGAGGAGAGAGAGTTTGTTCTTGGAACTCTGGGTGAGGGGCCTCCCAACAGGAGTTGTGGTTATGGGTAGAAGAAACTCAAGCACTTCAAGACCTTGGCCTGTATGGGAGAGAGAAGGGGAGGAATCAACATCCTGCTATTTCTCTCTTCAGCTGGTCCCTTCATTGGCAGAACCCCAAGAGCAGCATGAGGACCAGGGCCCGTAGAGGTGGTCTTCCTGGGGCACAGAGCAGGGCAGAGAAAGATGAAGAATGGTTTGGGAGGGATGAGTAGGAAATAGTACCATCTCAGTTTCTCCATCTATAAAATGAAGATGATGTAGACTGCCAGGATTAAATAGAATGATCTATATAAGCACTTATTATGTACCTGCAGCATAAGTACCCTGTAAATGTAGGCTAGTAGTAGTAATAGTAAGAGTAGGATATTTTTACTACATTTTAGCTGTACCATCCCTAACTGGCTCTACCTATACCTTAATGACTAACTTCCATTTCATATCCCAACATTATTATGGAATAGACTTAAGTAAGAACTGTTTGTTTTGTCACAGTCATACCTGTAGTTGTGAATATATAACTACATGCCTCCTTAATTGATGGAAATGTGCAGAGTTGTAATTTACTTAATATTTCAACTGTACAGAATTCTATAGATTAGACACATAGGGCATTGCAGCCCTAATGGATATGCATAGGAAGAAATGCTCAGTCTGTTCTTTTCTTGATTTATACCACAATGCAGATTTTGGAAAGGAGGGGACGGGCCATGAACTTCAAGTTTAATGGATAGATATGGCTATGAAAGTTATATAGAACACACTTTCCCTTTTTTCTCCCCTACCTCCTATCTTTGTGTGAGAGTGTATGTATGTGTGTATCCACAGAGTGTGTGAGTTTGAGAAAGAAAACAGAGATATAGGTGCCTAAGGTAGTGCAGTTACAAATACCTAGAAGGTCTATTGAATTGTTAATTATATTTTTGTTTGGAGCAAGTTATTACATGCCCAAATTGACATTTGCACTGTTAAATTACCCAAAGTGTTATCTCCAATAACCTTTGACCTCCCAGAGTTGATGATAATTTCATGCAGAGAGTAGAATCTTTTTTGTGCATCCATAGTGTATTTTAGATTACTTGTAAGAAACGTAGTGCCAGAATGGTTAAGGGGTGTGGTTTCAGTTTCGTCCCAGTTCAGTAGATTATAATTGCAATGCTTTGCACCCCGTAGATAGTTAGTGAGATTCAGTTTAACATTAGAGATAGTCCCTTCTCTCCCAGGCCAATTTAGTGAGCTCAGAGTTGACAATGTAATGCTCTAGTAGCATTATGCACTTGTCAAAATTACTTTGACATTTAATATTCATTTGTGGGATCTTCTGTATGGTCAGGGAGGCCTAATATAATACACATTGAAGGGATCAGAGAAGTCATATGGTTTAAACCCTCATTTTATGAACTGGGAGACTGATGCCCACAGGGGCTAAGTGAATTATTCAGGTCACAACGTTGGTAAGCTAGAGAACAACTAGAAATCACTTTACTTACTCAGTTTTTATTTTGGAGACTTTTGTTGAAAAGAATCATTCGAATTTTCTTTTAAGCCTTCTTTTATGAAGACTGTGTCCTAACTAGCTTATTTAATCAAAGATATTTATTAATCTTCTATTATGTGCCTATATGCCAGGCACGATGTTATACAAATGTAAAAGCAAAAACTGAGTGCTGTATACGTCCTCTCATTTATTTAATGGTAGGAGAACCCTGTAATAAAGATGCCTCTAACACCAACAAGGGGTGACTGAGATCAGACTCTACAGGCATGGTGGCTGGTACATGAGTCTGAGTCAATTTTGCTCTCTAAAGACTATTGGACCGAGAGAAGACTAGGGTAATGATAATTTAGCTAGTAAGCCAATTATTAACTTAGTTAAGCTAATTAACTTTTCAGAGCCTTAAGTCTGCTATAGACTCAGCAAATTTTGTTAGTAAAAACTTGGGCTTTGAAGGCAGAAAGGCATGGTTGCTTTTCTGTTTCCTAGCTATGTAACCAACTCACAGTGGAATAATAGCTCTTATATAGGGTTGTTTAGAGGATAAAATGAGGTAACCTGCATTAAAGTATGTGATGTTTATTCCCTTCCTACTGCATCTATAAGTTGGGGATAATACTGCACAACCTGTCTACCACACAGGATTGTGATTGCCATGGAGACGATGGATGGGAAAGGGCACTGTAAACAATGAAACATTACACTTATAGAGGGATTTAAAAAAAATCCCTCTAGTTATTTTAATATGTTTTTCTTTGTGGTACGCGGGCCTCTCACTGCTGTGGCCTCTCCCGTTGCAGAGCACAGGCTCCGGACGCGCAGGCTCAGCGGCCATGGCTCACGGGCCCAGCCGCTCCGCGGCATGTGGGATCTTCCCGGACCGGGGCACAACCCCGTGTCCCCTGCATCGGCAGGCGGACTCTCAACCACTGCGCCACCAGGGAAGCCCCAATATGTTTTCTATTGAAGTTTAATATGTATACTGAAAAGCACACACATCATTAGGGTACAATGCCATGAATTTTCACAAAGTAAATATACTCATGTAACCAGAACCCATATCATAAAATGGAGCATCCTAGAAGGCCCTGTGGCACCCTTTCCCAGTCATTACCTCACCACAAAGATGATTATCCTGACGTCTAACACCGTAGATTAGTTTTTCCTATTCTGGAAATTTTTATAAATGGATTCATACAAAATGATCTCTTTCATTTCTGGCTTCTTTAGCTCCCATTATGTTTGAGAGGTTGATCCATTTGTTGCACGCAGTTGTAGTTCATTCATTCTCATGGCTTTAGAGTATTCTGTTGTATGAATATACCACAATTTATATATTCATTCTTTAGATGATGGACATGTGAGTTGTTTCTAATTTTTAATAACTTATATGAATAGTCCTGCAATGATCATTCTTATACATATCTTTTAAGAACATACATGTGCATTTTTGTTGTATATGTATCTTGGAGTGAAATTGCTGGATGACAAGGTGTACATATATTTGATTTTAATAGATACAGACAAATCATTTTCCAAAGTGATTGTACAATTTACACTTCCAGAAATAGAATATTTTTTAACATCAGTAAAATTCTGTTAAATCCATAGTAGGATGTTATAGAAATACAGTTTGGATCATGTGAAAAATGGGGATGTGATTTTCTCTGTTGTTGACATCCTATTTTAGTTTTGCTCTTAATTTGCACAGAATAGAACCTCATTTCTATTAACTTAGCTTGTGGGAAGGGGTTTGCTATTGTAAAGTTTCATTTGCACTTGAAATTAGAAAAAGCTGAACTGTGTAGTTTTAGAAAGGCCATAAAAATTCAGTCTCCAGGCTGTGGGATCTTGAGTGTCCTGCTGTTTAGGCTTGATTCTTCCTTTAAGATATGCTGGTATCCTGAGGTGCAGTCCATCCTCCCTGGGCCCATGTTCAGCAG
>NW_006782487.1:771947-781809 GCF_000442215.2 Lipotes vexillifer | reverse complement strand
GCAGGCAGTATGACAAGTACTGCTGTGAGCCAGCATCCATTCTGACTGTTCCAATTGGTTTCTCCCTTGCCATGTGCTTGTTAAACATTTGATTATCACCTCTACTTAACAGGAGCTATTCTTTGCAATCAATTGTCAGGATTTCCAGCCTTCTATCTGAACTATGTACCATTCCTAACCCAATCAACCTCTGGAAGCTACCTGCTCCAGTCAATTCCCAGGGAGCAGATGCATGTACCAGCCAGCCTTCTAGATTCAGGAGTTGAAAGATACCCATTGTTTATGATAGATGCTAGATGAATTACACAGAATCATATATGAAAATTTTAGCAATCATTATTTTGAACTAATAAAGAGAATGTTTTCATAATAAACATCTTAAAGCAGACCTCTACTAAGACTTGCCAATTTTTTTTTGATCTTTATTGCTTAAAAAACAAGGGGTAGAGCTTGCCATTTTGTGCTAACTTAGACTATGCTGGTTCAACTAGTGTTGAAGTAAGGAATCTATTTATTGTGGGGGCAAGGAAGATAGGTCTAAACAGTTCTGCACTTAATGGTCAAATGAATGTATAATACAGGTGCATCTTATGGAACCCAAGCTATGAAACCCATTCCTGAAACTGCCACATCTTGGAGTTACTTTCTGGAATCTTTTGTTGGTTCAAAGGATTTAGTTGTAATGTGGGAAGCAATAGCCAGAAACTTACGCTCTTGCTTCTAGCTTTTAGATTCTCTCCTCAAGATAGAGTACCTACCTATTTCACCTCATCTGCCTTCTGGTATTAGAGATAATTTCTCCTGGGCACCTTCTTGGCCCAACTTATGCTTAACATTTTAAACTAATGCCCAGTCTGTCATCATTTACGTGGTTTGCAGAAGAATATGCAGTCTAGGCAAATAATTTCTTACTTTGCATTCTTTATACAGACCTTTACATGTATTTCCGCAGCACTTCTGAACTGGAGGTGGAGCCATTACAGTGTTGTGGTTGGACGAAGTTGGGCTTCTAATGAGTCCAGGTTGTTCTTCAAGACCTCTTTCCACCACAGGCACACAACTGAAGATCCTAATTAGAGATTCCATTAGAAAGGACTTGGCCTAGTCTGTAACAATTTATACATGTGATGCTTTTCTGAAAGTGAAGTGATTAATATTAATCAGTGCATATGCATAAGACCAGAAAGTCTCGTTCTCATATTATTAAACTAACAGAGTAATTAAAAATTGGAACTAAAATGTCATTTCACTGCTGTATTCCTATAAATTAAATTAAACTTTACACAATATTTAAGGCTTCAATGTAATATATTTAGCATTCTTTTTAAAGCAAGTCTGGAGCTAGGCCTATTTCTATAAATGTTCTGCTCAGCAGCTAGCCTTTTGTGGGAACAGTAGATTTTAAACACTTGGTTTATTTAAATTACTCCTCTTTTCACTTTCAAGAAAGTTTGAGAAGCGTTACAAGGAAGTTTAGTGGATTAGTCATTCAATTTAGTGGATCATTCACAATGTACCAATGCCAGGGAACATTTAACTGATTAAAATATTCTGAATGAATTTGTCATTTGAGAGTACTCTTTGAATGAATGTCCTTGTTATACTGAGTGTATTCTACTGATATTATTTAGGCTTGCTTCCAATATTAATTCATAAGAGGCTTTGGCTGACTTATCCATAGAATGTGTGTCCAGGTTAAGTCCATGATGTATCTGGTTACAGAATTTTTGTGGTTCTTGAGAGAAATACAGGGATTTAATGGTCAGTATTGTTTATAAAATCTAGGGTGGTAATGTTTAAAGGTTAAATTTAGTGAGAAGATTAATTTTACAACTATGTTTAAGTAGCAAACCTTAAATAGTGGAAAAGATAGATTCTGCCAAAAATCCATAATATTTAAAACCCAAGTATTTAAGAATATATGAGTCTCAGTCTTAAATACAAAAAATCTTAACTTCCAGCATTGCTTATCAGCATAAGCACCTCCTGCATCCTTTTGTATAAGAGGTTTCTTAAGAGAGAATAGATTTGCCATGTCAGACTGATTATTTGAAATCTAAGTTCTGTTTCCAATTTCAGATTCTTAATAAGGTCCGGCTTGGCCAGTGGACACAAAAGTGCTTACCACTAAATTAACTGTTGCTGGAGAACATGAAAGGAAATCATGAGGCCATTAACACATCTAGAAATAGTCTTTTTCTAGCCTTCAGTTCCTAAAATAGCTTAGTGAAAATAAAATATTCAGATAAGGTAGGGTAGGAAGGTGAGTTTTTAAATTATTTTCTTTTTAAGCTTTCCTCCCTTCCCACCCTCCCTCATTTCTATCACTCCTTTATTTCTCTTTCTCCATGTGTGCTAACTTAAAACCTCACATTTAAGATCTTCCTGGTGCTAAGTGATGGGAACAGTGAAGTACACACATTATTTTTGCATAAGCAATGAGTGAAAAAGAAGGGAAATTATAGCAAATTCACCATTAGATTTCAAACGTTAAAATGTCCTTCCTGTACCAGCATTTGATGTGACTTTCAGTGGAACACGCCCACTCTGTTGATGGGGAAGGAAAGTTCTCCTTCAGGGGCTGAAATGGAGACTATGCTTTATTTTCACCCTGAGAGTCCCTCTAGGCCAGTGCTTGAGAAAGATCTTTATTTCCTTCATTTGTTTATTTCTTCAATACAGAATATTTGTTGACTGCCCACCTATGTTTGGCACTGACTTCGGTTGTGGAGTCCTGCCCACGAGATTGAAGTGTTAAGGAAGAGAAAGACGTTAATTAAAGACACACGTAAATATTAACTGACACAGTGGGATGAAAACCTATGTGTTGCCATGAGAGTGTGCAACATGAGGGAGGTGGTCAGGGAAGCCTGAGACTGGTTAATTGGGCAAAGGGGGCAGAGGAGGTGGCTCCAGGCAAATCTCCTGAGGAGGGGGAGGTTAAGGCTGGTGGCCGGGAGAGTGGACTGTCACACAGAGCGATGCCAGAAGATGCAGGGAACTGAAAGCTTCTTTTCAGCCAGGCAGATGGTGCACATTTCTTCAACTCAGACTGTCCCTTTTCTAATAAAAAGATGGGAACATCCACATCTGTACAACACAGCCCGTGTGTGTGTAATAGCGACTTAATAAATACCTGCTGAAATAGGAGAGCTGATTAAGGCACTTATGCCAACAGTTGTAGAATATGCTTAACACATTCAGAGATGATTCCTGTGTGTCTGGAGAAGAATATTTTAAACACAGAGAAGAGAGAGTCAGTTTAACCGTTTCTTTTCTTCAAAAGAAGCAACATAAAAGGATGGGGGTTGTTAAAAGTAGGAGTGAAATGTTTGATGACAGAAAACATGAGAAAATTACGTTAATGATGTTGTGATTCAGAAGTAAGTTATTGCTGTTGAGAGTGATAATGGCATTGATTTTATGAGGAAGGGCTCTTCTTTTTTCCCATTAAATATCAGTGTGTGTGTATGTGTGTGTGTACATGTGTATGTGCATATTTGAGGCCAAATTAAATTCTTGTAAAAGAGGGTAGGGTTCCCAGATTTAGTACATAAAATGTAAAATGCCCAAATTTGAAATTCAGGTAAATCAAAGAATAATTTTTCATATACGTAGGTCCCAAATACCCTACAAGAGGGACATTTTCCTCTAAGAACTTCAGGGCTAAGTTGTCCATTTTCCCATATTTTAAACTATTGCTTATACACTGTTTATATTTGTATTTATTTATTCTCAGTTCATTCCTGCCACATATATTTTTAGACTCTGAATTTTCTCAACAGTCTGGAACCTCTTGTGAATGTGCAGGAACATGACGGAGGACCCCTGTCCTGCTGATTTATAGATGAGGCTCTGCCTCCTTGCTCTGGGCTTCTGTCTCTCCAGTGTTAATATTCCAAGAATGAGACCGGAGCATTTTGCTAACCGTGGTGCCCTTTGGAGCATTGAAACAGAGGGCAGCTTTTGCTACAAAAACCTTGTAGAATGATTGTTGATCTATCTTCTAAAAACTGAGTTGTACCCCAAAGCCTCTAACCAGTTTCATAAGGTATCTGCTGCTTCTTCATAAGAAGGTCTTTCAGGTGAGCAATGGGAACCCTTGTAGCTTTGCAGTGCCAAGTAAACAGCTCACTGTGTGTAGATACCATGAAATAGAAATAGATCTATGAAGATAAAGATTAGAAAGTAATCTATACAAATGAAATTTTTTGCTCTAGGTGGGAGAATTTTAAAATGTTTCTCAATATTGATGATGATGTTGATGAATTAAAAAAAATAGAATCAGATTAGGAGACATGAATGAAGCTATAATATAAATAATGGACTGTTTTTCTAAAGAGGAAAGTAGAAATTTAAAAACTGGGATGTGACTATGAAGATTGATGTCAGATGAAACACTGTCTATAAGAATGTTTTGTAAACTATGAAGTATTCATACCCCTGCAATTTAAAGGCAACACATTATTAGAATTAATACATTCCCTAAAATGAGTAAATTTTTGTGCTTTAAATGTTAAGACATTTTGAATGAAAATTGTAGACCATCAAAGCCAGCAGATGGCATTGAAGATCAACTGGGCTTTTATTTCACTGATGTGGCTTAGAAAAGGACAATGATTTGTCTTAGGGTCATCTGGCTGATTAGAACCTGGTAGAGAATCCAGATATCAAGATGAACTCTCTAGTGCTCTTCCTGTTTCACTCAGCTACGTCAGTTTTGAAATTTCCACTATGGGGCTCAAATCTGTGTTACTGAAACTTTCGTAGAAGGAACGGGTTATTTGGCATATTTCACACATAGCACAGATTATATAGTCCAAAGGGATTTCATGGTATATTAGTTTCCTGAGGCTGCTATAACAAATTATCACAAACTTGGTGACTTAAAACAACAAAAATTTATTTTTTCAAAGCTCTGGAAGCCAGAAGTCTGAAATAAGGTCTCAGCAGGGCTATACTCCCTCCAGAATCTCTAGGGGAGAATCTGTTCCTTGCCTCTTCCAGCTTCTGATGGCTGCTGGCATTCCTTGACTTGTGGCTGCATCACTCCAGTCTCTGCCTCTGTCTTCACATTGCCTTCTCCTTTGTGGTCTGTGTATCTTATCCCTTCTGCCTTTCTCTTGTAAGGATACATGTGATGGCATTTATTATCCACCAGGATAATCCAGAATAATCTCCTCATGTCAAAATCTTCAATTTATTCACATCTGCAAAAATTACCATATAAGGTAATATTCATAGGTTCTACGGGACTGGTATCTTTGGGGGTCACCATTCAGCCCACTACACACAGTAAGGAAATAAAATTCCTTAGAAACCTAGAAATTGAACCAAAAATTGTCCTACCCCCCTCATTTGTCTGTATTCTCTTCTGATAACTACTAGCTGTTAATTATGAAGTGGTTTTGGAGGTCAAGAACCCATACAGAATAGCAGAAATTACCAGTCTCAACAGAGACAACTAACATATATGTGTGTGATTCAATACATGTATTAAAAATTACATGTATTGTACCGGCAAAAGAGCCCACTGATGTGAAGTTTCACTGAAATGGTGCAAAGAAAAGATGTTAATTAAATATCACTATTTGTATCAGTGGAATGTTAGCCCTCTCTTTATGAGTCAGTTATGCTGATTTCATCGAAACCTTAAAAGTATAGGTTTAGCACCTGGCTGTACTAAAGATTTCTATAACTGTTTTCATCAGGAAGTTGTTTAAAGTTCCAATTCCACTCCTCATTCTCCACAACCATTGATACGTCCTAATTTATTTATAATTTACACCCTGACTACCTCCAAAAAATATAAAGTGGCTTATAAAAAAAAGGTATATGCAACTAGATATAAAATTTCAAACAATTGTTGAGGGAGACGAAAACAAACATGCCTTCCCAAACCTAGGCTAATATATTCATTGAGAATGAGTACTAATACTTATTTCTAAGCTCCCTGGCAGCCAAGGCAAAAGGGGTCTCCAAGAGCAAAATATAATGCTTATTATTTCAGTGTTTACTTTTACTGCTTTCCCCCTTCCCAAGCTGAGATTGTTATAGAAATATTAGTAATCAGGTCCAGTTTTAGTTATTAACTCCAGAAGCAAATTTAAATTTTGATTTTCAATCACAATAAACTCTTCCCAATTTTTATATGCTCTATTACCTTTGCTTGAATAATTCTTTGGGCCTGGTTTTGGATTTTATACAGTGATATTGAAAATCAATCTGTGATGGTAAGTGCTTTGACTAAACAAGACGTCATCATCCTTTATCTGTGGGCATTTTATTAAGACGGGTGCTTTTCCCTCAAGGTCGTTTTTTGTTTCCAGCTGAATCCCATTAATTGATTCAAGGTACCCTTTGAATAAATCTTACCTGGAGACTCTAACCATGTCTGTGTACCATCCTTATAACTATTACACTGGGAGGTGGTTTGCTGTTTTATTCAACCACAGCTTAACTGAAAATCTTTTGACTTTCACTAAGAAAATCTGAGAAAGCATTCCATAGATAGTCAGAACTGAAGGCAAATATGGGCAGTGATTAGACCAATTATAGATAAATGGGTAAGGAAGCTGTGAGGATATGCGTCAGATGAATCATTATCAGACACCAGTAAACCAGCACAATTGGGGATTTAGACAACTTTGTGGGCTTAATGCATCGTTTTATATAGCTAAACCAAATTAAAATGATATTTTGTGTGAACATTAAACTTTTCTTTCTTGAGGCTGAATACTGTAGGGGATTTGGCATAATAGATTTACTAATTTTCAGCCCAAGTATTCCACACCTCTTTTGAGATCTTAAAGTAATTTGTGGCCAGTTGAGCATGTGCAACTGTGAAACAGTGAACTCTGCTTTCTTCATGGCCACAGCTTTTGCCCCTAATTCCTCTGGCCTGTTTCACCCTGTGTATTATTGCTTCCAGGCTGAACCAGGAAAAAGAATGTTGAGAGCTGGTGTGCTACCAATGAGGACATGCTCTGGTTTAGAGATTCTCCGGCTATCTTAGGTAGAAGAGTCTGGATTAGAAAGAAAAGTGACGTGTGTTTCAAAGAAATGGAAATTCTTAGGCTTTTTTTTGTAATTGGAGTATAATTGCTTTACAATGGTGTGTTAGTTTCTGCTTTACAACAAAATGAATCAGTTATACATATACATATGTTCCCATATCTCCTCCCTCTTGCATCTCCCTCCCACCCTCCCTATCCCACCCCTCCAGGTGGTCACAAAGCACCGAGCTGATCTCCCTGTGCTATGCGGCTGCTTCCCACTAGCTATCTACCTTATGTTTGGTAGTGTATATATGTCCATGCCTCTCTCGCTTTGTCACAGCTCACCCTTCCCCCTCCCCATATCCTCAAGTCCGTTCTCTAGTAGGTCTGTGTCTTGATTCCCGTCTTACCCCTAGGTTCTTCATGACACTTTTTTTTCTTAGATTCCATATATATGTGTTAGCATACGGTATTTGTTTCTCTCTTTCTGACTTACTTCACTCTGTATGACAGACTCTAGGTCTATCCACCTCATTACAAATAGCTCAGTTTCATCTATAGTTTATTAATTAAGAGCATAGCTCTGGCTCAAGTGTCAGACTGCTTGAGTTCAAATTCAGATTGCTCCATTGACCATCTGTGTGACCTCTGTCAAGTTATTTTTCCAATCATGCCTCCTCATCCAATAAATGGACACAATGATAGGACCACAAGTTAGTAGATTCTGATTAGAATTAAATGTACTAATATGTGTAAAGCAGTGATTAGCACAATGCCTGGCACATGATAAGCTCTCAAAGGTATTATTAGCTCTTTTTTAAAATTTTTGTTTTTTATGTTATGTTCATTATTATTACGTGGGAAAGTTTGTGCTGAATAATAAATGATACTGGATATTTTTTTTAGAGAGAATATGTGATAGCATCTGTAATGAGTGCATAAACAATTCTTGCACTCCCCAAGTGCCTCATTTATTTTAAATGAAAGATTCATGATTCAGTTCAAATGTACAAGTAGATTAGCCTTTGCAAATAATCCATTTAATACCAGCTACAATATGTGGCAATTGTTTTAGAGTCCTTGATCTCTGGGAGATGTGCAGAGGACATCTGTCTGTGTAAATTGCCTTCTTTTTTATTTCATCAACCCTGAAAATGTAGGCTGATTGCAGGAATTTTTTTCCCCCAAAGATTTTTGAATCTATGTAATTTTGTATAGCTGTAGCCAGTGAAGTTATCCTTATTGCTTTCTCTGGCAAAGTCACTGAGTCATTTTGTCTTAATGTTTCAGAATTTATTGTCTGCTTTACCCTTGGCACTTACATGTTCAGAGGCTCAGAAGAAAATAAAATGAAGGAATTATTTGATTTCCACCCCACTAGAAACAGGGTGGCCAAAAAAAAAAAAAGTAACAAGATATATATCATGTTTTCCTTTTATTTCATTAAATCTGAAATCTTGGGAAGATTATGGCTACCTGTTGGGCATCTTGCTGCTCTTGCCTCTATATCTATCTATCTATCTACTTATCTAATCTATATCATTCGTTTTAGGGGCACAAAAGAGTTTAGCAGGATTACAAAAGCAGAGTAAAGTATCATTGGCAGATATATTTACAGGAGTGGGAAATGGTAACTACTTAGCAAAAGAAATCCAGAACATTATTTCATAAAGTATAATTTTTCACAAATTCTTCACGATTTAAATAATCACTTGAAAAATCAGAAAGCAAAATTTATTTGGCCTAAATCTTGTTGGTCTGTAGAAAATCTTGTTTGTTACGGCGAGCAATTAATTAAGAGCTGTTAAGGAATCACTAAGTAAGAGATATATTGACTTTTTCTTGGTATGGAAATGGTTAATTTCTTCAACAAATATTTACTGAGTGGGTTAGATACTGTTTTAAACACTGGTAATACAAATGGTGAATAAAATGATCTACAGTCCAATGGGGGAGACTGACAGTTCCAAGTTAACAAATAAAAAAATATAATCACATATGTAATACAGGTAGTGCAAGACAATGAGGGGTGGTCACTGTGATGATGGTGGTGGTGCTAGTAGTAACCTACCTTAACTAGTGTGCTCAGAGTATTGTGCTAGACAAATGAAGTCATTGCAGCATGTTTAAGACATTGGAGCCAAAATTTTGAGTGTAATTTGTGGCCAGTTGAGCATGTGCAGCCTTATATGACTATCTCTCTGAAGATAAACTTATCTTACAACTTTATCTGACAAGATCTTTTCAAGATTACAATGGATTTTATCTGTTGGAAAACATTTAGATGAAATGTACAGTGAGCCTGAAATGTGGATTAAAAACAATTTTGTTTTTGTTTTTGTTTTTGTTTTTACTTTCAAAATTGCTACTGTGGCCTGTATAATACCTTGTAAAATAGTGACATGAATGTCTCGCTCAGTGGGCAGGCAGATGCTGTTGGGAAGGGACAGATGAACGGTTCCAGTTGGTAGCAGCACCTTTGAAGTCCTGGCTGATCAATAGAGTCTTACACTTTTAGGATCAAGGTGGGAACAGCTAATTAACAGGAGAGCACGCTGGAGAAGAGAAAAAGATCTACACGTTAATGTTATTTGTGTTGTTCACAAAAAGCAAACCGGTTTTCTGTGAGAAAACTGTTTCCCCCTAACTTGAAAGCATTAAGAATTTGTTCAGGGCTTCCCTGGTGGCGCAGTGGTTGAGAGTCCGCCTGCCGATGCAGGGGATGCGGGTTCGTGCCCCGGTCTGGGAGGATCCCACATGCCGTGGAGCGGCTGGGCCCGTGAGCCATGGCCGCTGAGCCTGCTCGTCCGGAGCCTGTGCTCCACAATGGGAGAGGCCACAACAGTGAGAGGCCCACATACCGC
>NW_006782487.1:756438-771847 GCF_000442215.2 Lipotes vexillifer | reverse complement strand
AAAACCCAAAAAAAAAAAAAAAAAAAAAAAAAAGAATTTGTTCACCCTTGAGCTTTCTTTGATATGCCTCCCTTCAAGTCCCATATGGCTCTCTCCCTTCTAAGAAAGCCTTTAGAAACTGATGCTCTATGCCTCTGTGTAAGCACCAGAGCCTGTGGCCTAGTGGAAACGGTTTGGGGTCAAAAGTAGTTCTAAATTCAAATCCTGGCTGTGATTCTCTCCTGCTGTGTGATTGGAACAAGTTATTTAACTTCCTTGATTGACAGCCTCCTTGACTCTAAAATGGGAGGTATAAAACCTCCCTTCTAGGGTTGTGTGACGATTAGTGAGATGGCCATAGGGAAAGCACCTTGTACAGTGTCAGGCACCTGGTTCTGCTTAATACTGAAGGCTCAACTCTGAAAGCATTTGAGGTTACAAAGCTCAGTGTCAGGTTATTTTCATGTCCTTTCATCTGTGAGCCTCACTTCCCCCACAGTGTGGTGAGAATCTTGAGGGCAGGAAACAAATTTCATGCCTGTTTTCTGCCTTCCATTGCAGAGTCCTCAGAGCCAAGTCAGCACTTAATAAATGTTTATATTGCCAGTTGTGGTCTGTGTTTTGAAAAGTTTCTTAAAATTAGGGACCGTGAGGGGTGTGGTGCTTTTCACACCATGCTCCCACGGATTTTGGTGGGGGGTGACAATGGGGGAAAGAAGGTGGCGCCATATGAAACTGACTCTCAAAATCACGATGGTGTGTAGGAAAATAAAGTGTGCCATATCGCATAGCCAAAATTGCATAATGTATTATGAGTAAACCATAATGTAATGTGTGATGCCCGTTTAGCCTGCTCCAAAACACAATGGGAATAGTCATGGGGCCAAGACCTTGGATTCTCGCCAATTCTAAACATCTGCTTCCTCCTGAGGCAGTCTGGAATTATGAGATTCAGCCTTAGAACTGGGCTTGGGAGCAGAGGGCCTGGTTTAAATTAAATCTGAGGAGACCTAGGTTGGCTGACCATGTAGGATGGTAATGCCTTTGTCCCACTAAATCTGCAGAGGTTATATTCTGTCCTACAGTGGAATATTTCCAGAATTTCTGTCAGCACTGCAGTTACCTACCACAATAAAGGAATCTAGGAAAAATCTTCCACATAGCAGGCCCTCAATACTTATAATGAAAGGAGAGAAAAAAGATGTGTTCTCTTTGTATATCTCTATATTCTAACACAATATAAAGATTTGGACAGACCCATGTAATATGTTGTAACGATATTTGGCTTGTTGATTTCTCAGCTCTAAGGAAGTCTTTGCTTCTGGCAATAGGGACAGATAATAGTGTTCTTCTCTTTATGCTTTGGGAATAACATAGTTGTCCAAAATGCTAAACTTTATTCTGCAAAGTTACAACCTGAAACAGATTTTTAAAGTAATTTTATATGTATTCCCTGAGCAATACTGGTCAAATATTCATTCATTCATCAGTAACTGTTTATTTAAGTGCATACCGTATACTGTTCCAGGTTGTGTGGGAGTTTCAAAGATAAATGAGGTTCTACCTTTGCCACTTAAGACATTACAATTATTTGTTATATAGACACCATAATTTCATACCTTGAAGCAATTACTACAATGAATGGTAAATGTTTTTACAATAATATCTCCTTTATGTGACATCATGAGAAATTCTGAATAGATGAATTTCCCTAATTAACTTAATTGCATTATTCCTAGAAACTAACATAATTTCTAATGATAGTACCACAAAAAGCAGGACTACTGAATACAGTTTTCAGGATTTCTTTGTGGCTCTTTTGATTTCCCATTGGGGTGTTAGACAATATTTGGTATTTTAAATTCAACTTCATATATATTTAGTTTCATTTACTTAACTTTGTTTTTATTTTTAGGGATTGCCTTACTTTTTTCCTTTTGATTTAACTTTGTTTTTTAATGATCTAAAACGAGTACATGATTCTGACATCAAAACTATAAAATATGGGGCTTCCCTGGTGGTGCAGTGGTTAAGAATCTGCCGGCTAATGCAGGGGACACGGGTTCAAGCCCTGGTCCAGGAAGATCCCACATGCTGCGGAGCAACTGAGCCTGTGCGCCACAACTATTGAGACTGTGCTCTAGATCCCATGAGCCACAACTGCTGAGCCCGTGTGCCACAACTACTGAAGCCCACACACTGAGAACCTGTGCTCCACAACAAGAGAAGCCATTGCAGTGAGAAGCCCGAACACCGCAATGAAGAGTAGCTCTTGCTCACCGCAACTAGAGAAAGCCTGTGCACAGCAACGAAGACCCAAAAATAAAATAACTTTATATAAAAAATTCCTATAAAATAAGGTACATTTGGAGCAATCATTCCTGTTCACTCTCTACCCATATTTAAAAAACTAATTTTTAAAATTAATTTTTAGTCTATCATTTGTTTTTTTATTTTTTATTTTTGAAAATATAAACAAATATATACACATACATATAACAATAAAAGGCAAATATGTGAATATTTAAACATATACCTATTCATAAATCCTTTCTCATTCTTACACAAATATGGTATAATAGATACACTCTTTTTGACCTTGCTTTTCCACCTAACAATAGAACCTGAAGATCACTCTGGTTCTATTCATAGCAGCACAGTGCCATATTACATGGCTACACAATATTTTATTCATTAGGTTGCCTATTGAAAGACATGTGGCTTGTCATATCAGACTTTGAATAATATTTCCCAAGCGGGAAAGGAAATGGGCTAATCTGAATGTCTGTCTCGGTGGTGGTTATGTTTCATTGCAGACTAATATTTAATATAAGTCAGTGTGTGTGTGTGTGTGTGTGTGTGTGTGTGTGTGTGTGTATGTGAGTCTGAATATCATTTTTTTCAGTTATGGCGCAACCCTGAGGAAAACACTGGAGTCCTAGACTTTTGCACCCAGTGAAACTAAAACTGCCAAGACACACTCCCTCTTGAAGGACATATCATGGATGGTCTGGGAAAACTCCTATGTAAATGTTAAGAACCCAGTAAAAGGAGTGTTTGAGGGGTGCTAATTATCACTTAGAGCTTTTCTGAAAATCTGAAAAATGTTAGATTGTGAATTTTCAAAGTAGTGATTAATAACCTGCTTAGATGACTGATTTTGGAGCCATTAGACCAAAACTTTTGTTCAGATTGAAAATAAGGTAGGATTGACCATATTTGTGATGGGGTCATTTGTTGTCTGTTTATAGGCTTAGTTTTCAAGGCCGATGTTAGAGTCTTGTAAAAAAAGTTCCTGGGGGCTTCCCTGGTGGCGCAGTGGTTGAGAGTCCGCCTGCCGATGCAGGGGACGCCGGTTCGTGCCCCGGTCCAGGAAGATCCCACATGCCGCGGAGCGGCTGGGCCCGTGAGCCATGGCCGCTGAGCCTGCGCGTCCGGAGCCTGTGCTCCGCAACGGGAGAGGCCACAACAGTGAGAGGCCTGCGTACCGCTAAAAAAAAAAAAAAATTCCTGGGCACTGTGTCTGAGATCTTGGTAGAGGTGATCATGTGGGTGGTGGTGTATTTACCGGTTTCATGGACTCATGCAGTATTTACCACAGTGTCCTCTTGGGAGCAAAGTGTATGCCTGGGAACGGAGTTCCAAGATCAAATCAATTTGGAAAATTCTGGCTTAGACAAGTTTCTTTACAGTAAGGTTTCTTAGAGCCTTTAATAACTAATATACCCATGACTTCTCAGGACAGGGATGTAAAACGCTACTTTTCACAGACTTGTTTCTTTATGCAGCCTATTTTTTTGTGGAGCACATTTTAAGAAAGTTGGATGTAATGCTTAAGCTTCTTATAGTTATGAATGTGAGAATGAGTTGGAGGGAGAGAGAGGATGAATTGAACAGGGTACTATCATTCCTGTGTTACAGTGGCTGAGACTGTGGCTCAGGTGTTAGCGACGTGCCTATTCTGGATTGAAGGCAGATCTTCAGGCTGTACATAATATGGAAAGATTTGCAGATATAAGAGATCTGGAAAGAGTTTAGTAAAAATATCAGTTGCTACGTCTAATGCAAGATTTTCCTAGCCTCACTAGGACTTTTTATTTTAAGAATAAAAAATTTTCTAGGCCACGTATAATTTCAGTAGAAATGGGATTAGGATTGTCACTGCATTTCCCCTTTCTGTACAGAATTTTAGATGAATGTATAGACGTCAGATGGTGGGTCCTTTGCTTTGGATGCCTTGCAATCAAAACCCTGATAGGAGGGTTTATTCTGTTTTCAATTTAGCAGAAATAAGGAATTATTTTTATCCTTCAAATAGTTACTTTTTTCACTCTATATTTCCCATTTCCTAATTTTTTTCTCCTGACCAGAATAAAACTAGTTATCCTTCATGTGACAGTGGAAGAGAAGCCACAGTCATTTTTTGTACAAAAACCTTCTGTACCTCACATCGGTGTTGAACTTTTTCTGTTCAGGGAGAAGTATATTAATTGTCTGCTTTCTCACCAAGTTCCTTAGCTTCTGATGTTCAGAGCTGTTATAAAAGCAAATTTGAAATTTTGTGGAATTATTTTCCTTGATTGAGGTGACAGGGTTTTGGGGTTTTTTCTTTGTTTGTTTTTTGGCCATACCATGCAGCATGTGGGATCTTAGTTCCCCAACCAGGGATTGAACCCGTGCCCCCTGCATTGGAAGCACAGAGTCTTAATCACTGGACTGCCAGGGAAGTCTAGATGACAGGGTTTTAATGTGGCTTCTATCTGGCCTATTCATACAAACTGTTCCATCTTGGAACTTCCTTTTTCTTTTTACAGAACACACATTTTAAGTCTATTTAAAAAGATTTCATTATACATGTATAAATGAATCACTTTGCTGTACAGCAGAAATTAACACAACACTGTAAATCACCTATACTTCAATAAAAATATATATTAAAAAAAGAGATTTCAAACAATGATTTGTGAACATTCTGAAATTAGATACAGTTGGATTCAGATGAATTGAACAAATAAATGAATGACAATTCTTAACTTGGTATATTTACAGCATATCACTGAAGGAATGACTAGATTTACTTTGTTATTTACAGCATGGTTATGAATTTTAGCTGATGTTTGAGAACTCTCTGATGCTGAGACCAAGAGTAATTCATCTTTCTAAAGACCTTCTGTCTTTAGGAAGGTGATAGTTCCTGTCTGGCTTTTCTGATGATTCTCACAACTTAATTATTTTTGACATGCCCCATTGCTTACTTCATTGTATAGGTACAACACTAAAAAGTCAGAATGATTTTTGTCTTATCAAGCTTAGAAAACATAATTGTTTTAGAGGGTAATTTAAAGATTTTCACAAACACAGGACAATTTTCTACTAGATGGTGTTATTAGAAATTATATTTTTCTTGTAGTGAGGATGAGACTTGCATTCTGTTTGGGATCTAAATTGCTTTGGTGGCAGGCATTTTTGTGTATTGTCATCACTGTGCCTTTGGGGAACCACCAGAGCACAGGAAAAGCAGTATTTTAGACAACTGACAGAGGGATATACCATGTGAAATGATGGCTACCCTTGGCATCACCAAATAGACACCTGAGAACCCTTTGCCGAATATAGGCTAGTGGAAGCCCTCTGCTGCCAGTGCTGGAGTGGCTGATCATTCTTCCAGCCGCATCCCTTTCTCACTTGGTTTTGTTGAGCTGGAGAGTGGCAAATTCTGCCTGATGATAGTTCTGTCATTTCACTCTGTCCTTCAAAATTCTGGTCCCCAGAAGTACTAATGACTAAAAGGCTTTCCGCAAATTGAAGGAAGGAAGATGAAAGAAGTTTAGGAAGCCGAGAAGGTGATCATGGAGTTTTTCATAGCCTTTTTGTGTGGTTATTGAATGTTTATGTACAAATGCAACATACTACAATCATATGATGATAATAATAGTAGTAGTTATCATTATTGGGCACTTACCATGTGCCTGACACAGTGTATCTGCTTTAATTCATTATTGCAGTGAATTTCCTTAACTGTTCCATGAGGTAAGTGCATTGTTACTCTCACTGCAGCTTAGAGAGTTTAGTGGAGCAACTTTGCCAAGTTTACACAGTTAGTGCCCCGCAGAGGCAGAATTCTAAACAAAGTATTTTCTATTCCATTTTTGTTCTGCATTGACCCAGGGGGCAGGGTAGGTATCTGTACAAGAACTAGTGAATGTTGTAACGGAGAACATACACTTCCTGTGTTCATAGGGCACATGGATTTGCCAGATTTCCTTTTTTTACTTCGTTTTACATTTTATTCAAAATTAGTAAGCTTAATTAAAACATCATTTTCTTAATAAGGTGCCCCAAAATGTTTAAACAAAATCCCATACATCATACCTTAGTTGCTTTAGTCATGTAATGTTAAATAAATATTTTCTGCTTTTTGTGACTGCATAATTATTAAATTTAAAAACATATAATTTGGTTTTACATGGTGAACCAAGAGAGCAATTTTGGGCTTGTCTCATTTCCTGGGTTGGGGTTATCAGAATCTTTTGAGTAAATGGGTATTTAGTTTAAAACAACATTTTCAGTATTATAATTGGTTGTTTTTAAATTATGATATCTACTTTATTTAGAAATATCAGTAACATAAAAGGAAGGGGTGACCAATGTTCACTGCAGCACTATTTACAATAGCAGGTCATGGAAGCAACCTAAATGTCCATTGACAGACAAATAGTTAAAGAAGATGTGGTACATATATACAATGGAATATTACTCAGCCATAAAAAAGAATGAAATTGTAGAGGCGTGGATCGACCTAGAGACTGTCATACAGAGTGAAGTAAGTCAGAAAGAGAAAAACAGATATCATATATTAACACATATATGTGGAATCTAGAAAAATGGTACAGATGAACTGGTTTGCAAGGCAGAAATAGAGATACAGGTGTAGAGAACAAATGTATGGACACCAAGGGGGAAAAGAGGGTGGGTGGGAAGAATTGGGAGACTGGGATTGACATGTATACACTAATATGTATAAAATAGATAACTAATGAGAACCTGCTGTACAGCACAGGGAACTCCATTTCACTGTACAGTAGAAACTAACACAACATTGTAAAACAACTATATCCCAATTAAAATTTTTTTTTAAATTAAAAAAAAGGAAGGGGTGAGGTTTTGCATTTATTAACTATAAGATAACCATCCAGTGGTACTTTTTATCTCTTCTTCCACATCACTTTTGGTTTTATATTATTGTGATTCATATGTATGTCTTGTTTCCCCCTATTGAATTGGAGGCTCTTTGAGGTTTTGTTTTGTTTTCATTTCATAGGTCCTCTTTAAATATTTGAATCACAGATGATTGAATATTTAACTTATTATTAATTTTGTGCCTCTCAATATGTTGGGTGACAATCAGAAACTGGTAATTATTGTATCAAAAATAATTTGAGAGCACAAATTCCATAGCATTGTTATGCAAGGATGGTACCTATAGACATAGGTTATCTTTCATTCTTTGGGTATGTAGAATGGGTCTGTAAAATTTAGGGGAAGTGAAGCTTATTTCTGCATGTGTATTTAGAGAGATATAAAATATTGATTCTCTTCCTTGGAAAAAAAGAAAAGTTAATGACTAAAAATTTCTTTGTGAACTCTATGACAGTTTTATCACATATGTCTCCAAAAAACTAATCATTTTCTAAGAACAAATCTGTCTGTGTGCTAACAGACTGTGAAAATCTATCAGTTGCTTTTCTTTTCTGCCTTTCTTTAAACCAAAAGCCAAAAGAAGTCAGCCTTTAAATATTTGGAAGTTTTTTCTCTGAGATACGGCTGTACTAGGCAAACACTCTGGCATTAACATTTCTAAAGCAGGCTCAAAGTAAATGAGATATAAAAAAAAACCAAACTCCTTCCAATCCCTATGTTAATTGTCATTTTAATTAAAGCGTCTGTGGGTTATCAGTGGCAGGAGATTGCCCCAGAAAGATAAAGTAGGACCGTGTCTGTCTTTAACTTTCATGAAGGCAAAGGAGTGTGCAGGAAACCAAATAGCCAGATAAGTTTGCTATTACATTAAAACAAATAATTTGCTAAGCATCAGGTGAATCATATCATTAGTTGATTAACATCCTTTTCTTTAGATTATTGCATTTCCTAATCTAACTTTTGGGTGGATTTCCTGGTTTGGGGGCTTAAACTAGTGTGCTAGCCTCTTCCAACACAGGCTGTTTTATGGAGATAAAGGAATCTGGAAACAAAAATCACTTTTTTCAGTGGCTTTTGATTTGAAAATTTATTTATTCAGGTTACTACAAGGTTGTGAGATCAAATAAGAACATACTCGAAAGAGCTTTGTAAAATGTAAAATATTACTCGTTATCATCAATTATTATTATCTGGACAACAAAGTAAATTGCCTGTGTTTATTCAACCCCTCCTTCTGACCTACATCGCTCTATTAGGAAACTGGGAATCATCTTTGGAGTATCTGCTGTACATCAAAGTGACTCAGTTATACCTATATCCATTCTTTTACATATTCTTTTCCATTATGGTTTATCACAGGATATTGAATATAGTTCCCTGTGCTATACAGTAGGACCTTGTTGTTTATCCATTCTATATATACCAGTTTACATCTGCTAATCCCAAAATCCCAATCCAACCCTCTCCTTTCCCCCTTCCCCTTGGCAACCACCAGTCTATTCTCATGTCCCTGATTATGTTTCTGTTTTATAGATAGGTTCATTTGTGTCATTTTAGAGTCCACCAAAACCTATAACTCTTTATCCAACCTCATCTTGCTTACCTTTGTGCAACACTGAAAATCACACATCTCTCCTCCTGTTTGACACTCTCTTTTTTAACTTTCCTGATTCTCCTTTTACATGATTTATTGCAACTTCTTCTGTCTTTCTAAGTCCCAGTCTCCACCCACTCAAGCTGGCTACTTCCTATGATTCTGTCCCCAGCCCTCTTTTTTATATTCTTTGGCTGGCCAGCCATGCATCAGAATCACCTCTCCACACCCACCCTCTATCCCATAACACTGTGTGTATGGAATATATTTTTCTGAAATGTCCCTTTATATCTCAGTGTCTATTTCTAAAAACAAGTACATTCTCTTATAGAGCCACAATTATCGAAATATAAAAATTAACATTAACAATACTATTATCTAACTTAAAGACTTGGTTCAGATTTTGCCAGTTGTTCCACTAATGCCCCTTATAATAAAGGGGAAAAAAAATTTTTTTTGTGGTCTAGGAATTCAGTCTAGGATCACAAGTTGCATTTTACTGTAATTTTCTGCAGTCTCTTTTAACTTGGAGGAGTTCTTCAGTCTTTCTTTGTTTTTCATGACCTTGACATTTTTGAAGTGTACAGGCCAGTTATTTTGGGTTCCTCTGATGTTTCCTAATGATTAGATTTAGATTATATATTTTTGGCAGAAATACCACAGAAATGATGTTATGCCCTATTTAATGTCTCATATCAGGGGCACAAGATAACTTGTGTTATTATTTTTGGTCACTTAGTGAGGTGTCTGTCATATTTCTGCACTGTAAAATTATTCTTTTCCTCTTATAATTAATAACTATTTTGTTATAGCAGACAAAGGTAGAAAGGTAGAAGCCTAAAATGAAAGGTAGAAACCTAAAATGAACCCATGTGGTATTGGATTGGGATTGGAGATATCAGTATGAACTCATGGTTTTTATATCTATATAGGTATAGATTCTATCTTTATCTATCTATCTATCTATCTATCTATCTATCTATCTATCCATCTACCCATCCTCCTAACTCTATCCATTTTGAGGATAAAGAAGAAATGATAACGGTAACAATGAGCACAATTACTATCATATCTTGTTTTCTAAACACCATTCTTCAACAAAAATCAATCAAATCTTCCTTTTGGGGGTAGGAAAAGAACAAGATAAGCCTGGAACAGCTTGTTTTGCCAGAAAATAAGGAAGTGAGCAATGAATGATGGAGATATGTCAAAAGGACTCAAGAACCAGCTTGAAGGGCTAACTTTCCAACGAACATAAAAATAAATGGTAGTAACAGAATAAAATAAGGATCTATGAGTCCATACTCAAATAAATAAGAAGGGGAAATTATTTTTTAGAATTCCAAAAAATAAATGTAAAAGGAATGATTGAATGAAAACCATCTTTTGTCAGCTACTATAGTAATGGTTGTTTGAGGAAAGAATCATCAATGGATTCTTTTCGCTTTAATATTATTAGATTTGCTCTTCCTGATTCTTCCCCACTCAGTCATTCAATCCACAACTTTCAGCACAAAATTATGTCAAATCTGTTCTTAAGCTGGCCTTCCCTCTGCCCATCCTGCCATGTGCCTGAGCATCTAAAATCAGGAAATACCCTGCTTTCCCAGTATTGGATTAATATCTTACCCCATCTATTTAGATTCTTCAGACTTTCTAAGGAAACACTTAGCTTATTTTACATCAGTTTATATCAAGATGAGAGCTAGAGAAATTCCACATAAACATCTTTCCCTGTCAGCTCATGTGAGTGCATTTTTTTTTTTTTTTTTTTTTTGGTCTTACATTTAGGTCTCTAATCCATTTTTTTTTCTTTTATTTTTTCATTTTTTTTTCTTTTATTTTTTCTTTTTTTTTTTCTTTTTTTTTTGTGGTACTCGGGCGTCTCACTGTTGTGGTCTCTCCTGTTGCGGAGCACAGGCTCCGGACGCGCAGGCTCAGCAGCCGTGGCTCACAGGCCCAGCCGCTCCGCGGCATGTGGGATCTTCCTGGACCGGGGCATGAACCCGAGTCCCCTGCATTAGCAGGCGGACTCTCAACCACTGCACCACCAGGGAAACCCGTAAGTGCATTTTAAAAATTGCTGTTGGTAAAATCCAGATAGGTAAGAAGGGGCTATCTGTCTGGGAAACAGGTAAAAGGGAATCTGTTGGGGGTTAATAAGACTTTGGGGCCTCCTCTTATATCATAGGATAGATTGGTAGATAATTTCTTCTTCTGCCTTGGAGAAAAGTGTTGAGAATTAGCGTTAAGTTGATGGTCATGCACAGCCTTTAGGTTTTTTTGTTTTGTTTGTTTTGCTGTTTACTTTTCCCCCCTTGGTTTGTAATTCAGAAGAGATTTGAGGTGAGTATTATCTACTACCCCCAATTTGCTACTATATTATAATAAAAGCAAGTATCTGCTTTTATTACTGCTTTTATTTACTGCTGCTTTTATTACTGCTTTTATTTACTGCTGCTCACAGAAACATTTATTAAGTAAACACTTACTAGCAAGCAAGCAAAAAAAAAGTTTATATAGCTTGTTTTAGGACTTGTTAGGAAGTCCCAGTTCTATTACCTTGCATAAAGGTTCCTTCAAGACAGACAGGGCAACATTCAGAGGCTGAATTCTGTTACCCTTTTCACAACTATCAGGCAACTCCAAATCCTTTTAAACTAACAGATAGATTCAGGGCCATTTAGAGATCAAAGGTCAAGTTCACCTCCATGGGGAGAGCCTTTCTGGATTCTTCTATTCCGTTCACACTAGAGGGGAGAGTGTCTCTAAAGTATGTTTGCTATTCCACATATTCTTGACCATTTTTAATTTTACTTATGAGATCCCATTTCTAACTTCTTCACAGTAATTAGTAAGCCACTAGTTTCACCAATTAAAATACTAGCTAACATTTGTTATACTGACAATCAAAGTCTTAGGTGTTAATATGGATAATGAAGTACTTATACTGCCATGAAAATAGGGAGAATGGAAGTGGTGGTTGCTTCTGGAGTGTCACCTTTCTGATAAGATATGGGCTGAATGTGGAGTCTTGTTTAGGGCAACCTACTGCCCCTAGAGTTAAAAACTGAACTAAGTAGCATGCACACAATATCACACGGTCCATGCTGAAGTCTTAAAAAGTAAATTATACAAGTTGCAGTGGAATTGGGGGAGGAGGAGATGGTCTAAGTGCCAGGACATACCCAGGAATTTCAGTTCCAAGAGGTTCTCGATGAATACAAAGTCCGTGATCAAATGCATTGGGAAAACTACTACATTCTATAGTGCCATTTTGGAAACTAAAAATGCACGTTAGCTATTTAGAGGTCTATGTCCTGCAATAAAGGAACCTGCTTAGCTTTGACCCTGCATTTCCCAAACTTCGTTGACCACAGAGTCCTTTTTTTTCACCTCACTCTTGAAATTAATTTTCCTTTGGCCATACTTTAAAAATCACTTCTTTAGAAATTATAGAAGCAGCTTTCTTAACCAACATCCACTTAACTGACACTCAGCATTCCCTTCCTAAAATTTGGGATTGACGGTCTTTTCTCTAACATGCTCTCCTATCACTTGAGTTGTATGCTTACAAAGAGTCAATTGAGTTGTTTCCAAAACCTGTTTATTCCATTTGTACTTGTAATTAAAATTGCATAACTTAATTAAATATTACATAATCCTGTGACTTGTGAGTGCAAATATAAGGAGTTATTGTTTCTTTGAAAAATAAATTGAATGCTTTGGAAAGACACAAAGCATTCAATTTATTTGCTGAAAGTGTTGTTAAATTAAATGAGAGCAGGGAAACTATCAAAGATTTGGGAAAAATAATAAAGTATTTCATGGGTAGATTGCTTTGCAAGTTTCTTTTATGTTGTTAATGCAATTTAAAGAAACTGCAATGTATCATTACTCAAGAAAGATTAACTGTATAACTTGAATTAGTGGATTCATTCTGAAAATCTTACATTTAAACAAAATATCTAAGGTACATATATATCAATTTTTATTATTTCCTGCCTTTCCTGAATTTTTTGATTAAGTGACTAATTACAGGCCCTGTGGGTGTCAGATAAAAAGGCTTGTGTGCTAGTGAGAGAGAATTGAAGAGGAGACTTCACAAAGGGAAGTGTATATATTCGCTGTGGTATGTTTTTAAATATTCAACACAGATTTTGTCCATGTCTCTTGAGCCAGGATCAGTTGTCTTTAGAACCTTTGCCCCCCTTGCCTTGCTGCCTTCATGCTTTTGGCTTTATTATAAATCCATGGAATAGCTTAGTGCCCATAATGCTGTTAAACTTCTGAATTTTCTCTAAGAGGGGTCCATACATATACACATATGCATGCTTCTGAGTCCAGTCCTCTGTTTTTGATTTTGTGGCTAGGAACAAATTTTATTTATTACTAATGTACTCTTTCTATATTATTTTGTAGTAAAAGTTCTTGAAGAATGTGCAGTAAATAACATTTGATTTCTATCTGGGTTCTCTTATGCCATGGCTGCCTATGATTTAAGGTTAATGTTATGTTTGCTATTTAAGAATTTTTGGGATCTGTACGCATATGTGCTGTGTAAACAAAACAACTGTTTTATTGTGGACCAGGTTTTTCTTTTGAAATGAATAATACAACAATCATTTCTCAGGTTTATTTAAGACTGTATTTGTACAGAGATCTGTAGTTTATAAAAGCAGCAAAACAAGGAAATGCTTTTGTTATGTACAGAACAGAAGAAAAAGAGAAAATATTGCCTAATCCTTTCATTAAAGAAAAAAAAAGGGACACAGAAAAATTTGGAATTCACTCAATTTTTATCTTTTTTATTTTCACAAATACCAGAAGCAGAGCTATAAGATAGCAATTTGTCAAGCTGCATATTAAGCTGGTATTTGAATATGAAAAGGATATTTCCATCCAGTGCAATATTGCTTTTTTGAAACATTGAAAGCCCTTCTATTAAGGCAGTAATTGAAAGAATGCTTTAAAAAAACTCCAGTGTGCTTCATTTTGACAGATCCTTTGTACATTTTTTGGAGGGTAAGCTGGTCAGGATGTAGTGGGACAAAGGGGGAAGGTGGAATTGAATAGGTGCAAAGGCATAGCTTTTCACTCTCAAGAAGAGGACTAGTTCGCATGAATGTTTTTGGGATCTGCTTGTAGTTGTTTTAGATTCAACATGAAAAAATTATTCTAAATTCTAGTGACCTATCTGCCCATACTTTATGTTAAGCAGCATGGATTATTTGCTATCGATGCCCATAGACATTTTAGGGAGCTTTCTTGATGTTATGTTGAAATCTTATTCCTCTAGTCAGTGAAGTAACTTTCTATTTTCCCCTTGTAGAATCGATACATAATTACTTCACAGGATTTGTTTATTATAGCAGTGATGGAATCTTTTCTTGTTTCTTGGTATACCTACATGGACTGTTTTGTTTATTTTCTAAGTCTCATGAAGGAGGGATAACCTCTATTTTTGTGCTATTGTAATTGAATTCTTAAACCTTTTTCTTGGGAGACTTTCATGTTTCTGATCATTTTGTCATGGTTACCTGATTATTTTTTGCTTCTTTAGGGTCAATTTACAGGATTACATTACAGCACTTCCAGAGTGCTGTATTGTGGGAGCTTTTATTATGTTAGGAAAAGCAGATTATTTTAAATATGGAATCACATCACTCATTCAGCTAACATCTATGGGTCAGATAACTGCTAAGAACTAGAGATATTAAGATAAATGAGAGAATTTTCTGAAAGTTTGCTCAACTTTTAGTTGCTACTTTCTCGAAAATGTATAGTGTACCATATAAACTTGTGATTGAAATGGAGAACCTAAGTTATTTGCTAGAGTGGGCAAACACATGTCTTTGTCCAAGTGAAAAACATGGGGGTGACATTGAAATTGGAGTTAGGGAGAGGGAATGGATCAGATATGAACATTGTGTCCTAAATAGGACATAAATTGTGTCCTAAATAGTACTCAGTATCCAAATCCAAGAGTAATACTTGCAATAATATTTCTTGTGGGTGTACTTACTTTTATGAATTTTAAAAAAATTATTTATTTATTTTTGGTTGCATTGGGTCTTCGTTGCTGTGTGCGGGCTCTCTCTAGTTGCGGCGAGCAGGGGCTATTCTTCACTGTGGTGCACAGGCTTCTCTGCGGTGGCTTCTCTTGTTGCGGAGCACAGGCTCTTGGCGCGCACGTTTCAGTAGTTGAAGCATGCAGGCTCAGTAGTTGTGGCACACGGGCTTAGGTGCTTCGTGGCATGTGGGATCTTCCTGGACCGGGGCACGAACCCGTGTCCCCTGCATTGGCAGGCGGATTCTCAACCACTGCGCCACCAGGGAAGCCCACTTTTTTGAATCATATTTCGTAGTAGAAGTCACAAACATGCTGATGTTCCCAGCATTGGGGGCTAGTTGAGGAATTTAGGGGAAAATATAGGCAAAACGTGACAGAAATCTTATCAGGTGAGCATAGGCTCACTTGAAAAATTGGCTTTTGGGCTTTGCATTTTGGGCAATCAGCATAGTAGTCCCTTTTAGTGATTATTTCACAGAAGTTAATATTTGCAGCTTTTTCTCTCTTTGAGAATGCAACCATTGTAATACTATCATGTGGTGTTGAGAGCAAAGGAAGTAGGG
>NW_006782487.1:745436-756428 GCF_000442215.2 Lipotes vexillifer | reverse complement strand
TAGGGAAAGGAACCCTCTTTTCAGCTTTGCCCTAAGGCCTATTGTTGGTCTTCCTTGTCCTGGTGGAGACAGAGGAGATACAGAGAGAAACCTAGTACCCCGCAATGGTGCAGTACATCCAGGCTGCAGCTCTCTGGGGGTGGAATTTTAGCTTCTGACAAGGACCTGAGGAGGTTTATGAGCCTTCCTATGAACTATTTTCTCTTCCCAACTTCTGAGAGGCTGTCCCCATTCAGGCCCAAGAAGAATGAGGCAAATGTTGCACAGCTTTCTATTCTGCAGGCTCCATGATGAGTGGTGAGAAAACATGTCCCCATAGGTTTTAAGTTATCTACGCAGTAAATAGGACAAGGAAAAGACAATAGGCAAATTATAAGGACTGTTTAAAAACCTGGTTAGTATGGGGTTGGGGAATTATGTCTCTTGCATAAGTTGCTCCCAGTTTGAAATCTTCTTAGTACACTTCGAAAGCTGCTCTGTGGCTGACAGCAGTGTTAGTCGGAGATCTCTTAATCCCCATATAGATCAGCATCTCTGTAAAATAAATCACTTGACTTTTTTTTCTGCCTAAGGGGATGGCTTAGGAGACTCTTAGATCTGAAATGTCTGCAGACTTCTTCTCTACTTGACAATTTTGAATTGTACTTAGCTTTGCTGGTCTTTTAAGCTTTTCAAAGGAAATAGATTCACCACTGAAATTCACATATAATCATTGTTATTTTCTTGTCTTGTGGAGTATATTTTCACTGAAATAAGTAGGTAATGTACTGTTTTCAAAGTCCCAACCACAGTGTTTTGTTTTGTTTTTTTTTACATTCAGTAATTCATGTAATCTTTCTAGGCAGTTATAGAATTTTTCAGTCAGTCAGTAATTTACTAAGCATATATCATGTTTTCAGCACTTTGCAAGGAAAGCAGGCATAACAAAAGAAATCTGAGGCACAGTTAATGTTTCTGTGTAGGGTATAGTATTTGTAGAGAAATGAAGCCAAGTCAGAGGAAACAAAGAACAATAATTAAATGTTCAACTGAGTAGTACTCACCATAGGAACCACATGTAAGTAAATACTGAATATGGATGAATGAATGAATAAATGAATGAATAAAAGTGTTCATTCAAGGAAGAAATCATTATGGACTCCATGTGTCATGGAGTAGATGGGATATGAGCAGAGCCACAAAAGATGAATAGGATTTGGCAAGTAGAGAGAAGTGGAGGAAAAATGTTCCAGATAAAGGGAGCAAACGTAAAAAGGTGAAGGTGAGCATGCCATGTTTGGGATCCTGAGAGAAGAGACCAGGTTGACCAGAGAACAGGCTTAGTATGCAGGAGGAAAGAAAAAATAAATTTGGGCACCCCCCCGCTTCTTTGATTAGTGAATCTCAATTTTGTGCCTGTCCTCAAATGATGGGTCATGAGTGGTCTAATCCACTCATGACAATTCTACTTCCTACTTTCCCAGCCTCCTTTGCAGGTAGAAGAGCCCTATGACCTCATTCTGGCCAAGCTGAAGACAGTTGATGGCATTTATGGAAAAGTTTTTTTTTAAATATGATAACATGTTTATAATAACATGCAGGAACTTCCTTTTCCCCTCTTTCCTGCCTCGAATGAAGATGTAAAGTCTAGAGCCATATGGCAACTTTGCTACCACAAAGAAAAGGCTAAGAGTGTTGTCTCTGACACCACCAAACTGCTATATCTATACCAAGAGATGCCTGCTTCCTGACTTCCTGCTCTGTGAGAAAATTCAACCTCTGTTTATGTTATATGTGTTGTGTAACACTCCAAGTCATGGTTTTTTTAAAGTTATTTGCAGTGTTTTAACATTATTTTAAGAAGCCTAATCTGTAATAGTGGGCAAGGTGAATTGGAAGGGGGTGAAAATTGAGGTGGTTGTCATAGAGACATGGGGCTGGGCTGAACAAGTTCTGGACAAGACTTATGGCAAAAGGGGAGCAGGAGGGAGGCAGACATCTCTGAGAAGAAGCCACATAACGTCAGAGTTTCTAAACAGGAAAATTAGTGGGATAGCCATACTGCTTTGAGAATATGCAAATATCATAAAAATGAATTCACTTTTAAGGCATGTTGAGTTTTGGATGGTGATGGGACATCCAGGTGGAAATGTTCTGTAAACAGTTTAGAAATAGAGCATTTGGATTCAAGGGAGTCTATAGGGTGCCTATGACCTTGGATGTGGACAGAGAGAAAAGCATTAGACAATATCTCCGATTATGAGTTGAAAGGAAGCACAGAGGTCAGTAGTACAAACATGGAGACAGAGAAAGGAGATAATACAGGGTTTGAAGATTGAATACGGTGCAATGCCATCAAAGCAAAGGGCACATAGAAAGGTCAATGAAGATGAGGACTGAGGAGAGAAGTGAATCTGGTAAAAGCAGGACACCAATCATTTCCAAGAGAGGAGTTTCTGCAGACGTGAGAGCCACGTTTCAGCTGCCCAGATCTGAGAAGATGGGGTAGTAGTAAGTGGGAAGGGAAGGGAGTAGAAACGGAAGGTGGTAAAGGAAGAGTATGCATTGAAGGAGTTGGAGATTGAGAAGTGCTGATTCTTAGCACTTAGACTTAGCAAAAGATGGTTTTTAAAAGGTTGAAAACCAAGAAGGAAGTCGTTAGTGGAAAGGTCCAAACACACAGCAAAGTAAGGCTATCGGTGATGTTGGAGAAAGATTTTATTTTTAGGGAGGTTCAGATGCTCCTCTGAAGTTGGACACAAGGACGACAAAGGAGCTATGGAAACTAGTAGCTGGAAGCAAACATACTTGGGTGTGTCTGTCTCCACGGGGTAGGTGAAGTCAGGTGTTAGCAGCTGGGGTGGTGGTGGGGGGAAGTGACGAGGGAGCCTTGGGAGGAATTAACTCTGGAGCAGCTATTGTGAGGATGTGTGTTAATGAGGCATCTGTGCAAAGATCAGCTGGCCTAACCTAGGTGAGATGGCAACAGTCCTTGTCAAGGGCAAGGCTGTGTGATTTTGTGTCTTCCTCAGGCAGGTCCTTAGTAGAGAACCAGGAACTGAGAAGGAGACCCAGCATCAGGTGGAGATTTCATGGGGAGTAGCAAAGGTGAGAGAGTGTAGAACAATGTTCCTGGGGAGGGAAGAGGATGAGAAGTCTAGTGTTCCAGGAAGCAGGAAGACTGTCCAGAGGATAGAGAACAGATCTGGAAGGTGTGGTGGGGGAAGTGGCAGAGAAAGGGGTTCTGACCTGAGAAGAATAAATGCAGGTCTCGGATGGAGCAGGACCTTGAGAAGGATAGGCTCAGGCATTGCCCGTTAGTACTTGGACACAGTGGCTTGTTATAAACAGAGATTTCAAAAAAAAAATTTTTTTTGGCAAAAAAACACTTGGGTGAAATTACATGCCATTTACTCAAAGTATACTGGTGTATTATTTACTTAGAAATACAATTTAGGCTGAGTATAAGTTAGGCACATATCTAATAAGCTTTATGTCACTTTGGTAAGACTTCCTAAATATGAAATAAAAAGCATTGAAGTGCCAGTTCTGGCAGTATTTTACCCTTCCACGCATTCAGCTATAGGCTTGCTGGACTCAGCCTTGGGTTTCTGACAGTGTGGCTGAAACCTGCCATCCATTCACAGTGGCTTCTCCTAGTAATCTCTGTGAAGGACAATATTTTAAAAAGTCCTTAAAAAGCACACTAATGAGCTAGCAGATGGCGTTTTGCATGAGACCCTAACTGGTCCACACTGTAATTGAACTATATAAGGAACTTTGCTCACAGCTCAGGAGGAATCCTATGAAACTCAAGTTTATATTAACTTATGAAGGGGTCGTTTCTGTATATTGGGACTGATTTTCATATATGTGTTATAGCACCAGTTTTATTGTATAAAAACTATGTATAAATAATAAGGGATAAAAGTGATGCAAATTGTGAGGAACTTAGTAGGTCTTTACACTCTTATTTTCTTCTGATTTGTAAAAGTGAGGCATTATAATGGCAGAAAATTTGAAAAATAGAGAAAAGGAGAAAAGAAGTAAAAATTGCTCCAACTTCCTGCAGAATACCACTATTTGCTTATTTTTCGGTGGGTTTTTTTTTTTGAAACTGGAATCATATTAAACATACCTTTCTTTTCCTACTCCAGTAGGTCAATTCACTTCTAATTGTAGTTTCATTTCCTGAAAACTCTCTAAAGTCAGCAAGAAAGGGTTACGGAGGTAGCACACAACATAAGAGTTAGCAGAAAGCTTAATTTCTGTGGGAAATAGAAAGGCTGGCTAATTTGCTACCTCCACTAACTTTCTACTCAGAAAAATGTGGTTGCACTGAGTATAGTCCCCATTGCCTGTGATCTTCAGATGATACGCTTTAACTCTACTGTGATTTATACTAAATTCTTTTTAAGATTGACTCTAAGTATAGGTAAAATTTAGTTTTCTACCTTGGTTTTAATTGTTTACTTACAGCCCAAAATGTAGGAGTTAATTTTGGGTGATAAGTCCTTTCATGTTGTCAGATTATTTTCCTTTTAACATTTATGTATAGTTTTTTGCATTATGCTTTCTAGTAGAACTCAAATGTCCATTGCAGTGAATCAACTGACTATTCAAGTCAGATTTGCTTTAATTTTCCAGCGTTTATTGAGCTTTATTTAATACTGTAGTTTTTTGAGGGTTATGAATCTTAGGAATGTAGAGAATATGAAACATATTACATGATTTTAGGTGGAAAGTTAAACCATTTGTAATATGGATATGTTGTCCTAATTTTTATTACATAGGATACTTTCACTGTTTTTTTAATTGTGGAAATATTTGATGTGTCAGTTCATTTTGCTTTATAGAATTTCCATTTTGAAATTGAGGACAAAAGGAATAATTATTTTGCATTGACTTATATTTAATACAAGCACTTGAGAAGTAACTAGGAGTGGGAGAGAAGGGGAAGATATTCATGGATATGCATTCTGGAGTAAAGAATTTTAATTGCCAGAAATAAACGGGGCTTCCAAGGACTCAACTGTTAATTTTTATATATATGTTCCCATATCTCTTCCCTCTTTGTCTCCCTCCCTCCCACCCTCCCTATCCCACCCCTCCAGACAGCCACAAAGAACCGAGCCGGTTTCCCTGTGCCATGCGGCTGCTTCCCACTGGCTATCTACCTTACGTTTGTTAGTATATATATGTCCATGTCTCTCTCTCGCCCTAACACACCTCACCCTTCCCCCTCCCCATATCCTCAAGTCTGTTCTCCAGTAGGTCTCTGTCTTTATTCCTGTTTTACCCCTAGGTTCTTCATAACATTTTTTTTTCTTAAATTCCATATATATGTGTTAGCATACGGTATTTGTCTTTCTCTTTCTGACTTACTTCACTCTGTATGACAGACTCTAGGTCTATCCACCTCATTACAAATAGCTCAATTTCGTTTCTTTTTATGGCTGAGAAATATTCCATTGTATGTATGTGCCACATCTTCTTTATCCATTCATCCGATGACGGACACTTATGTTGTTTCCATCTCCGGGCTATTGTAAATAGAGCTCCAATGAACACTGAGGTACATGACTCTTTTTGAATTATGGTTTTCTGAGGGTATATGCCCAGCAGTGGGATTGCTGGGTCATATGGTAGTTCTATTCTTAGTTCTTTAAGGAACCTCCATACTGTTCTCCACAGTGGCTGTATCAATTCACATTCCCACCAGCAGTGCAAGACTGTTCCCTTTTCTCCACACCCTCTCCAGCATTTATTGTTTGTAGATTTTTTGATGATGGCCATTCTGACTGGTGTGAGATGATATCTCATTGTAGTTTTGATTTGCATTTCTCTAATGATTAATGAAGTTGAGCATTCTTTCATGTGTTTGTTGGCAATCTGTGTATCTTCTTTGGAGAAATGTCTATTTAGGTTTTCTGCCCATTTTTGGATTGGGTTGTTTGTTTTTTTGTTATTGAGCTGCATGAGCTGCTTGTAAATTTTGGAGATTAATCCTTTGTCAGTTGCTTCATTAGCAAATATTTTCTCCCATTCTGAGGGTTGTCTTTTGGTCTTGTTTATGGTTTCCTTTGCTGTGCAAAAGCTTTGAAGTGTCATTAGGTCCCATTTGTTTATTTTTGTTTTTATTTTCATTTCTCTGGGAGGTGGGTCAGAAAGGATCTTGCTGTGATTTATGTCATAGAGTGTTCTGCCTATGTTTTCCTATAAGAGTTTGATAGTGTCTGGCCTTACATTTAGGTCTTTAATCCATTTTGAGCTTATTTTTGTGTATAGTGTTAGGGAGTGATCTAATCTCATACTTTTACATGTTCCTGTCCAGTTTTCCCAGCACCACTTATTGAAGAGGCTCTCCTTTCTCCACTGTACATTCCTGACTCCTTTATCAAAGATAAGGTGACCATATGTGCGAGAGTTTACCTCTGGGCTTTCTATCCTGTTCCATTGATCCATATTTCTGTTTTTGTGCCAGTACCATACTGTCTTGATTACTGTAGCTTTGTAGTATAGTCTGAAGTCAGGGAGCCTGATTCCTCCAGCTCCGTTTTTCGTTCTCAAGATTGCTTTGGCTATTCGGGGTCTTTTGTGTTTCCATACAAATTGTGAAATTTTTTGTTCTAGTTCTGTGAAAAATGCCAGTGGTAGTTTGATAGGGATTGCATTGAATCTGTAGATTGCTTTGGGTAGTAGAGTCATTTTCACAATGTTGATTCTTCCAATCCAAGAACATGGTATATCTCTCCATCTATTTGTATCATCTTTAATTTCTTTCATCAGTGTCTTATAATTTTCTGCATACAGGTCTTTTGTCTCCTTAGGTAGGTTTATTCCTAGATATTTTATTCTTTTTGTTGCAGTGGTAAATGGGAGTGTTTTCTTGATTTCACTTTCAGATTTTTCATCATTAGTGTATAGGAATGCCAGAGATTTCTGTGCATTAATTTTGTATCCTGCTACTTTACCAAATTCATTGATTAGCTCTAGTAGTTTTCTGGTAGCATCTTTAGGATTCTCTATGTATAGTATCATGTCATCTGCAAACAGTGACAGCTTTACTTCTTCTTTTCCGATTTGGATTCCTTTTATTTCCTTTTCTTCTCTGATTGCTGTGGCTAAAACTTCCAAAACTATGTTGAATAAGAGTGGTGAGAGTGGGCAACCTTGTCTTGTTCCTGACCTTAGTGGAAATGCTTTCAGTTTTTCGCCATTGAGGATGATGTTGGCTGTGGGCTTGTCATATACGGCCTTTATTATATTGAGGAAAGTTCCCTCTACACCTACTTTCTGCAGGGTTTTTATCATAAATGGGTGTTGAATTTTGTCAAAAGCTTTCTCTGCATCTATTGAGATGATCATATGGTTTTTCTCCTTCAATTTGTTAATGTGGTTTACCACATTAATTGTTTTGCGTATGTTGAAGAATGCTTGCATTCCTGGAATAAACCCCACTTGATCATGGTGTATGATCCTTTTAATGTGCTGTTGGATTCTGTTTGCTAGTATTTTGTTGAGGATTTTTGCATCTATGTTCATCAGTGATATTGGCTTGTAGTTTTCTTTCTTTGTGACATCCTTGTCTGGTTTTGGTATCAAGGTGATGGTGGCCTCATAGAATGAGTTTGGGAGTGTTCCTCCCTCTGCTATATTTTGGAAGAGTTTGAGAAGGATAGGTGTTAGCTCTTCTCTCAATGTTTGATAGAATTCGCCTGTGAAGCCATGTGGTCCTGGGCTTTTGTTTGTTGGAAGATTTTTAATCAGAGTTTCAATTTCAGTGCTTGTGATTGGTCTGTTCATATTTTCTATTTCTTCCTGATTCAGTCTTGGCATGTTGTGCATTTCCAAGAATTTGTCCATTTCTTCCATGTTGTCCATTTTACTGGCATAGAATTGCTTGTAGTACTCTCTCATGATCTTTTGTATTTCTGCAGTGTCAGTTGTTACTTCTTTTTCACTTCTAATTCTATTGATTTGAGTCTTCTCCCTTTTTTTTCTTGATGAGTCTGGCTAATGGTTTATCAATTTTGTTTATCTTCTCAAAGAACCAGCTTTTAGTTTTATTGATCTTTGCTATCGTTTCCTTCATTTCTTGGTCATTTCTTTCTGATCTGAATTTTATGATTTCTTTCCTTCTGCTAACTTTGGGTTTTTTTTGTTCTTCTTTCTCCAATTGCTTTAGGTGAAGGGTTAGGTTGTTTATTTGAGATGTTTCCTGTTTCTTAAGGTAGGATTGTATTGCTATAAACTTCCCTCTTAGAATTGCTTTTGCTGCATCCCATAGATTTTGGGTTGTCGTGTCTCCATTGTCATTTGTTTCTAGGTATTTTTTAATTTCCTCTTTGATTTCTTCAGTGATTTCTTTGTTCTTAAGTAGTGTATTGTTTAGCCTCCATGTGTTTGTATTTTTTACAGATCTTTTCCTGTAATTGATATCTAGTCTCATAGTGCTGTGGTCGGAAAAGATACTTGAAACATTTCAATTTTCTTAAATTTACCAAGGCTTGACTTGTGACCCAAGATATGATCTATCCTGGAGAATGTTCCATGAACACTTGAGAAAAATGTGTAATCTGTTGTTTTTGGATGGAATGTCCTATAAATATCAATTAAGACCATCTTGTTTAATGTATCATTTAAAGCTTGTGTTTCCTTATTTATTTTCATTTTGGATGATGTGTCCATTGGTGAAAGTGGGGTGTTAAAGTCCCCTACTATGAATGTGTTACTGTTACCCTTTTATGGCTGTTAGTATTTGCCTTATATATTAAGGTGCTCCTATGTTGGGTGCATAAATATTTACAATTGTCATATATTCTTCTTGGATCAATCCCTTGATCATTATGTAGTGTCCTTCTTTGTCTCTTCTAATAGTCTTTATTTTAAGGTCTATTTTGTCTGATATGAGAATTGCTACTCCAGCTTTCTTTTGGTTTCCATTTGCATGAAATATCTTTTTCCATCCCCTTACTTTCAGTCTGTTTGTGTCTCTAGGTTTGAAGTGGGTCTCTTGTATACAGCGTATATATGGGTCTTGTTTTTGTATCCATTCAGCCAATCTGTGTCTTTTGGTGGGAGCATTTAGTCCATTTACATTTAAGGTAATTATCGATATGTATGTTCCTATTCCCATTTTCTAAATTGTTTTGGGTTCGTTATTATAGGACTTTTCCTTCTCTTGTGTTTTTGTCTAGAGAAGTTCCTTTAGCATTTGTTGTAAAGCTGGTTTGGTGGTGCTGAACTCTCTCAGCTTTTGCTTGTCTGTAAAGGTTTTAATTTCTCCATCAAATCTGAATGAGATCCTTGCTGGGTAGAGTAATCTTGGTTGCAGGTTTTTCTCCTTCATCACTTTCAGTATGTCCTGCCACTCCCTTCTGGCTTGTAGAGTTTCTGCTGAGAGATCAGCTGTTAACCTTATGGGGATTCCCTTGTGTGTTATTTGTTGTTTTTCCCTTGCTGCTTTTAATATGCTTTCTTTGTATTTAGTTTTTGACAGTTTTCCTCAGTTCTTTTCATTCTTTTTCCTTTATTCTGCTCTGCAGTAGTTATTTCCACTATTTTATCTTCCAGGTCACTTATCCGTTCTTCTGCCTCAGTTATTCTGCTATTGATCCCATCTAGAGTATTTTTCATTTCATTTATTGTGTTGTTCATCGTTGTTTGTTTCATCTTTAGTTTTTCTAGGTCCTTGTTAAATGTTGCTTGCATTTTGTCCATTCTATTTCCAACATTTTGGATCATCTTTACTGTCATTATTCGGACCTCTTTTTCAGGTAGACTGCCTATTTTCTCTTCATTTGTTAGGTCTGGGAGGTTTTTATCTTGCTCCTTCATCTGCTGTGTGTTTTTCTGTCTTCTCATTTTGCTTATCTTACTGTGTTTGGGGTCTCCTTTTTGCAGGCTGCAGGTTCATAGTTCCCCTTGTTTTTGGTGTCTGTCCCCAGTGGCTAAGGCTGGTTCAGTGGGTTGTGTAGGCTTCCTGGTGGAGGGGACTAGTGCCTGTGTTCTGGTGGATGAGACTGGATCTTGTCTTTCTGGTGGGCAGGTCCATGTCTGGTGGTGTGTTTTGGGGTATCTGTGGACTTATTATGATTTTAGGCAGCCTCTCTGCTAATGGGTGTGGTTGTGTTCCTGTCTTGCTAGTTGTTTGGCATAGGATGTCCAGCCCTGTAGTTTGCTGGTCGTTGAGTGAAGCTGGGTGCTGGCGTTGAGATGGAGAGTTCTGGGAGATTTTCGCTGTTTGATATTATGTGGAGCTGGGAGGTCTCTTGTGGACCAGTGTTCTGAAGTTGGCTCTCCCACCTCAGAGGCACAGCACTTACTTCTGGCTGCAGCACCAAGAGCCTTTCATCCACACAGCTCAGAATAAAAGGGAGAAAAAGTAGAAAGAAAGAAAGAAAGAAGGAAAGAAAGAAAGAAAGAGGGGAGGGAGGGAGGGAGGAAGGGAGGAAGGAAGGAGGGAAGGAAGGAGGGAAGGAAGGAAAAAAGAAAGAAAGAAGATAAAGTAAAATAAAGTAAGATAAAATATAATAAAGTTATTAAAATAAAAAATAATTATTAAGAAAAAAAAGAAAAAAATTAAAAACAAACAGAAAAAAGGGACAGATAGAACCCTAGGACAAACGGTGGAAGCAAAGCTATACAGACAATATCTGACACAGAAGCATACACATACACACTCACAAAAAGAGGAAAAGGGGAAAAAAATCATAAATCTTGCTCTGAAAGTCCACCTCCTTAATTTGGGATGATTCGTCGTCTATTCATGTATTTCACAGATTCAGGGTACATCAAGTTGATTGTGGAGCTTTAATCTGCTGCTCCTGAGGCTGCTGGGAGAGATTTCCCTTTCTCTTCTTTGTTCGCACAGCTCCCAGGGGCTCAGCTTTGGATTTGGCCCCGCCTCTGTGTCTAGGTCGCCGGAGGGCATCTGTTCTTTGCTCAGACAGGACGGGGTTAAAGGAGCCGCTGATTCGGGGGCTCTGGCTCACTCAGGCTGGGGGGGAG